>NC_064858.1:58871479-59245854 GCF_024139225.1 Suncus etruscus | reverse complement strand
TAAAAACATTGTTAAAGCTAATGCTAAGGAACTTTTTTATACTGTAGTTTCCAGGATAGAATTGCATTCAGGTTAATGTATTTATTTACAAAATTACTCTACAGTACCACCACCAGAGTGTCCATGATTCTCAACCCTGTCTTTTCAATCTATCCTTTCTTCCCTCTCTCTTATCACCTACTATTGATTGACAGTTATGTTTTTAGTGAAAACTATTGACTCTCTTATCAATATGTGCCAGATTTATTTCCCCTTCCCCATTTTTCTGAGTTAATTAGAGCCAATAGAGTCAATCCAATTATTCATCTCACAAACCTAGGAGTCTGGAATCTGTATTTTAGTTTCCAAGATTTATTATCTATATTTTCCATAATTTACTTGTTTTTGTTTTCTTTTGTTTTGGTTTGGTTTTTGGGTCACACCCGGCAGTGCTCAGGGGTTATTCCTGGCTCTCTGATCAGAAATCGCCCCTAGCAGGTACAGGGGACCATATAGGATGCCGGGATTCCAACCAGCGTCCTTCTGCATGAAAGGCAAATGCCTTACCTCCATGCTATCTCTCTGGCCCGGTTTTTTTTAATATAATTTTTATTTTGAACATAGTGGCTTACATATTGTTGATAATAATATTTTAGGTACATATTTACATAGAATCAGGGGGATTCCCATTGCCGATTTGTCCTCCCTACACCAACATTTTCATCCTACCTCCCATATCCTCCTCCCTCACCCCCGGGGCTGCTAGAAAATGTGGTCCCCTCTGTACCTAGTTTACTACTTAGTAGTCTTGCACCTGTTTGGTCTTGATGCCTCCCTTATTTCCTCCTCTAACTGGGAGGCAGGACTAGATAGTTCAAATTATGTGGTTTTGTTTGAAGAAGAGAAAAGTAATAAACTGGGGTAAAAGTCTAATATGCTAAAAATGGGCGGAATACTTCTAGAGGCTCTCATCATCAGTTTGAGAGACGAAGGAAAAAATTAAGGTGAAACACCCCAACAGTACAAAAAGAAGTGTCAAATACCCAGTGAGCACTCCAACAATAACAATGATAAGCACCACAAAAATAGCCATAATCTTGAGGTAAAAAACATGGCAGGGCACATAAAGAAAGAAAAGAAGGAGAAAACATAAATATAAATGGGGACAACAATTTCAATAATCACACCAAAACAAGGAAATCAACAAGAAGTAGATAGGTAAATAAAAATAAAAAATAATAATAAATGAGTATTTAAAAAATAATATATATAAAAAAATAAAAAAATGTTTTATGCTTTTTGCCTTTTTTTTCCCTCCTGCAATGGCACAGTAAATATTGGGGTCATTAGAAAAGGAATTCACTTGGCCTAAGAGATATGGGGTTTCTCCTCCCTTGGAGTATATTTTCATGGGATTAAGTATATACTTCGTTCAGGTTCATTTACTTTCCCCTTGGTGCTTTTGTGGTGTTTGGAAGGCTTCTGTTCCTTCCTGGGTGATAAAATCAGACCTCTGTATCTAGAGATCTCAGTATCTGCACAGGTCCAAGAGTGGGATTTATGATGAAGTCTTTCTTTGTGGTTCTAGAAGTTCTGTTCCCTCAGTGTCATTTTAATTCATCTTCTGTGGTTGGTGATCTTGGTCTTTGCACTGATCCTAGGATGGAACCTAGGATAGCATCTTTCATTGTGTTTCCAGAAGTCCCATTCCATTGCAATTGTCTCAGCCAGACCTTTGGAACTGGGGATCATGGTTGTTGTGCAGATCATAATTCAAACCCTAGACCAGGGCTTTTTTTTTTTATTGGTTCCTAGATATATACAGTCTAGTCATGGTTCTAGTAGCCAGTCATCTGTAAATCCCAATCTTGGCATTTGGAGAGACCAAAGGGTGACAAGTCTTCTGATTTTGTCTCATGGTTAGCTGGTGAGGTAGGATAACCTGCTCTTAGGTCAAGTTGTTCCCATTTTCCTCATTGTCAGGATATCATATTAGAGCTGGCACTTGTTGGTGGCCCAGCAGTATTAAGGACGTCCCGGTTGGGATTTGTTTCCCATAGCTGTTGTGCAGAACTTTGTTGTTTCTATGTCCCCGTTTTTTTTAAATACCACAGATGAGTGAGATCATTCTGTTTTTATCCTTTTTTAGATTATTTAGCTCAAATGATTAGTAATTTTTATTCCCTCACTCATTTTTCTTCTAGGAGTTATATTGTTTTATGCACTTAATCTATTCTGAATTTATTTTTATAACTGTGTAAGATAGAAGCCTAATTATTTTGTGTGTAACTATTCATCTTTCTAAATACTATTAATTGGAGAGTCTATCTTCTCCCCGTTGAATAATCTTGCTTTCCTTCTCAAATATTAGTTGACCATATATACCTGGTAATCAAAGTCAATATAAAAAATCAATTTCTATTCTACACATTAATAATAAAATATTTAAAAAGAAAATAAAATTAGTAATTTCTTCTGCTCTGACATGAAAAATAATTAAGGAACAAATTTAACTGAGGAAGTAACACCAAAAGACACCAGAAACTGTAGGACATGGTTGAAAATTTGAAGAAGATAAAAATAAATTAAAATTTAGGATGTTTATGAGTCAAACGAGTTAATTTTATTTAAACATCCCAAACACTCGAAGCCACCAAGAATTCAACAAAATCCTTAGTGAAATTCTTATGGCATTTTTCACAGACACAGAAAACACAATCCTAAAATTAGTACACAACCACAAAGACATGGAATATCCCTGGGGTTTTTAGAAGCTCTCCCGATGATCCCATTGTCTGGTCAGGGCTGTGAACTATGAGTTCTCTTCCTAGCGATAATGGGATCTTGAACAATAGCATAATAACATTTCAACAGCTTCATTCTCATTATCTTCAGAGCTTAGAATAATCTTAGAGTAGTGGCATAGTCCATTTTATCTCAGACCTTTAAGCATACATGAATCATCTAGTCATCTTAAAATGCAGATTTTGATTTACTAGGTCTGGGATGGGCCTGAGATACTGCATTTCTAACAAGATACCTGATGCCCATACTACTGAATTTCAATCTGAAATTTGAGTATTAAGGCTGTACAGTGTTTCTAAATTTTAAGTTACATATCTTTTAATTATACAGAAATGCTTCACTAGGTCTGAGAAGTAGTATAAGATAAGCAGATAGGGTACATGCCTTGCAACCAATCCATTCAGTTTTGGTTTCCAGAGCCACATACTAATCTGAATGCTGTTAATAATGGCACAAACTGAAGAAAATTACTTCATAGATATGTACATCCACAATAAAAGTAGTGAATATTTTCAAGTCCCAATATTATTATCAAGTTTATGTTGAACCACAAAAGAGATTTTATAGATCTGATTGAAATAATATTATATATTTTTGCTTAAATGATCTCTCTGTTGCTCTGTTGTTTTAATATTCCCTATAACATTCTGTTTAATGTTTTTATTTGTATATATAATATTATACATATTCAAATTATAATTAGCTGTTTATAAAAATAATTCCTGGGCATAGAGTCAGAAGTAATAAACCAGACCAAAAATAGATAAATATCTACCATAGGTATGGCTCTCAAAATAAATAAATAAATATAATAAAGCTTAACTAAAATAAAAATTCTTAGTGAGTACTGAAAATACAAAGATAATATAGTACAACAACCCTGGTTCAGATGCTATGCCTTATTTTCCAAAGAGTGAGCTGCTAATCACTTCATTGTAAAATAAATAGCTATTACTATTGTAAAATATTATTTATTCCTATTCATTATACAATAAATAACCATAGCCCCTGAGCAAGGTGGCCAAGAAGAAAAATTTATTTCCTTGAATTCTTGTGAAGATAAATAAATTTTTTCAAGATGAAGAGAAGCTTTTTTTGGCATAGTGTATGTGAGCAGGAAAATCCAGTCATAGTGACCTGAGCTATCTGATTATATATGCACTTTTCAGGTACTGACTCAAGTCATTGTGAGTTCATTTTCTTTCCAATCTTTGAGACAACATTCTGCCTGTATTTCTACTTTCCTCAATTATTTGCTTTCTGGCTCTTCCTTCAAAAACTGCTTGGTACTTATTATGTTAAACACTTGACTACAAAAGAAACATGTGCTTTCCTCCAGAAACTCAAGGAGGGAAGGTGAAACAAAAAGAATAATTATGATAATTGTTTGTGATTAGTGCTATCATAAGAATAAATGTAGGCTGGAGAGACTTGCTTTTGGTTTTCTAATTTATAAAGGCACAATAATTTATTATAAATATTTGCTGTTCAACCTGTAAACTCTCATTAGTTTCAATTTGGTATTATGTAAAATATTAAATTTTTTAATACTACACTATTGAATTCCTGTATTATCAGTCTATGAGAATGAGGTATGTAAGCCTTACTGTTAGAACATAGTTCTATTTTCTCACAATCATCTAATTCTTTGGCTAGAATACCTTTTCTGTTGAGATAAAGATGGTATTGATTCTTGACATTGTAGACCATACAACTACTCAACCATACGCAAGTGCAGTTTATAAGTGATTAAGTAAGGCTGTGCTCCTGTAAACTTTAGTTATAGGACCCAATATGTCAGAACATATGCAGAGTGTTTACACTCTTTGTAAATTTGGGTACATGGCACTATAGACAACATAGAACCCCATGAGTAGCTTTGGTTGCCCTCACCATCACCAACTTCTGAGCCCTACAGTGCCAGCCTGGCATTGAACCATCAGGCTACCATCCCAGGCTAAGCATTGTCTAAGTGATTCCAGGGCACCCATGAACTTGGTGTATACCTGTAAAAATATAAATTAAAAGTTATTTTTATTTAATTTTGTTTTGGATTTGGGGTCATACTCAGCTGTGCTCAGGGCTTACTTGTGGCTCTGTGCTCAGAAATCACTCATGGCAGGTTCCAGGGACCATATAGGATTCCAGGAATTGAACCCAGGTCTTTTCTGTGTCTGACACATGCAAGGCAAATGCCTTACCACTGTACTATCTTTCTAGCCCCTAAAAGTTATTTTTAAATGAAGGTTGCTGACTTATAGATTTTAATTATTGTTTAAGTGCTCATTTCTACATTCACCTTCACTTTATAAATACTTTTTTAAACATCGGAGAAAAATATTTTAGATGTTTGAGGATAAAGTGATCTCACTTACTTACTGAAATATTTACATTTGTTTTCTTCTAAAAGGAATTTGAAAATCAGTGCCTCTATTATTTTAATAATACATTTTCTTTAATATTAAATGTTAAAATATTTTCTCATAGTAATAAAAAATCAGAATACAAAATCCCAAGTATTGTAAAATAATTCATTTGGGGTAACTAAAATAAGGAAAGGAAACCTCAAAGATATTACTTATCATGATGGGCCTCAGAGAGTTTTGGTTAAGAACATGAATATTTCCTAGACTACCCAGGGTCAATGCCTGACTCCACCATTTATAAGCTTGTGATCTTAAGTGAATTCTTCTTCTTCTTCTTCTTCTTCTTCTTCTTCTTAGATGTTGTAGGAAGGGGGGAAAGATGTTGTAGGAAATAAAGCCAGATGACCAGACAACATGAACAGAATAGTGTTTATAACAAATCTTAATAAATATAGTGACTGCTTTTGTTTGTTCATTTTGTGCATGCAAGTAGTAACAGTGACTTGTTTCTTTTTTATTTAATGCCAAGAAATATTCTCTAAAGATAAAGCATAACTGTTATCCCATCAGCTGGAGTTTATATGTATTGGACACATCTAAGCCAAGATTATACTTAACAAATTATAATAAAAATTTTGGGGGCCCGGAGAAATAGCACAGCGGCATTTGCCTTGCAAGCAGCCGATCCAGGACCAAAGGTGGTTGGTTCGAATCCCGGTGTCCCATATGGTCCCCCGTGCCTGCCAGGAGCTATTTCTGAGCAGACAGCCAGGAGTAACCCCTGAGCACCGCAGGGTGTGGCCCAAAAACCAAAAAAAAAATTTGGGGGGGCTTTGGGTCACACCTGGCAGTGCTCAGAGTTTACACATGCTCTACTCTCAGAAATTGCCCCTGGAGGGCTCTGGGGACCGTATGGTTTGCCAGGATTTGAACCACCATCCTTCTTCATGCAAGGCAAACGCCTTGCCATTGTGCTATCTCTCCAACCCCCAAATTTTAATAACTGTTTTGACCTTGAAAAACTTTCTTAAGTTTCAACTGTAGATTTTGGGTTCAATTCATCTATACTTGGATTTTTCCAAGGCAGTAAAATGAAACATTAGAAGGGTCATTTACTTGATAGTACTCGTTCATTTACAATTCTCAGAGCATGTTTAAAACATTAGTTCTTGATGTCTGTTATTACAATTTTGTCTGTTGTTATTGTTTTTGATTCTACTTTGTTTCTACTGTTATTTTTATCTCTTCTGAGATGTGTTTTATCTTAGAATCAAGACCTCTTACATATGCATTTAGTGTCTTTTAAGTAAAGTGTCAGAAATCTATTTTGTTTATGCTCCAATTTTCCAGCAATCAGCATGCTTTGTAAATGTGAGCCAGGTTAGAACACCATAGAGTGAATCACTTCTAGCCAAGAAATTGTCAAAGCATGTTCCAACTTTGCTGGATAGATAGCTCCTTCAATCAAGGTCTTATTATGAATGTGTTATGAAAACTATGAGTAGAAGGCAGTCATTATATATAAAGTACCTACTTTGTGTTTGGCTTGTGTTAGTACAACAATCTCAATAAACCTTTTCACAGCAATGGAAATATTTTGCATATAGCCTGCATAATACAGTAGCTTTAAGATCTATGTGAATATTGGGCAATTGAAATGTAACTAGTGTGACAGATAATCTAAATTTATAATTGTCTTTAATGTATTTTATTGAAATGTCATTGTTCACAGTATAATTATCAGTCATGCTGCATGTGCTAATTTAATTGTCTTGTAAGACAAGGAGTATATTTTTATTCTTCTCTAAAAAGATTTGTGGAGGGGAAAATCTCAGAGACTTTCCAAAAGCCCCAGAGCTAGCAAGTGATATATAGTCAGACAAAGTTTATAGACCACTGGACATGCCATGCTAGTGATTTTTCTTTCCCATCAAACATGATGTCATTTAATTATAGAATTATATGTTATGTAACACTATTAAAGTAATCATAATTATACATCATATATTATTGATAAAGAAATTTATTATTGCACCAACTATGTGCTTTTTTTTCAGATAGACACACTGATACAATCTCTCCAAAAGAACAATGTTAACTAAAATGACATAACTATGGAGGGAGCTCACAATTGCCTAAATCACTCCAATAATCACTCTTTGAAGTCAATTTAGCTTAGATCTCACCCTTGGTTTTCTATTCTCATCGTTGAGACAATAGATGAGAAGCTCAGAAAATATTCAGACATCACAACAAGCTGGTAGTTGACAACAGCAGCTCATTTATTCCAGAAACTTATATTGCATTGATTTCTCAATATGTTTATAGATGTGCTCTCCTGAGTTCTACACACAGAGAACCATTTCCCTTTTGAAAGTTTGTTGGTTACATCTTGTAGTAATTTATCTGCATGCTTCCTGCCAACTGTTTCATAGGGAAACATGTTTGATGCATAACAATAGATCATTTGGGGATAAATCAAACTCTTAATGAAGTCCTGGTTTTCCTTAGCTAGACGCTGCTCAGAAAAGTCTCTCTTCATCTCTAGTGATTTGAAGAAAGGGAACATGGGGGTCCCAATCTGAGAGATAAGTAGGCTTATAGAAAGCTTATTTTCTCCAATACAAAAGTAAAGATATAGCATCCCTGGGGTCCCCTTTCATGGAGTCCAACTGAAACCACTGAAGTTGAATTGGAGACCAGAGCCTGGAGACAATTCAGATTAGACCTATGTTTGGAAGAAATGGGAGATCTATTTTGCCCAAAGCCTCACACTTTCCTTGGAGGAATGCCATGGCCGCCCACACACTCTTGTCTTTCTTAGTTCCTGTAAAGAAGAAAAAAGTCACAATGAGATTAAAATTTTAAAGGGAAAGAGAGAAAGGGAATATAAAAATATGCTCAGAGAAAGTAAAAGAGGAAAGTGAATAAAAATGTAATATTGAGTATAGGGGCTATTTAGCAGAAAGGATAGGAGAATCAATAAATACATAGGGGCTGGAGAGATAGCATGGAGGTAAGGCGTTTGCCTTCCATGCGGAAGGTCAATAGTTCGAATCCTGGTGTCCCAGATAGTCCCTTGAGCCTGCCAGGAGCATTTCTGAGTATAGAGCCAGGAGTAACCCCTGAGCACTGCCAGGTGTGACCCAAAACAAAACAAAACAAAATACATATAAAGTTTACACAAAGACCATCTGTATAGTTGCTACTTGGAATTTCTAAGATACTAGTTTGATGTTCTTCAATGCTTCCAAAGTTCAAGTGAGATTTGGGGCTCTTTAGAAGATAATCACTGCAGAGTCCTTATCCTGAGAATCTCTTCTCAAGTGGAAGAGTGAGAGGTTAAAATAGTGAAAGGAATGGGCCTGAACAGGGTCAGCATAAATGATATAAAATAATCCTATCAATATGTCCTCATTTTAGGACATACATCAACCATAGACATGCTTAAATGCCAAGTAAAACACATCTTTTGCTTTGTGTCTGAACTAGTAAACTCCCATAGGATGACTTGCAGGAGCTAGTATATGCTTTACCTTGAGTTGGGGGTGACTTTAAAGCTAAATTGTGTGATTGTTTTCTAAAAATATAAATGAGCTGTACTGCTGTCTTTCTGTGGTAAATGAGGAACTCTTTCAAGTCTGCCCCATTCCCACTTCTTGCTTGATTCCACTGCCTCCAACAAACCCTTTGCCCTGAAATGCAAGATCTTTCACAGACTGGCTCCTGGCAACCTTATCAACAGAGTTTTTCCACTACAGTCCACTGTGACCCAACAACAACTAGTATGCTCCCTTCCCTTTACACATAGACACACCACTGTCTTGGAAGGACAAAGGACAGTTCCTTCCCCATACAGTGCCTTTGCTCCCTTGGATCATTTTGCCTTTTGTTGTTGTTGTTGATTGGTTGGTTGGTTGGTTGGTTTTACTGGGGGCACACCTGGCAGCACTCAGAGATTACTCCTGGCTCTATGATCATAGATTGCTCCTGACAGGCTCGGAGAACCATATGGGATGCTGGGGATTGAACCAGGGTGCATCCTGGGTCAGCCACCTACAAGTCAAACACCCTGTCACTGTGTTATCACTCTGACCCCTATCATAGATTATTTTGCCTGAGATGACTTTGCTGCTCTTACCCACTTCTAAATCTTATGTAAACTTCAAAGCTTTGGTGAAAGGCCAGTCTCCTTAGGAAAGCTTCTCTGATCATCTATATCCACACAGAAACTTGATCTCTCCTTTAGCCTTCATAATAATTAGTTGTGGTATCACCGTGGTTGCATCTAATAGTCACCAAGTCAGTAATCTCTAGGTCTCAGGAAATGGAGAGTTTCTTGTCCACATATTTTCAGTTCTCTTTTATCCATTTCGTGTATCCTTCCACCATTGTATACATGCCATCAGTACAGTCCTTTCATCAGCTCATTCCTATAAATTGCTCTACAGCTATTGTATTTTCTCATCTTTGAGGATGCCATTATAAAAAGACCCTCACGGCCTCCATTACAGAGAATCACTTGCTACTTTCTCTCTTAAGTACGATGATTGGAAATATTTACTATAGTGTTCATGTCATCCCATTTTTTTTTTCTTTTTTTTTTTTTTCTCTTTATTTGGATATCTTGATTACATAAATGATTGTGATAAGGTTTCAGTCCTATAAAGATCACCCCTCTTCACCAGTGCAACATTCCCGCCACCAAAGTCCCAAATCTCCCTCCATCCCACCCCACCCCCACCTGTACTCCAGACAGGCTTTCCAGTTCCCTCATTCATTCACTTGATTATGGTAGTTCTCAGTGTAGTTATTTCTATAACTGTGCTCATCACTCTTGTGGTGAGCTTCATGGAGTGAGCTGGTGTTCCAGCTCTCCTCTAATTGTCTCTGAGGATTGTTACAAAAATGACTTTTATTTTTCTTAAGACCCATAGATGAGTGAGACTATTCTGCGTCTCTCTCTCTCCCTCTGACTTATTTCACTGAGCATGATAGATTCCATGTACATCCATGTATAGGAAAATTTCATGACTTCATCTCTCCTGACGGCTGCATAATATTCCATTGTGTATATGTACCACAATTTCTTTAGCCATTCGTCTGTTGAAGGGCATCTTGGTTGTTTCCAGAGCCTGGCTATTGTGAATAGTGCTGCAATAAATATAGGTGTGAGGAAGGGGTTTTTGTATTGTATTCTTGTGCTCCTAGGGTATATCCCTAGGAGTGGAATAGCTGGGTCGAATGGGAGCTCAATTTCCAGTTTTTGAAGAAACCTCCATATCACTTTCCATAGAGGCTGTACTAGACGGCATTCCCACCAGCAGTGGATAAGAGTTCCTTTCTCTCCACATCCCCGCCAGCACTGATTGTTCTCATTCTTTGTGATGTGCGCCAATCTCTGTGGTGTGAGGTGGTATCTCATCGTTGTTTTGATTTGCATCTCTCTGATGATTAGTGACGAGGAGCATTTTTTCATGTGTCTTTTGGCCATTTGTATTTCTTTTTTATCAAAGTGTCTGTTCATTTCTTTTCCCCATTTTTTGATGGGATTAGATGTTTTTTTTTTGTAAAGTTCTGTCAGTGCCCTGTATATTTTGGATATTAGCCCCTTATCTGAAGGATGTTGGGTGAATAGTTTCTCCCACTCAGTGGGTGACTCTTGTATCCTGGGCACTATTTCTTTTGAGGTGCAGAAGCTTTTCAGTTTAATGTATTCCCATCTGTTAATCTCTGCTTCCACTTGTTTGGAAAGTGCAGTTTCCTCCTTGAAGATACCTTTAGTCTCAATGTCATGGAGTGTTTTACCGACATGTTGTTCTATATACCTTATGGTATCTGGTCTGATATCAAGGTCTTTAATCCATTTGGATTTTACCTTCGTACATGATGTTAACTGGGGGTCTATGTTCGCTTTTTTTGCAAGTCGCTAACCAGTTCTGCCAGCACCACTTGTTGAAGAGATTTTCTCTGCTCCACTTAGGATTTCTTGCTCCTTTGTCAAAAATTAGGTAATTGTATGCCTGGGGAATGTTCTCTGAGAACTCAAGCCTATTCCACTGATCTGAGGGTCTGTCTTTATTCCAATACCATGCTGTTTTAATAACTATTGCTTTGTAGTACAGTTTAAAGTTGGGGAAAGTAATGCCTCCCATTTTCCTTTTCCCTAGGAGTGCTTTAGCTATTCGAGGATGTTTATTGTTCCAGATGAACTTCATAAGTGTTTGATCCACTTCTTTGAAGAATGTCATGGGTATTTTTAAGGGGATCGCATTAAATCTGTATAATGCTTTGGGGAGTATTGCCATTTTAATGATGTTAATCCTGCCAAGCCATGAGCAGGGTAAGTGTTTCCATTTCCGTGTGTCCTCTCTTATTTCTTGGAGCAGGGCTTTATAGTTTTCTTTGTATAGGTCCTTCACGTGTTTGGTCAAGTTGACTCCAAGATATTTGAGTTTGTGTGGCACTATTGTGAATGGGATTGCTTTCCTGACTTCCATCTCCTCCCTATTATTATTGGTGTATAAAAAGGCCATTGATTTCTGTAGGTTGATTTTGTAGCCTGCCACCTTGCTATATGAATCTATTATTTCTAGAAGCTTTTTGGTGGAGTCTTTAGGGTTTTCTAAGTAGAGTATCATATCATCTGCAAACAATGAGAGTTTGACTTCTTCCTTTCCTATCTGAATTCCCTTGATATCTTTTTCTTGCCTGATCGCTATAGCAAGAACTTCCAGTACTATATTGAAGAGGAGTGGTGAGAGAGGACAGCCTTGTCTTGTACCCGAATTTAGAGGAAAGGCTTTTAGTTTTTTCTCCATTGAGGATAATATTTGCCATTGGCTTGTGGTAGATGGCTTCAACTAGATTGAGAAAGGTTCCTTCCATTCCCATCTTGCTGAGAGTTTTGATCAAGAATGGGTGTTGGACCTTATCAAATGCTTTCTCTGCATCTATTGATATGATCATGTGATTTTTATTTTTCTTGTTGTTGATGTTGTGTATGATGTTAATAGATTTACGGATGTTAAACCATCCTTGCATTCCTGGGATGAAGCCTACTTGGTCGTAGTGTATGATCTTCTTGATGATGCATTGGATCCTATTTGCCAGGATTTTGTTGAAGATCTTTGCATCAGCATTCATCAGGGATATTGGTCTGTAATTTTCTTTTTTGGCAGCATCTCTGTCTGGTTTTGGTATCAAGGTAATGTTGGCTTCATAAAAGCTGTTTGGGAGAGTTCCCTTTTTTTCAATTTCATGGAAGAGTCTGGCTAGGATTGGTAGTAGCTCCTCTTGAAAGATTTGAAAAAATTCATTAGGAAAACCATCTGGGCCTGGGCTTTTCTTTTTTGGTAGATGTTTGATTACAGTTTCAATTTCCTCAGTAGTGATGGGGGTGTTTAGATATGCTACATCCTCCTTACTTAAATGTGGAAGGTTATAAGTGTCCAAGAATTTTTCCATTTCTTCTAGGTTCTCATGTTTTGTAGCATAAAGTTTCTCAAAGTAGCCTCTGATTATCCTTTGGATCTCTGCAATTTCTGTTGTGATCTCCCCCTTTTCATTTCTGATACGGGTTATCAGATTTCTCTCTCTCTCTCTTCTTTGTGAGTTTTGCCAATGGTCTATCAATCTTGTTTATTTTTTCAAAGAACCAGCTTCTGCTTTCGTTGATCTTTCGGATTGCTTTTTGGTTTTCCACTTCATTGAGTTCCCGCTTTCAGCTTTATTATTTCCCTTCTGTCTCCCTATTTTTGGTTCATTCTGTTGGTCATTTTCTAATTGTTTAAGCTGCGCCATTAAGTTATTCAGGTATGCTCCTTCTTCCTTCCTGATGTGTGCTTGTAGAGCTATAAATTTTCCTCTCAGGACTGCTTTTGCTGTGTCCCATAGATTCTGGCAGTTTGTGTCTTCATTATCATTTGTTTCCAGGAAAGTTTTGATTTCCTTTTTGATTTCATCTCGGACCCACTGGTTGTTCAGTAGCAGGGTGTTTAATTTCCAATTGTTAAAGTTTTTCTCTGTGTGGCTTTGTAGTTCACATCTAATTTCAGAGCCTTGTGGTCAGCAAAGGTAGCCTGCAAGATTTCTATCCTCTTGATTTTATGGAGGTATGTTTTATGTGTCAGCATGTAGTCTATTCTGGAGAATGACCCATGTACATTGGAAAAGAATGTGTATCCAGGTTTTTTTGGGATGGAGTGTCCTGTATATATCTACTAGTCCTCTTTCTTCCATAACACTTTTCAGGGCTAGTATGTTTTTGTTGGGTTTCAGTCTGGTTGACCTATCAAGTGTTGATAGGGCTGTGTTGAAGTCTCCCACAATGATTGTGTTATTATTGATTTCTTCTTTCAGATTTGTCAGTAATTTTATTAGATAATTTGCTGGTCTCTCATTGGGTGCATATATGTTTAATAGTCTGATTTCTTCCTGTTGCACATATCCCTTGATTAGTACATAGTGTCCATCTTTGTCCCCTTACCACTTTTCTGAGTATAAAGTTGGTGTCATCTGATATTAATATGGCCACCCCAGCTTTTTTCAGGGTGTTGTTTGCTTGGATAATTTTCTTCCAACCTTTGATTTTGAGTCTATGTTTGTTCTGACTATTCAGATGTGTTTCTTGTAGGCAGCAGAAGGTTGGATTCATCTTTTTGACCCATTTTGCCACACTGTGTCTTTTAATTGGTGAATTTAGTCCATTGACATTGAGGGAGATGATTGTCATAGGATTTAATGTCATCTTTGTAGATAAGTTTGCTGTGTTTGTTGGTCTCTCTTGTCTTAGAGTAGACCTGTCAGTTTTTCCTTTAAGGCTGGTTTATCTTCTGTGAAGTTTCTGAGCTGTTGTTTATCCGTGAAGCTGTGTATTCTTCCTCCAAACCTGAATGTGAGTCGGGCTGGGTGCAGTATTCTTGGGGAGGCATTCATTTCATTCAATCTTGTCACAATATCCAACCACTGTCTTCTGGCCTTGAGAGTTTCTTGTGACATGTCTGCTGTAAGTCTTAGGGATGCTCCTTTGAATGTAATTTCCCTTTTTGATCTTGCTGCTTTCAGTATTCTATCCCTATCTATGGGATTTGTCATTGTAACGAGGATGTGTCTTGGTGTGTTTTTCTTTGGGTCTCTTTTAGCTGGTATTCTTCGGGCATGCAGTATTTGATTGCATGTAGGCTTTAACTCTGGGAGTATCTCTTTGATGATGTCTTTGACAGTTGATTCTTCTTGGAGATCTCCTTCCTGGGTTTCTGGGACTCCAATGATTCTTATGTTGTTTCTGTTGAGTTTATCAAAGACTTTCTATTTTCATCTCTTCGCATGCCTTGAGTACATTTTCCATTGCCTGTTCGTTTGTCTTAATGTTCTTTTCCAATTTCTTCTGTTGTGTTGAGCTTTTCTGCATCTCATCTTCCAGTACTCCGATTCTCTCCTCAGCTGCTGATACCCTGTTGGCGAGGCTATCCATTGTGGTTTTCAGTTGAGCAACCGTATTTTTTCAGAACTGTTATTTCAGTTTGGAGTTTTCTGATTTCTGTTTTTGTGTTCTCTTCAGATCGATCTATGCTCTTTTTGAGGTCTACAAACATATTCCATATTTCTACTCTAAACTCCTTATCTGAAAGGTTAATCAGGTGGTTGTAATTTATTAGATCAACCGAGCTTTCGTCTTCATTCTCTATGGATGGTGTTTGCCTGCGAGTTTTCCCCATTGTCACGCTTGTAGTGTGGTTTTTCCTGCGTGTTGTGGTGGGGTTCATTGATTAGGAAGAGTTCGCGGCTGCAAAGGGAAGCGAAGCGGCTGAGCGCTTCTGTTGCCTCTAGTTGCAAGTCCTCAGAGTGAACAAAGGCAGGGCAAGGTAGAGCGATCCCGCAGCCCCAGAATGCAGCTGCTCACCAGCTTCAAAATGCAGTTTTTTAGGGGTGCACTCCCTAGGCCCCTGAGGAAACCTTCGGAAGTTCAGAAGCACAGTTTCAGGCAGACAGAGATAGGAGTTTTCCCCGAAGTCCTCAGAGTAAACAAAGGCAGGGCAGGGCAAAGCGATTTCGCGGCCCCACAATGCAGGCACTCACCAGCTTCAGAATGCAGTGTTTTTGGGGGTGCGCTCCCTAGGCCTCTGAGGAAACCTTCGGAAGTTCAGAAGCACAGTTTCAGGCAGACAGAGATAGGAGTTTTCCCCGAAGTCCTCAGAGTAAACAAAGGCAGGGCAGGGCAAAGCGATTCCGCGGCCCCACAATGCAGGCACTCACCAGCTTCAGAATGCAGTGTTTTTAGGGGTGCACTCCCTAGGCCCCTGAGGAAACCTTCGGAAGTTCAGAAGCACAGTTTCAGGCAGACAGAGATAGGAGTTTTCCCCGAAGTCCTCAGAGTAAACAAAGGCAGGGCAGGGCAAAGCGATTCCGTGGCCCCACAATGCAGGCACTCACCAGCTTCAGAATGCAGTGTTTTTGGGGGTGCGCTCCCTAGGCCCCTGAGGAAACCTTCGGAAGTTCAGAAGCACAGTTTCAGGCAGA
Source organism: Suncus etruscus (assembly GCF_024139225.1). Lineage (NCBI taxonomy): Eukaryota > Metazoa > Chordata > Mammalia > Eulipotyphla > Soricidae > Suncus > Suncus etruscus. The sequence goes on along the minus strand of NC_064858.1, from coordinate 59,230,183 downwards.
CAGAGATAGGAGTTTTCCCCGAAGTCCTCAGAGTAAACAAAGGCAGGGCAGGGCAAAGCGATTCCGCGGCCCCACAATGCAGGCACTCACCAGCTTCAGAATGCAGTGTTTTTAGGGGTGCACTCCCTAGGCCCCTGAGGAAACCTTCAGAAGTTCAGAAGCACAGTTTCAGGCAGACAGAGATAGGAGTTTTCCCCGAAGTCCTCCGTCATCCCATTTTTTAATTTTTTTAATTTTTTTATTGAAACAACATGGATTATAAGTCTTTTACAGTTGCATTTTAGGTACATAGTGACAATGAATTATGGCCATTCCATCACCAGTGTTGACCTCCCTCCACCATAGTTCCCAGCCTGCATCCCATACCTCCAACTTTATCCCCCTGGACTGGGGCTAACAGGCTAACTGGTCCCTTTTGTTTATAGCTTGTTATAGTTTAGGTCTCTTGATTTTATTGTCATTGATTTTGGTTTTGATATTTAGGTCTGGTCATTCTTTATTTTCACTCTAATGCACCTAAGACAACTGGGCCCCTGGGTCCTATCCACAATTTTTTTTCTCAATTTGTAGGAAGACATAGAAATATGTGGCTTTGTTTTTTGCTTTTTGTTTTGTTTTTCTTCTTTTTTCTCTTTTTTTTTTCCTTTTAGATTGCTATCTATAACCTTTAGATAGAATCCCCCCTGTTGTTTTTGTTTCAACAGAACCACATAACTTGAATCATCTTGTTCTGCCCATGAATTGAAGGGGGAAAAATGGAGGGGTACCAGACCAAACAGTTGTATGAATATTGAGTGGAAATAAAACATGATCAGACTCAAACACCAAACCCAAAGTCAATCACAACAGAATTGATACCCAATCTACAAGCTATATACAAAGGGGAGCAGTTACACTAGTAGTCTAGGGGTGGGGCAAAGAAGGGAAATATGGGATGCATGCTGGGAACAGGGGAAAAGGGAGGACAACACTGGTGGTAGAATTTGTCCTGATTTATTGTCACTATGTACCTTAAAAATTACTGTGAAAGATTCATAATTTATTTTGGTCACAATAAAATTAAGAAATGAAAGTAGTATATGAAAACCAAAAAAAGTGCCATAGTTATGTTAATTTCCGTTGAAGCACTATTGAACCCTATAGAATATTATATGCTATGACACATCAATAAAAATAAAACAAATGTGCCATACTATTTATTAAACATGTTCTTAGCTACATGTACTGGGTATTCTCAAGTAGAGAAGCTTACATTTTTTATTGTCTTTGATTTTTTAGGGGTTCTTTATTTACTTTATGGGACACCTGGGGGGGATCCTTCTAGCAATTTTTGATCAGCCATCCCATTGTTAATCATGTGGTGCCAGGGTATTGAACTGTGATATTTATGCAAAGCATGTGCCTGAACTACTGTACTGTCTTCCTCTTCTCATATAAAATTACTGGAATTTGTTTCAACAAATCCACAAGACCAGTGCAGAAAAGTACTTGTTTCTTTTATTTTTTTTTTCACAAGCTTCAGGTGGTTGCTGCAGTTGCTATTACCTATTTGTTTTATTCCTTCTGGGAAAAGTAAGAAGGGGAAGAGGAGCATCTGTATTAGGTAAACAGAAGTTGTCCAGAAAGCCTACAGCCAATTTCTGTTGGTAATTTATTGCCCTGAAATAGGAAGGACATTGGGAATAGGAAGTCAAGCAATCCCCAGTATTTTTATGTCCCTCTCATGGTATCAGTAGATAATATTAAAATAAATGAATCATTGGCCTCAAAAATATGTGGCAGAATAAGATGATTCATGTTCTATGGTTCTGTAAAAAACATAGGAAGTCTTATATGACAGGATACCAATGGCAAGAGTTATAGCATCAAACTTAAATAAACGAGACTACATTAAACTAATATGTTTCTGTATGGCAAAAGAAACATGAACTACGTTTAGAAAGCAATTAACTGATTGGGAGAGAGTTTTTGCACTAGACACATCAGATAAAGAATTGATTTATAGGACATACAAAGTCCTCACAAAGGTTAACTTCACAAAACTCAAAAACCCCATCAAAAACGGGGAGAGGAAATAAACAGGCACTTTTCTGAAAAAAATCATTCATTATCATTTATCCTTAGGGAAATTCAAATCAAGACAGAAATAAGATACATTACACCAGTGAAGATGGCACATATGAAAAATACTAAAAACAATTTCTGTTAGTGAGGATGTTATGTGAAAGAAACTCTCCATTGCAGGTGAAAATACTGCCTGACCCAACCCCTATGCAAAACAGTATGGGGGATTCTCACTAAACTTAAATTTGAACTGCCATATGACCCAGCATTCCCCTTTTTGGGTCTCTAGCCACAGGACATAAAAACATTTATCCAAAAATATATACTCACACTGCTATTCATAGAAACAGTATAATAGCTAAGACTTGGAATCAACCTAGATGCCCAAAAACAGATGAGTGGATCAGGAAGATGTGGTATATATATATATATATATATATATATATATATATATATATATATATATATATATATATATGTGTGTGTGTGTGTGTGTGTGTGTATGTATATAATATATACCACATATATAATATATACCACATCTATATATAATATATATACCACATCTTCATGATATATACATACAAACATACAGTAGAATACTGCACTAGCTCTAAGGAATAATACCATCATGGATAAAACTTGAAGGTATTGTACTAAATTAAATAAGCCAGAAAGGATGAATACAGAATATCACATATATATGTGTGGTATTTAGAATAACTGCATGAAGCAACATAATGGTCTAATTGTTAGTTATTCTGAACAGCATTAGCCCCAGATTATATCAAAGAAAAGAGACACAACTGAATGGAAGAGGAAAAACACAAAAAGTTTTATTTTCTTCTATACCTCAAAGAGATTTTCAGAAATGAGTACAGCTCTACAGAGTAAGCAGGTGCCCAATCAACCGCTCTTTATAGATGCCTATAATAGTTTTTTAATGATTTAATCCACAGAAACTGATGCAAAATGAGTTTTAAAGCCATAGACCACAACTATAGTTTTTTTCTATAAGGAGTTTTAATATTGTTTGTTTCTGTTTTCTGTTTTTTGCTTTTTTTTTTTCCTTCAACTTCACCAGATTTGATTCTGCTTGGTACAAAAACCTACAAGAAAAAGTCTTGCCTGGGATAAAGCTCAGGTCAAAACCAGGGCACAGAGAATGTGTACACTATCATTCTTACCCCCAGTTCCACCAGCAATATAGTTTAACACCATTCCCTTTTGCATAGGCACTCTAAATAAGGGGAAATATTATACACAGAAACAAACTCTCATTTACTAAGGATAAGAACTCATATATTTCATAATACAGGGAAGCCTTCCACCTTGAGCATGTGCCATGTGGACCCAACTTATTCTCCATATGATCGGACAGCGATCATCCGACCCAGATCCCCAGATCCCAGACCTGGAACCAACACAGGTCCCAGCAACAGCCCCAGGAACCAAATTCCTCCTTGAGAAATCCCTAATACTGCTCTGGCACCAACTTGCAACAGTATTGATATGACACCCTGACATGAGGAAACGGCAACAACTTGATCTAAGAGAGGGTTGCCCTATCTCATCACCTACTGGTCTGATACACTCAAGAGACATGGCATCATTTTCTCTATGCAAAAGCCAAAATCACTAACTACAGAAAACTGACCTTGACAAACATGGACTTGGCAGAACCTATCAAGGATGAATGAACATTTAGTGGAAATAAAATATAATCAGACTTAAATACCAAACCCATAGTCAAAGACAACAGAATTGATACCCAATTTACAACTAGCCGTACAAGTGGGGGACAGTTACAGTAGCATTGTGGGGGGTAAAGAGGGAGGTATGGGATGCATGCTGGGAACATGATTGGAGGGACTACAACACTGGTTGTGGAAATGCCCCTCATTCATTGTCACTATGTGCCTTAAATATTTATGTGAAATAATTGCAATTCACTTTGACCATAATAAAAATTAAAAAAGTAGTTTTAATGTCTTAATTTTACTCTATCTATAATAACTCCTTGACATTTTTGCCCACAGTGGTACTTGGAGATATAGGTAGATCACACTAGTTTCACATTGCAATTCTATACATATTAAACTCAGAATACAGTGCTTATTAAGATAATGTCTTGACAAAAATTCTAACCTATTCAGTTTCCACTTGATTATGCCTGCTAATATAATCTAATACTTATGTACACAAATATAATGGAATATGCAGCTGCATGCCAAAACTATTACAGAGTTCATTTATTGAGTATGTTACTGTAATTCATTTTCAATTTTAGGTATTTTATCATTATACCATAATGCTTATGATTTTAGAAAAAATGGTGGATGCTTAAGACCGTTTAGATGATTCTTAATGGTGTAGACTCCTCTTACAGTGATTATCATTATATTGTTTAGTTTTCTAGACTTGGAAATTATGATTGTTTTTAAGAATGCTCTATGCACAATTAACCAGAAAGCCTTTCTTCAGTAAAGTTTACCCTCACCAATGATGATTTACCTAGAAAATGAAAAGCCTTTACATATGACTTACCAGCTTTATATTTTTTAAGCATTCTGACCCACCAGCTTTATATTTTTTAAGCATTCTGACCCATTCCACCTGGTCAGCTTTTCAACTGTAACCCATAGATTGATCCTCAATGTCTGTCTATGTGTGCATAGATAAATGTATGTGTTGGTCACCTTGTTGTCTGTCTAATGTCTGTCTGTGATATATATATATATATATATATATATATATATATATATATATATATACACACACACACACACACACACACACAGTTTGTCTATGTCCTTCCTTCTGTTATATATAATCCCATTTTCCCACTCCTCTTACCACCTTACAAATTTTTTCTATCCCTTAGCTCTCTAACCTCTGGTCTGTATTTCTCCCCATTTAACCATTTTATCCTCAGTTCTTAACTATTCAGGAGCATAATGCTCCCCCCATCTTAGCCAGCTGCCAACCAGCCCCCAAAGCATAAAGACAGATTCCTAGATCACTTTTCCTCAGCCTGAAAAGAAGCTGCCACCACCACTGCTGCTGATTTTCTCTTGGTGTCCACTTCCCCCCCACTTCCCTTTGCTGCAGACCGTTGCTTGCTACCAGATACGATTTCTGAGAAGCCCCCAGCTAGAGGACATTTGCTAATATGTGACTACTACTGAGAGCCATTTTCAGACTCCACAGATCATATAGCACAGGTTGAAGCTGTTCTCTGGATTTTATTCCCTCCCCCAGACTATTTCAAAAGACTTAAAGGGGACATGTATATCTCCTTTGAATATTTCTTTAGATATATTTTCTTAATAGGTCTAACTCTTATTTTCTATATTTTTATGGAGTGCTACATTCCCACTCAGGAAGGACACACACCAAAAGTGTAGTGCTCTCCTGAAAAAGGAATTATGTGTCAAAAAGGCCCGCTTAGAGAAGTCAAAATCACTTGACCCTTCGCGTGGATTGTTTGATTATTAATTCCAAACGTGACTGTAGCTATCTCTCTCTTTATTTTTTGACCATTATAAAATCAGGCCTTAATAATTCTTGTTAACAAAGAAGCACAGTATCAAATCCCCCCAAATTAAGTCTCCCACTGTCCTAACTCCCTTGGCGCCAAGAACTGGTTTTTCAACTTAGCTCATGAGTGAAGTAATTTTCACTTTTTGCTCTGTTTACCCAAAACAGAGTAATTTTCAGTTTTTCTCTGTTTACTCAATACAAAGCAATTTTCAGTTTTCCTCTGTAATTTTCAGTGTTTCCCTGAAACTCTGAAACAGTCCACCTGAAAATTACCTTTTCCTTCTGTTTTACCCAAAACAAGGGAACCCAAAACAAGCTGGCCTTTTCACCTTCAGTTTCAACTCTTTTATATGCTAAATTAAGCTAGAGTCCTCCTTTTCTTTCCCCAGTCTCTTTGATGCCTAAAATTTGCATCTGCCTTCCAAGCCTCTAACCTTTAAAAACAGCTAGCTCAAAAAATAAAATTGTCTCTCGTTCCTTGATAACGTTGAGTCCCCATACTATCTGTGTGGTTTCATTCATTTCTCCAACATATTTTCCGTCGTTCGCCATCCGTGTACCCACTCTCTCCCCGCGGATTTTTTCCGGAAACTCCACGAAGGATCTGTTTGCAGGCGCTGGCGTCTTGCGAACAGGTTTGGCTCACAACAATGGAGTGCAAGTTTTCCCCATTCATATTTTGGGATCTATTTAGTAGGAAATTCTAGTAGACAAGTTTTTCTATTGTTCCAAGTTCATGTTAGAACAAGGTTAACAGGATTGTTTAGCTTGTTATTTTTGCCCATATACAACAGGAATATTATGTGGCCTTGTTCCTTTTTGAATAGGCATATTTAAATGGGGAAATCTCAGATGTGCAAACAACTTATCATTTAATGGGGATAGGAACACATAACTTTTATATTGCAATGGAGCCTTAGCTCCTGAACACTTGTCATAGTAATTTGGATTAGGCTTCAGACTATTGGTCATTGCCCATTCAACCCTGAAGCTTGGATCCCATCTATGGAACCAGCACCAGTAATCAGACTTCTCTCAGGGAAGGATCTAATGCTTCCCTGGTACTGACTAACTCCAGAGTGGTTTCATATGAAACCCAAACTACTTGGTAACAGTAACAACCTGCTTTCAGGGCATGGGTCTCTGCATTGCCACCCAATGATAAGAAGAAACCAGAAGAAACTTCATGTCATCCTGACTTTGACATAGGATTTGTACAAAAACCAGGACTCTAACTACAGAAACCTGACAGCAACAACTGTGGTTGTTAAGAGCTTTCACTGGGCCATAGAGAAAGACTTTGGGATTAGACTAGTATGCCCAGAGCCTGTATTTGGTCTTATGCCAGGATGCTTCATGGATAATTCTCTCTGTTTTTAGGCTAAAGGTTTTTCTTTCAATTTCCCCATATTTTTCCGTGTCTGTGCAAACAAACAAAACCCTGACACACACTTTTTATTATTAATATTTATTGTAATGTTTTTAATCTCCTATCTTTTAAATTGGGGCTTCTGACTTTTTCATAGAACTTTGGGACAAAGATTCATTTATTTTACCACATGTTCCTTCATTTTTCTATAAAATTAAGAAGAAAGGAATAAAGAAAGGCTGGGGGACAGGGACCATGTGGTCTTGAGTACATTGTCAGAGAAATAAATAAGAAAAGAACTAAATGTTTAAGCAAAAGTCAATAATAATAGAATCAAGACACCTAAACATTAACTAAATTTAAAGGAGCCTGTTATACTGGCAGGCCGGGGCAAAGAGTGGTGGTATAGGATCCACTCTGAGTTTACTGATTAGAGGGAGGTTGATACTGGTGGTGGAAGAGCCTTGATTCATTATATACTTGAAATTAAACTATAAAGGACTCTGCAGATCACAATTGTTTCAATAAAATAAAAAATTAAAAAGGCAGGATCCCCCATACAGATGCTATATATATAAAAATTTAAAAGAAGAAAAAGTGAAAAAAAATGGGAGGCAGATGTATCAAGTTTTAGTTTTTCATAGATTCAGTAGACATTAGGGATATAAAGAAGGAAATTACCTTGACCTAAGAGATGCAGGGTGTCTTTATCCTTGAAGCAAACTGTCATGAGACTCCAGATGTGTTGTTTATCAAACCCCAAGTCTCTCTTTATGGTCCCAGGAAAATTACTGCACAGTCACAGTTGTCAAAGAATTATATAATTAGAGATGTTGGTGTTTTCACAGATTGTAAGACAAAGCCTAGAATCAAGTTTTTCTTTGTGGTCCCAGGAAAAGTTTTACTCAGTCACAGTTGCTGTATTCAGTCTTTTGTAATTAGTGATCTTGGCTTTTACACAGACCCTAGGATGGAGGGTCTTCTGATTTCACTCATCATCAGGTGGTAAGGTAGGGAAACCTGCCTTTAGATCAATTGTTGCTGTTTCTTCATCATCAGGATGTCATATGAACCTACCCTGGTGCAGTTGGTGCCAGAGTGGTATTAGGGACTTCCACGGAAGAAGTTTGATTACTGATGCTGCTGCAGGGAACTGTGCCAGTTATGATGTTGGGATCATGGGTTTAGTGTTGGATGGTCAATGTCCTATCACGTGGGGTATATGTCGTAACTCTGTCAGTTCTGATGTTGGGATCAGGGGTTCAGTGTTGGATGGTCAATGTTTGATCAGATGGGGTATATACCAAGTCCTCATGACAAATGTTCAGGTTGGAAAGATCCCCCTGCATTATAAAATTTATGGGTTCTTATCCATATTAGATAACAACTTTCTATACATATGATTTTTCCATTTTAGTGTGCTTATGCAAAAAGATGCTGTATTAAACCCATTGTTCATTGAGAAATAGATGTACTTTTTCCCTCTTTATTAGATTATAAATTATTTGAGCATAGGGATTGCCTATCAGTTTCCCTACCAGATCTTTATATTATTGCTGAATAATATAGATAAAACTCAATTAATACATATTAAATGTATTTTTATCATGACTGTATTTGATTGTGCCTGAAATATAGGCATACATGCTCAATGACAGTTTAGAGGGTTTTCCTTTTAGCAACACAGAGGAAACAGCTGAAATATTTGATGGGGTCAGGCTTTTTTAATATGTGTGTCTATTGAGATTTTTTAAATAATAGCTTTATTTAAGTACCATAATTACAAATATATTGGTAGTTAGGTTTCAGTCATAAAAAAGAACACCTCCTCTTGTTTTCAATGAAGAAGTTTTATTCTCAAATGGGACTTTGTTTTAAGGTGGGATGGCTTCCTTAATGAAATGTGAAATGTGAAATACTTCACAGCTCTGATCATCCAGATTTTTGGGCTGCTGTGATGCTAAATGCATTTAAAAAATCTCCATTTCTTCTCTCTCACTAGCTGGAAAATTGCTTTGTTTTCTAATTCCATAATGACTTTTTTGTAATTGTTTTTCCTTTCCAGGCCAGAAGTCATGGAAAACTTCAGGATGGACCATTTTTGAATCAAATTCCATGTCTGTTGAAGTCATCCATGACCTAAAACAAGGGGTTAGAGAGAAAGGTCACAGCATAGAAAATATGGCTCCTAAACCCATCAGAACCTATAGGCAGGAACAAATGCTCTTCTGTTAGATTTTTCTATGAAGGAAAACCTTTCATAATAGGATATAAAACATATTTTTACTGTGAACTGTGGAACAATACAAATGAGTAAAACTATTTGGCATAAAGTAATGGGAAATGGTAACTCCAGAAATTTTTAACATGTGGGAGTGTTGCCAGATTGTTTTCTTTTTAAGGGAGCCCAAATATAGATTTTATTGTGAAGATCCTGAGGTTTAAAACAATGCACAAAGGGCCAGAGAAATAGCAAAGTGGTAGTACATTTGCCTTGCATGCAGCCAACCCAGTACAGATGGAGGTTTAAATTTCGGCATCCCATATGGTCCTCTGAGCCTGCCAGGAGTATTCTGAGCACAAAGCCAGGAGTAACCCCTGAGCATCACTGGATGTGACCCCCCAAAAACAAAAACAAAAAAATAAAAAAAATCAATGCACAAGTAAAATCAAACTTATCTTTGGGGCTTATTAGGCCTGCATTGATATCAACTTAAAATATCTATTTTAAAACTACATACAGAAATTATCACTGGTATTTATGTAAGTAAAGAGTAAAAGAAAAGTCTCATAATATAATTAATTTTCTCTTCACTATATTTACTTCATTTTAACTCCTCACTAGATGTCTATAGTCAGACATCCAAATAAAAAATTTGGCCAACTTTTTTTTTGTTTTGAGATTTTTGATTGCCTTGAAATTAGTACTTTCATTTGAGTCATTCTAGAAGTCCTTCAATTTCTTGCTCTTGTTTACATGATACTATCTCTACTTAGCTCTGAGAAGACAGGGCTTTGGGGCAATTTAAACAAGAGGCATCCTAAATCTTGAGCACATTATTATGTCTTACTTCATAATGCAGATTCACAAATATTTATGTGAAACTGATATTACCCCTGAAGTATACTGGCACAAGACAAATTCTGGGCTTCAGGCATATTATGTTGTCTTACCCCTGAGTCATTCTCTGTGGTCCCGTAAAATGGGGAAATCTTACATGTACAAACAAGTTCTTATTTAATAGAGATAGAAACATATACATTTTATATCTAAGAGGAACCTTACACCCTGAACACTTGTCATAGTGACTTAGCTTAGGCTTAAGAAGATTGTACATTGACCATTCAATCCTGAATATTGGACCCTAGCTATGGAAACAGCAAGGTTTTTTACACCAGCACCAGGGAAGGCACTACTACTGCCCTGGTATTAACTTACTCCAGAATGGGTTCATATGACACCCTGACAGCTTGGTAAGAACAACAACCTGCTTTAAGGATAGGGTTCTCTGTATTGCCACCTAATGATGATATAAAACCAGGAGACACTCACTGTCACTCTGATCTTGACATAGGATTTATACAGAAACCATGATCTCTAACTATAGAAACCTGATGACAACAACCATGATAGTGAAGCGTTTTTACTGGGACCATAAAAAAGGACTTTGGGGTTAGACAACTTAGCATGCCTGAAGCCTAGAGTTGGTCTTAGGCCAGGGAGCTGTCTTTCTGTTTTTAGGCCAAAGAGTTTTTTCTTTCAATTTCCCCATATTTTGCTGTGCCTATGCAAACAACAACTGACACCATTTTATTGTTTTTATCTATTATTTTTTTTAAATAAAAGAACTTGCTGGATCTTCTACTACTGTATTAATGACTTTATTGAAGATACAATATATATATGAAGACAAATATATTTGCTACTAAATTTTTTCTTCTTTCTTCTCTTCCAGTTTAACCTTTAGTTTTTCTTTCTAATTTCTTTTTATTGTTTTTAATGATTTTGCTTTTCTCTGTCTTGAAATAAATGTATAATGATTAGCTGTATAAACTCTATGATGCATTTTCTTTAAATATAAAAAAAATCGACTTGGATTGGTTCTCTTATCAACCACTGGCCCAGACTATATGTTTCTGCATGCCCAGTCTCTCATCAGCAAAATGAAGATTACAGTGACAGCACTTTTTTCCTGAGCAAAAGATATTTTATTTCCACTTGCATTTAGCCTCAGAATTTGCAGCAGTTTGAACGTACACAGACCAGTACCTCTCAATACTCAGTGTATAATCATCTAAGGTCTATTACAAACAATCCTAAATAAGTAGATTTAAGATACTTGAACAAAGAATGTCAATTTTCATAAAACAATCTGGGAGCCAGAGAGAAAGCACTGTGGTAGGTGTTTGCCCTTCCATCTGGCCAACTCGGGACTGACACTGGTTCAATTTCCATCATCCCATATGGTCCTCTGAGCATTCCAGGAGTGATTTCTTAGTACAGAGCGAGGAGTAACCATTGAGGGCAACCACGGTGTGGCCAACAACAACAATGAGAACAACAAAAAAAAATTTGGTAAGAATACTACTGGTCGACAGAGGCATGGACTGGGTTCAGAAGACTCAACATGCCAGGACTTCTGGGTGTCTTTGACTGGTATTTTGGGGGCTCTGGGCAGGACAGCTAGCCATAGGCCACCTGAGCTGCCCGCTTAGTCCAGGGAACTAAGATTCCTTCATGCCAGGCGGGTCTTCTGGGCTATGCCTGGTAAATCAGGCCCTGGGGGGAGAGTGGGGGAGAGAAATCCCTCCCCTATGCATACACAAATTACAGAGGCAGGGGCTGGTCTCAAAACACTCAACATGCCTGGACTTCTGTCTCTCTTCAGCTGGTATGTTGGAGGCTCTGAGCAGGACAGCAAGCCATAGGCCCCTGGGCTGCCCACTTATTCCAGGGGATTGAGATACCCACAAGCCAGATGGTCTTCAAGCACTGCCTGGTAAATCGAGCCCTGGGGGGAGGGCAGGGGAGAGAAATCCCTCCCCTAAGCATACACAATATACAGAGGCAGGGGCTGGGCTCAGGAGACTCAACATGCCAGGAATTCTGGGTGTCTTCAAATGGTATGTAGGGGACTCTTGGCAGGACAGCTAGCCATAGGCAACCTGGGCTGCCCACTTAGTCCAGGAGACAGAGATCCCCACACAACAGGAGGGTCTTCAGGGCCACACCTGGTTAATTGGGCCCTGGGGGCGGGAGAAATTCCTCCCTATACATGCACAAACTACAGAGGCAGGGCTGCACCCAGAAAAATCCACATGCCAGTTCTTCTGTTTCTCTTCAGCTGGTATGTTAGGGGCTCTGGGCAGGACAGCTGTCCATAGGCCCCCTGCGCTGCCCACATAGTCCAGGGGACTGTATCCCCCCAAGCCAGATGGGTTTTTAGGGCCACGCCTGGAAATTGGGCCATGGGGGGAGGTTGGGAGAGAAAAATCCCTCCCCTATGCATACACAAACTACAGAGGCAGAGGCTGGGTGCAGGAGACTCAACATGCTAGGATATCTGGGTGTCTTCGACTGGTATTTTAGGGGCACTGGGCAGGACAGCTAGCCATAGGTAACCTAAGCAGTCCACTTAGTCCAGGGGACTGTGACCCCGCCCCATGCCAGGTGGGTCTTCAGTGCCACACCTGGTTAATCGAGCCCTGGGAGGAGGGGGGGAGAGAAATTCCTCCCTATGCATGCACAAACTACAGAGGCAGGGCTGCACCCAGAAGACTCCACATGCCAGTTCTTCTGTTTCACTTCAGCTGGTATGCTGGGAGGTCTGGGCAGGACAGCTTGCCATAGGCATCCTGGGCTGCCCACTTAGTCCAGGGGATTGAGATTCCCCCCCTAGCCAGATGGGTCTTCAGAGCCACGCATGGTAAATCGGGCCCTGGGGGAGGATGAGGGAGAGAAATCCCTCCCCTGTGCATACACAAACTACAAAGGCAGAGGCTGAGCTCAGAAGACTCAATATGCCAGGACTTCTGGGTGTCTGCGACTGGCATGTGGGGGCTCTGGGCAGAAGAGCTGTCCATAGGCCCCCTGGGATGCCTACATAGGCACCCTGGGATGCTGCAAACTTGTTGAAAATGAAGCCACCTGGAAATTGTGTCACAATGAAACCCCAGAAAAAAGATCCATGGATAAGACCCACAATCTCCGGATCCCAGTTAAACTGTATTATCTGAATCTCTGGTTTTCCATCCACATACACAGTGCTATTGTTGACCATCTCTACAATGGCTACCCCAATATTGCACCGATCCCAAAGAAAATGCAGAAGCCCAACCAACTCATGATGGCTTCAACCCGCTTTTCCAGACACATCAAATGTCTTTGGCTGGTCTTTTTGGAGTTCCAGACCCCTCATCTTTACATATTGATATTGGACTCTGTAGAAATTTCACCTTTTGTATTTTTCTTATAATTGTAATTCTTTGAATTTATATTTGGTACTACACTTCTTTTGACTATTGTAATTAATGTTTTTCTATTTTAGTTTTTAATCTTAGGAGTTGATGTTGTATTATATTAGGGTTTTGCTTTCTTGACTTTAAGTTAGTGGGTTAGATGTTGTCTATAATTTCCTAAATGATATTTTTGCCTGGTCTCAGGGCTTTTTGCGTGGGTGCATCATAGGCAAAATACTAGGTTTATAGGAGGTTCCATCCATTTTGGATGGATCCCAAGTTGTTTATTCTATTTAGCTGGTATGTTGGGGGCTCTGGGCAGGACAGCTGTCCATAGGCCTTCTGCGCTGCCCAAATAGTCCAGGGAACTGAGATCCCTCCAAGCCAGATGGGTTTTCAGGGCCTCGCCTGGTAATCAGGCAATGGGGTGGAGGTTGGGGGAGAGAAATCCCTCCCCTATGCATACAAAACCTACAGAGGCAGGGGCTGGGCTCAGGAGACTCAATATGCCAGGACTTCTGGGTGTCTTCGACTGGTATGTTGGGGTTCTGGGCAGGACAGCTAGCATAGGCCCGCTGGACTGCCCACTTAGTCCAGGGGACTGAGATCCCTGCCATGCCAGGCAGACCTTCAGGGCCACACCTGGTTAATCGGGCCCTGGAGAGAGGGGGTAGAGAAATTCCTCCATATGCATCCACAAACTATGGAGGCAGTCCTGCACCCAGAAAACTCCACATGCCAGTTCTTCTGTTTCTCTTCAGCTGGTATGTTGGAGGCTTTGAGCAGGACAGCAAGCCATAGACCCCTGGGCTGCCCACATAGTCCAGGGGACTGAGATCTCCCCAAGCCAGACGGGTCTTCAGGGCCATACCTGGTAATTGGGCAATGGGGGGAGGGAAGTTGGGGGAGAGAAATCCCTCCCCTATGAAACACAACCTACAGAGGCAGGGGCTGGGCTAAGGAGACTCAACATGCCAGGACTTCTGGGTGTTTTCGACTGGTATGTTGGGGGTTCTGGGCAAGACAGCTAGCATAGGCACCCTGGGCTGCCCACTTAGTCCAGAAGACTGTGATCCCCCATGCCAGTCAGGTCTTCAGGCTCACAATTGGTTAATCGGGCCCTGGGGAGAGGGTGGAAGAAGAATTCCTCCCTATGCATCCACAAATTTCAGAGGCATGGCTGCACCCAGAAGACACCACATGCAAGTTCTTCTGTTTCACTTCAGCTGGTATGTTAGGGACTCTGGGCCAAAGAGATAGCCATAGGCCCCCTGGGATGCCCATTTAGTTCAGGGGACTGAGATCCCCCCATGCCAGGCGGGCCTTCAGGGACACACCTGGTTAATAGGGCCCTGGGGGGAGGGTGAGGGAGAGAAATCCTTCCCCTATGCATAAACAAACTACAGAGGCAGGGGCTGGAAGCAGGAGACTCAACATGCCAGGACATCTGGGTGTCTTAGACTGGTATTTTAGGGGCTCTGGGCAGGACACCTAGCCATAGGAAACCTAAGCAGCCCACTTAGTCCAGAAGACTGTGATCCCCCCACACCAGGCGGGTCTTCAGTGCCACACCTGGTTAATTGGGCCCTGGGAGGACGGGGGGAGAGAATTCCTCCCTATGCATGCACAAACTACAGAGGCAGGGCTGCACCCGGAAGACTCCACATGCCAGTTCTTCTGTTTCTCTTCAGCTGGTATTCTAGGAGCTCAGGGCAGGACAGCTAGCCATGGGCCCCCTGGGCTGCCCACTTAGTCCATGGGATTGAGATCCCCCAAGCCAGACGGGTCTTCAGGGCCACACATGGTAAATCGGGCCCTGGGGGGATGGTGGGGGATTGAAATCCCTCCCCTATGCATACACAAACTACAGAGGCAGAGGCTGAGCTCAAAGACTCAACATGCCAGGACTTCTGGGTGTCTTCGACTGGCATGTTGGGCAGGACAGCTTGCCATAGGCCCCCTGGGCTGCCCACTTAGTCCAAGGGACTGAGATTCCCCCATGCCAGGTGGACCTTCAGAGCCACATCTGATTAATTGGGCCCTGGGGGTAGGGGGGAGAGAAATTCTTCCCTATTTATCCACAAACTACAGAGGCAGGGCTGTACCCAGAAGACTCCATATGCCAGTTCTTTTGTTTCACTTCAGCTGTTATGTTGGGACCTCGGGCCGGACAGTTAGCCATAGGCCCCCTGGGCTGCCCTCTTAGTCCAGGGGACTAAGATTTCTCCAAACCAGATGGGTCTTCAGGGCCATGCTTCATAAGTTTGGCCCAGGGGGGGAGAGTGGCAGGAGA
The DNA here is from genome assembly GCF_024139225.1 of Suncus etruscus. Lineage (NCBI taxonomy): Eukaryota > Metazoa > Chordata > Mammalia > Eulipotyphla > Soricidae > Suncus > Suncus etruscus. The sequence continues at coordinate 59,214,455 of NC_064858.1, read as the reverse complement.
GAAATCCCTCCCCTATGCATATACAAACTACAGAGTCAGGGGCTGGGCTAAGGAGACTCAACATGCCAGGACTTTTGGGTGTCTTTGACTGGTATGTTGGGGGCTCTGGGCAGGACAGCTAGCCATAGCCCCCCTGGGCTGCCCCCTTAGTCCATGGGACTGTGATCCCCCCACGCCAGGCATCTTCAGGGCTACAACTGGTTAATCGGGCCCTGGGTGGATGGGGGGAGATAAATTCCTCCCTATGCATCCACAAACTACGGAGGCAGGGCTGCACCCGGAAAAATCTCATGCCAGTTCTTCTGTTTCTCTTCAGCTTATATGTTGGGGCTCTGGGCAGGACAGCTGTCCATAGGCCCCCTGCACTGCCCACTTAGTCCAGGAGACTGAGATCCCCCCAAGCCAGAAGGTTCGGGGCCATGCCTGGTAAATCGGGCCATGGGTGGAGGGTGGGGGATAGGTATTCCTCACCTATGCATACACAACTTAAAGAGACAGGGGCTGGTCTCAGAAGACTCAACGTGCCAGGTCTTCTGGGTGTCTTTGACTTGTATGTTGGGTGCTCTGGCAGGACAGGTAGCCATAGGCCCCTGGGCTGCCAATTATTCCAGGGGACTGAGATTCCCACACTCTAGACTGGACACATTCAGGAGTTCTCTTCTTACTATTATTCATTAAAAAGCATGTTGGCTACCTATATACTTTTTTAACAACACCCAAAAATATTCTTAATTCTCAACTGTTTTTAGGGAAAAAATGGAGTTCCCTAGATATGGAGAATATATTTAAATAGGTCTCTAAAATCAGTGTATATGTAAATGTGACTTCCTATACAGTGGTCCTCTCTGACTGCCAAGCCTAATCCATAAACAATTCATCTATACAATGTATATAATCCCTCTGATATATTTCCCTTCCTCCACACAGAGCCCCTTCTACTCCCTCATCTTCCAATCCAGATTCGTTATCTTCCCCTTAATTAACTCTCTTTACCCTCAGTTCTTTAATTTGGTAGGCACCAAGACTGACCTCCTGCCCCAACAGTTTCTACCCTTTCGCACACCCCTACAAAGCTCATTATTACTCCTTAACTCTCCCACCCCCAAGCATCAGTACCTAACATTTACCCTTTTTATCTTCAGTACTACACAGTTCTAATCACAGACCAAAGTCCTGCATTTGACTTAACAACCCACAACTACTTCAAAAGACATAAAATGGACACATATGTCTTTTGAATATTTTATGTGTATTTTATTTAACAGCTATAACTCTTTCTAAATATTCTTTTACCATCACGATTCTACCCACTGTTTATCTTGACTTCTCTTTGTGAGCTTTCAATAAGGAATTTTGGTGGAAGAGTCCCTCAGTTTAATGCTTATTATTGAACCATGTTATGGGGATTGTTGGACTTGTTTTTATGGCCCCCATATGCACCGATTGTGGCCACGTGGCATTGTTCTTTGTTTGCATAGGCACATTAAAATGGGCAAATACTATACATACAAATATGTTCTTATATATTAGAGATTGGAACACACAAATCTCATAGTGCAATAGGGCCTTACACCCTGAACATTGATATAATGACCTGGCACAGGCCTCAGAAGAATGGGCATCCTCCATTCGCTCCTGAAACAGGGACACTATCTATGAAACGTCCAAGGTTTTTTTTTTTTTTATAACAACACCTGGAAGCAATCCTCCAATAGGGAATACACTACCACGGCTCTTACATTGATCTGCTCAAAAGATAGTTCCCTAAACACTAAGAAGACTTGACAACAACAGTGACCTGCTTACAAGACAAGGTTCTCTGCATTGCCCTATAATTGTGAGGTGAAACGAGAGGACGCTCTGCATCATCCTGACTGCTATATAGGATATGCAGATTAATATGCAGATTAATACAGAAACATGATGCCAACAACAGAGACTGTGTGAAAAATAAAAGTGTATTGGCACTACAATGACCTGGATTGGACAAACTAGTTTGCCTGGAGCCTAGAGTTGGTCTTATGCCAGGAAACTTCAGGGGTAGGGTCTCCTTGTATTTAGGCCAAGGCTTTTCCTTTTCATGTCTCTCATATTTTGGTTGGCCTATGCAAACAACAATGCCACTCTAACACCATTTTTACTGTACTCCTTTGACTCTAATCCTTAAGAAAAACAACTCACTTTAACTTTTGAGGTTAACATAAATTAATGTGCAAGTCCATGGAAATGTAAAAAGTACTTTGCCTTCAATGTTTAAGGAGTTACATACGTTTTATGGCTTTAGTTGCTTTGTGCGCTAAGAAATATTATGTACTACAATCTGGGGACTTGAGGGACAAAGTAATTGTACATGGGTTCTGTTTTATTTTTCTTAATGTTCTTTGGCTGAAAGTTCAAATTTAAGATATCAGCAATGGAACTACTGAGAATTCTGTTTATGGGAGATTGTCCTTCCACTGTAACTTTACCTTGTCCTCTTTCTTTGCATCTTTGTTCTTATAATTAAAAATATTTAAAAAAGAATACTACTGGTCTATGTACCATATTTAATAAAGGAAAAAAATTTATTTTCAATAATGTAGTTATGTAGTTAGACCCCTCCCTTTTCCTTAGTCTTGGCATTATTATTGGTTAAATCTATGTTCACCTATCTCAGTAACTTCTAAGTATAAATTTAGTCTCAACATGTCTGGTTGCAAATATGCTGCTCATTAATTAGTTTATCTTTGTCAGTTATCTAATTTATTTAAACTTAAAGTACCACCAATTGACAAGTTCCTTTTCTTGTTCTAGTTGGGAAGCATAAATATAACTCTCTCAAGTATACAGCAATTTACAAATACACAAATATTATTTTTTAAAAGAATATCTTTTCTTTTTTTTTTTTTTCATAAAATAGCTGTGGTTAGTCTTTGGTTAAAAATTTCCCTGGATCAGAAGTATGAAATAAATTACATACTCTATAGGGTCATGGATCACTTGAAAGTATTGCCCATTTCTCGGAAATAATTACTTTAATATTTTGATAACACAAAGGAATAAATATCTAAGAATGAGCATTTATTTTTTAATTTATTTTTCAACAGTATTTAGTAGACCACATAATAGAAAACACAGAGATGAGCAGAACTGGTCTCTTGCTTTCTCAGAATCTTCTGATTGAGGTTCAAACCTTGTAGTAGGTTGAAAACCTGGAAGAGGGAATGGACTTCAACTAATGCAAGGGTCAGAGCAATAATAGAGTGGATAGGGCTTTTGTCTTGTACACAGTTGACTTAACATTCCTTATGACTTAGAAGTCTGCCAGAAGAGATCCCAGAGTTCAGAATTAGAAGTAAGCCCTGAGAAAGTTTGGTGTGGCCCGCAAAGTACACAAAAGCAGATTAAAAAACCTTAAAATACAAAAAAGTACATAAAGCCTTCCCAGCACCTAATAAGAAATCCTGTTTCTAATATTAGATGTGCCTTGTATAAAAATGCATTGTCTTCAGTTTGTCTCATGTTTTAATATTGAATTTTTAATGAGGTAGTCAACAAAATGCATTTTTTTTGTTTTGGGGGGCCACACCTGTTTTATGCTTAGGGGAGAATTAACTCCTGGCTAAGCGCTCAGAAATCTCCCCTGGCTTGGGGGGACCATATGGGACGACAGGGGATTGAACCGCAGTACTTCCTTGGCAAGCACTTGCAAGGCAGACACCTTACCTCTAGCACCACCTCACTGGCCCCAACAAAATGCATTTTAATTTAATAATTGGTCATAGGAAAGCTGTGGTAAATATGGTATTTTAATACATTTGAAAACCAGTCTCTTCTTAAGGAAGTATTTCCTCAAAGTGGAATATTTTCCTAATTTTTTCTGTACAATCCATGGCAGATGTTTTAAGGTGGGAAATTTCTGGCTATCTAGGACCCCTACCTAGCAGAAGTTAATGTGCTAAGTGGGACAAAGAAATGGTGACATAGGGTAAGAGGTCATCATAAGTCAACAAGTTGCTCAAACTACCTTTATTCCTTTGCTGTTCTCAGGATTAAAAAATACGAGATTAAAAATACGAGTCTCTTTAGAGATGAGGACCAACTAATAAAATTTATGCATCATTAGAAGCAGCATAAGCAAATATCCAAAGAACTCATCCTAGTAAACAGGAAGGATCTATTTCAAATTCTATGACTGACTGAGGCTTGGCACTCTCTGACAAATGTCTTCCAGCTGGTTTCAATCCACACTAGACGCCAGAGTGGGTGTGTATGTGTATGCATGAGTGTTTGTGCATCATCATGTTAAAGAAACTGCCTTTCCTCTGACTTCCTTTTGCTGAATAGTTATTTTCCAAGGAGAAAGATCTATCAAAGTCAGACATGAGTATAACTTCAGGTGATATAAGATAGTCAGCACAAGAGATTTTAGAAAAATATCAGAATACTAAATTAGAAGAGACTTTTACAGCGGCATTTGCCTTGCAATCAGCTGATCCAGGACCAAAGGTGGTTGGTTCAAATCCCGGTGTCCCATATTATCCCCCGTGTTTGCCAGGAGCTATTTCTGAGCAGACAGCCAGGAGTAATCCCTCAACATCGCCGGGTGTGGCCCAAACCTCCCCCCCCCAAAAAAAAAAGAAATCCTCAGTTCTGTCTTGTCACAGGCTAAGGAAACACAATAGAAGAGATTTTTGTTAAGCTCTTCCTGCCAACTTTTCTATAGATAATGGTCAAGCTGTGGGGCCCTTTTCTGGGTTGTGAGGGAAGTAGAAAGCCAAAACCTCCTCTTGGCATGACGCATCCTTCAAGCTAGGAATTTAAGTAAACAACTGATTTCACTAATCTCGAGGCCTCTCTCTGGTGTCTAATAAGTACAGGCTTCCTCTCAGCATTTGCCTCCTCTCCATGGCTCCCTGATGAAATGTGATGTGAGCTGTAGAGTTGGAAGGACAAATGAACTGAGTAAGTGTAATTTATTATCCAGGATTGTTTTCAACCTTTTTCCAATTATACACTTTTTTCTTTTGGCTCTGGCAGACCTGGGTTTGTGGGCTATTCTTCTCGTCACTAATAGGCTGAAAAAATATGAACCCCAAGTATTCTTTCAAAGATGTGTTACTGACATTATTAATTTGCCTATATTGAATTCAGTTTATTAAATGAGAAATTAATACTGCAACGCACCCCTGTTCTACCACCTACCCTTCTGACCTTTGTGTTCACCAAATCATAATATGGGACCATGTGGAAGTCCAGACTTTGTTGAAGGAAAGTCAAACAAATATATTTATTTGTTGCCACCTGTCTAGAAGAGAATAAATAAAGAGCTATGGCTGAGAAAAGACAGAGTGCCTGCACTTTAACATGGTATTGAATCAGGGAAAAGAAACCCTGGCTTGTAAGCCTGGGCTGGTTGCTGATTTTTATATATTAAACATCAAAATAAGTAATTTCTATATGTGTCTGTAAAAAGAAGAGATATAATAATTACCACTTCTTATTTATATGATTGGTTGTGGGTCAAGGCTCTTCTTTATTTTACTTTCCTGTGAGAATTCTCCAGGACTCAGCATTTGCTTTCCATTCTTGCCTTTCCTCAGAGATAATTTCTTTCTTCTCTTACCTTTGAATCTGGCAACTATGCAGGTGACCACAAAACATGTATAATCACCTTTAATGACTCTCCCAGCTCCCAATATTATACAAAAAAGATGCCAATTGAAGACACTTCTAAGAAAACTTTTGCTTTATATAAGTTACCTACTCTTTTTCTGTCAGAACTTACTCACAGTACAGAACAATCTTCATGGAAAAACATACACAAAACTAATAAGGCATAATATTTTAATTCAAGTTTATCCTTATAATTTTGTGACTTGGGTGAGCCACTTCTGTGCATTAAGATAGAAATTGTAATAACACAAATATTTTACGGGTTGGCAAAAAATCTTTGCAGACATATTATAAGCATTAAGTATGTAATGTTTAGTATTTAAAATATTTTTAAAATTAACAATTTTTGACTTCCTGATTTTCTGCATGAGGCCACAGAGGAAGAGACCAGTGAACTTAATCTCATCAAGTCTCACCAACAAGGAAGGTTGCCTCTTCCCACAAGGGTGGTGCCAAAGGAGCTCATCTTTCAGCAAATGAACTCCACGATTACTCATAGAATAAAATACAATACAAGCGATACAATGGGTAAACTACACAGGACAACTCCATGCATAGAGAATGAAGATGGCAGCTCTGATGTTCTGAGTAAAACCAACCACCTAGTTAGCCTCTCAGATAGTTTAGAGAAGAATTATGGAGGATGTTCACAGAACTAAAGGAAAGCATAGACAGAGCTGAACAGACAACAAAGATAGAAATAAGAAAACTTAAAATTGAAACAACAGGTAAGAAAAACACATTATATAAAATTAAAACCTCAATGGAAAGCCTCTCCAACAGAGTAAGAGCAGCTAAGGACAGAATGAGTTTGTTGGAAGGTGAGATATATAATAACTCCATACAACAGAAGAGATTGGAAAAGAGCCTTAAAGAAAATGATCAGACAATGGAAAAAATACTCAAAGAATGTGAACATATAAAAATAGAAGTATTGGTTATAATAAACAAAAACAATATAAGAATCATTGGAGTGGGACTGGAGTACAGACTGGAGCACAGTAGTAAGGCGTTTGTCTTGCATGTGGCCAACACAGGACAGACCCTGGTTCGAATCCCAGCATCCCATGTATTCTCCTAAGCCTGCCAGTAGCAACTCTGACATCAGAGCCAAAATTAACCCCTGAGCGCTGTCGGATGTACTCCCAAGTTCAAACCCCCCCAAAAGAGAAACATTAGAGTCCAAGAGACCCAGGAAGAATCAACAGTCAAGGACATCATTGTAGAAAAATTCCTCAAAATAAATACTGCATGCTACCAAATTCTGCATGCCTGAAGAGTACCAGCTGAAGAGACCCAAAGAAAAGCAACCCCATATCCTAGTCACAATGATGAATCCCACAGATAAGAATAGAATACTGAAAGCAGTATTATCAGAAAAGTAAATTACATGCAAAGGAGCATCCTTAAGGTTTACAGCAGACTGTCACAAGAAATCATCAATGGCAGAAGGTTGGATATAGTAGCAAAACTCAATGAAATACTTTACCTAGAATATTGTATCCAACCAGACTCACTTTCAGGATTGAAGGAAGTGTACATAGCTTCACAGATAAACAACAGCTCAGAAACTTCACAGAATCAAAGTCAGTCTTAAAAATAAATGAAAGGTCTTCTTAAGACGAGAGATAAACAGATACACAAAACTCCTATATAAAGATGACACTAAATCTCATGATAATTATATTTTTCAATATTAATGGACAAAACATGCCAGTTAAGACACACAGAGTGGCAAAATGGATCAAAAAGCTTAATCCAACATTCTGATGCCAACAAGAAAATCATCTGAATAGTCAGAACGAACATAGATACAACATTCAAGGTTTGAGGAAAATCATCCAAACAAACAACTTCCTTAAAAATGCGGGAGTAGGGGCTGGAGTGAAAGCACAGAGGTATGCATTTGCCTTGCACATGGAGATTCAGAAAATACCTTGGTTCAATCCCCAGCATCCCGTATGGTCTTCTGAGCCAGGAGTAAATTCTGAGCACGCCAAGAGTAAACCCTGAGCATCACAAAATGTGATAAAACAAACAAACAAAACAAACTAGAGTGGCCTTATTGGTATCTGATGACATAAACTTTAGTCTGAGAAAAAAGATGGACATTTTGTTCAATTCAATGGTTCTATACAAAAGGAATAAAACACAATCCTAAATATATAAACACCCAATGTGAAACCGGCAAAATATTTAATACAATTGTTGACAAATCTGAAAGAAGACATCAATAGCAACACAATAATAGTGGGAGACCATAACACTGCCCTGTCATCCCTTGATAGGTCAACCAGGCTGTATCCCAACAAGAATATACTAGATCTGAAAAGAGAAATGAAAGAAAGTGAACTAGTAAATATATAGGACACTCCATCTTCAGAAAACTGGATACACATTAATCTCCAATGCACCTGGGTCATTCTCCAGGATAGACTACATGCTAGCCTATAAAATATATTTCCATAAAACCAAGAGGATATAAATAATAAATACAACCTTTTCCAATCACAGTACCCTGAAATTAGAAGTGAACTGCAAAGGAACACAGAAGGAAATTTTCAACAACTGTAAATTAAACAGCTTACTACCAAAAAACCAGTGGGTCAGAAATAAAATCAAAGAGGAAATCAAAACATTCCTGGAAACAAAATCAAATGGAGAGAAATTATCAGAATTTATGTGACACAGCAAAATCGATATTGATAGGAAACTATATAGATTTGCAATCACATATCAGAAAGGAATAAGGAGCCAACATAAATAGCTTAATGACATGGTTTACAAAATTAGAAAATTATCAACAAAGAAAAGAAAAATAGGTAGTCTGAAGAAAATAACAAATCATAGAAAAGAAATTAATGAAGTAAAATTTCAAAAAACAATCTGAAGGATCAACAAAAGCAAAAGTTGTTTTTTTGAAAAAAAATAAACAAGATTGATAAACCACTAGCAAAACTCACAAAGAAAAGGAGATAGATACACTTAATAAATTGAATTAGAAATGATCAGAGGGAGTTTACAACAAACACTGCGGAGATACAAAGGGTAATCAGAGATAATATTGAGAAACTTTATGCCACAAGATATGAGAAATTGAAAAAAATGTACAAATTATTGGATTCATAACCTTTCACAGTTAAACCAGGATCATCTAGTATATCTAAACAGACCCATGACTACCAAGGAAATTAAAATGGTAATCAAAAGTCTTATCAAAATCTAAAGCCCAGGCCCAGATGGATTACTAACAACTTCTTTCAAACCTTTCAAGATGAACCAATACTTTTCAGGCTCTTTCAGGAAATCGAAGAAACAGAAACACACTCCCTAATAGTTTTTATGACACTAACATCACCTTGATACAAAACCAGACAGAGATGGTGAAAAAGAAAACAAAACAAAACTACACACCAATATTCCTGATGAAGATCCTCAACAAAATCCTGGCCAATAGGACCCAATGTTTCATACACCACGACCAAGTAGGTTTCATTCCGGTAATGCAACATATGTAAATCAATCAACACAATACAACGCATCAACAAAAAATAAATAAAAATGATATGATCTTATCAATAGATGCAGGGAAAGCATTTGATAAATTCCAACAACCGTTCTTTTTTCTTTACTTTTCTTTTTTTTTTTTTTTTTTTGTGGTTTTTGGGTCACACCCGGCAGTGCTCAGGGGTTATTCCTGGCTCCAGGCTCAGAAATTGCTCCTGGCAGGCACGGGAGACCGTTTAGGGTGCTGGGATTCGAACCGATGACCTCCTGCATGAAAGGCAAACACCTTACCTCCATGCTATCTCTTCGGCCCCCAAACAACCATTCTTGATAAAACATTCTTATCAGGATGGAAATGGAAGGAAATTTTCTCAGTATAGTCAAGGCAATCTAGCAGAGCCAATGGCAAATATTATCCTCCTTTATCCTCCATGAATATAAACTAAAAGCCTTTCCTCTAAAATTTGGTCCCAAAAAGGCTACCCTCTCTCACCACTCCTATTCAACATGGTGGGAGTTCTTGTCATAGCTATTAGGTAAGAAAAAGAAAGATATAAGGGCACAGAGAGGAAAGGAAGAAGTCAAGATCTCACTGTTAGCAGATGACATGATAATATATTTAGAAAAACCCAAAAACTATCAAAGACCATCTAGAAAAAAATAGATTCATAGAGCAAAGTATCAGGCTACAAAATTAATACACAAATTTCAATGGCCTTCTTATACCCCAATATGATAAAGAAAAATAGACATTAAATAAACAATTCTATTCACACTATTGTTACACAAACTCAGATGCCTTGGTGTCAAGTTAACTAAAGATGTGATAAAACTATACAAAGAAAACTACAAAACCCTGCTTCATGAAAAAAAGAAACACAAGGAAATGAATACACAAACTACTCATGAATTGGGAGGATTAAAAAGGCAATACTCCCCAAAGCATTGTACAGATTTAATAAAATCCCTCCTAGGATACCCATGACATTCTTCAAAGAATTGAATCAAATACTCCTGAAATTATTTTGGAACAATAAAAGATCAGAAATAGTTAGAGGAACACTTGGATAAGGGAATATGGAAGGCATCACTTTCCCCAATTTTGTATTACAAAGCAATAGTCATTAAAATAGACTGGTATTGGAATAAATACAGGTCAGTGATCAGTGCTATCATTTACAATAGCTATTTACTTAAATAAAATTTATAGGAAAGCAAAACAAAGGAGTACACATTATAGAAAGATGACAAACCCTTGAACTAGTCTACAGAACTGATAGTACAAAGAGTGGGAGAGAATCTTGAGAAGGAAAATAAATGATATACTATAAGTGATGTAAGGGATGATAGTAAAATGTTTCTTGGTGTTTGGTGCTGACAAAATGATAGCACTGCTATCTCAATAAATGCTACGTTTAGCATTGAAAATTTTATAATTTAAGTAAAACTGCATGAAAATTAAAAAGACCATGTTCAAATTGTGGTAAAATAAGTGTTTCTCTCATTGTTTTGTGAATAGGGTTTTAGCACTGGTTACTTCAAAGTGAATAAATCACAGCCTGAGCTTTTAGTTAAAAAAATTTCTCTGATTTTTCTTCAGAGGCTTTCTTTAATAGTTTGTATCACAAGGTGGAAGGTTAAAAACAAAAGAAACTAACTAAGCAATAATAACTCTCTCTAGAGTTCCAGAAGTTCTGGAACAGTTCTTGCAGTGTTTTTAGTAAAATTTCTCTTTCTCAGCTGTCCTTAGACTCAGCGCTGGGAACAATTGCCTATTGGGTGTCTGAATTAATGACTGCTATTGTCATCATTACTGCCAGTTCATTTTGGTTTCAAAAATTTTTGGTTTGCAGAAGTTTAGTGTTTCAACATTGACGATAAATTTAGGGTGAATATAATTTCAAATAGGTTTTGTTCTCCATTTTGTATGTAATTTATAATGCTGATTTAAATACTGAAATTATTATATAGTAAATTAATGAAGGAGGTTAGTGCATGTGATTTTTAAAAATTTCTGTATGGAATACAGATATGATTTAATGCTTTTTTATATTGCTAGAAAAGTATAAAACATAACTTAAAGAAAAAATATTATTGAATAAATCAAATACACAGTTAGTTGTAGGGACCTTGCTTCTCTATCTTGCTTCTCTGGAGATGAAACAACTCTTAATTCTGAAAATTTCTAACTTTCTAAATTAATTAAAGTTTTATTATGTTAAGATAACCATAATAATGCTCTACATACTATAAATAAGCCAGAACATCTACATCAAGGGAAGGAAAGTGGCATTTCCAGAACCACTTTACAGGTGGTTGATAACTACAATTTGATAATCTCTTCTTCTGCATTAACAATATATATAAAACCTTGAAATTTTTCCTATTTCTATGACTTTCACATGATTTACAGCACTTTCTCAGATTCTGTAGATTGGCCATATAAAGTATATTGTTTGATGGACTTGAAGACACTTATCCAACCTTAGACACTTTATTCTATAACTTCCTGTACTTGTTTCATTCAGTAGTGAAGAGATTATTCCTTCTTCTGTATTCTAGAGTATCAATCCTTAAGTAACAGAGCAAAGTAAGAAATGTGTGTATGTACAGCAATCACTTTAGATAAAACAGTTAATTTCTTCATTAGTTATGAAATTTAACAAATTTCTCTTGATATTAGATTGTCCAATGCTACAGGAAAAAGTGTATCCCTCACCCTGTCAATACTACCACAAAAGTTCTGTGCTCAAAAATGATAAAGATGAAAATTTTTTATTTATAAATCATAGAAATTTAAAAAAAAATAGAGAGGGAAGCATCAAAAGCAGCATGCTTAAAGTACCCAATCCTTGGAGAATTTTTTTTCACAATTTACTCCTAAAATCCCTCTTCTTCATGAGGTACTACACTTGATCTGTTGAAAGAGATCACAAAGAGCCAAAATTCAAAACTTCATGAATGGTACCAAGATAACATGGAGGAATCCAAGGACAAAATAGGTGTTTTCTGTAATAAAAAAAAGAAGGTAAGTAATCTTGAACATTTTTCAGTGTTATTTATATTTTGTCCACAGATGGTAGCGTACACTTTCCATTTAATGTAAAGCTGGCCCATGCCCCTAATTTCCTATAAAGTAAAGAATGGAGTGTGCTAAACTAAGTTCAGCCCCTCTGGACATCATTCAGAATTTCTTATTTATTGTGATGAATTGCTGATTAGGAATATCTAAAATAAAGAAATACCAAAAAATGCATTGCATTCCATCTATTTTAAAGAAATTTGAGAAGTGACAATATTCTGGACCTCTAAGAACCACACACTAAGGATCAGATATTGACATTTTTTCAAAAACACCATCTTAGTACATCACGCAAAAGACATTCAGAATGTCAAACTCAGTTAATCTTGGGGGAAATTTTGCACAATAACTAAGCTTCTACCATGAAATTAGTTTAAGAAGCCTATAGGTTGTTTTCCCTCAACAGTGGAATGTGTGTGTTGGGGTAGGGATGTATGAAATAGATCTTTGGTGCTATAAAATTTTCATGAGCTAAATAAGAGGACAGCAACAGCAAGTTTGCCTGCTTTTTTGTTCTGTGACTCTTTTCCTCATCTAGTCCCCTTACCAGAAGGGACAAGACACAGAGGGGAAAAACATCTGGCTTTGTGTGCTCTTCTTAGCCAGAGAAACTTCTTGGAGGTTCATTTCTGAGGGATTCACATGGTCTTTCATTCTTACCTCTTTTCTTTTCTTTTCTTTTCTTTTCTTTTCTTTTCTTTTCTTTTCTTTTCTTTTCTTTTCTTTTCTTTTTTTGTTTTTGTTTTTGTTTTTGGGTCACACCCGGCGGTACTCAGGGGTTACTCCTGGCTGTCTGCTCAGAAATAGCTCCTGGCAGGCACGGGGGACCATATGGGACACCGGGATTCGAACCAACCACCTTTGGTACTGGATCGGCTGCTTGCAAGGCAAACGCCGCTGTGCTATCTCTCCAGGCCCCATTCTTACCTCTTTTCAAAATGACGAGCTAGAATGGGCTTTTCTTTCATTTTACTATATTATTTTTAAATTAAGCCTAATGCTCTGTATCAGAACCTTAAAAGTAAAGCTGCAGAGCATGTAAGCAATTTTTTACTCTGCTGGTTAGAACAGCTATGATCCTTACCTAGGAAGGAGAGAGGAAAGTGGCCTGGAGCAGATTGAGACAAAATTATGAAAGAGGGGGCAAGAAAGGAAGATCTGACAGTGACACTCTCAAGTTCCCCTTCCAGTGGACTACACAAAAGTGAAGTAAAAGTGATTATATTAGTTACATAAGAAGGCAAATGTCCATTGACCAACATTTGCCTGAAGATTTAGGTGTAGGAAATGGTTTTGTCTGTGTCCCACCTTTAAGATTTTCAGATTCCCTGCAGATAATATCATTACTCTAGTGAAAATTAAGGAATGCTTGTTTCTTATTTGAGCATCTATGAGTAGTCACTCAACAGAAGTCACAAATGAAGGAGACCTCATATCTGGACAAAATCAGTAAGTAAGTAAGTAAGTAAGTAAGTAAGTAAGTAAGTAAGTAAGTAAGTAAGTAAGTAAGTAAGTAAGTAAGTAAGTAAGTGAGGAGAGCACATTTGTGTATTTTGGCTGATTGTTTTTGTGTAACAAGTGTTTTATTTAGAAATGTGGATGGGAGATAGAAGAGAAGACAGCTGCCTTGCCAATTAAGGGAAATGTCACCCTAAAGGAGGTACTATTCCAGAACAAAGTGTCATAGAGGAGAAATTATACTCCCAGATCTTGAATGCAAGCAATTTTGAAAATAATGACTGCTTGTTTTTTATGGTCTGTTTGCTATTGATTTTTATTGGTTTGTAATACTATGGTAATTGAAGAATAATGTTTTTCATCTTTTCATCTATATAGTAATCATAATCATCACTCCAATTTCAGTATTATTGCTTCAACTAATAGACCCTCTACCCATTCCACCTACCTCCCAGTCCCTCCAGGAATCACCACAAAGTTTGCTGTCACTAGGAGTTTCTTTGTTCCTTGTTTATTGGTTTACTTTTGTTGTTCAGATTAAATAATTGAGTAAAAATATTTTACTTGCTTAGTTTTTATACTTAGCATAATTATCTTAGGCCATCAATTTTGCCCCCAAATGTTTAAGTTAATTAATTTTAATGGTAGACGTAGTAAACTAGTCAGTTTGTATATCATTAATTTTAATCCAGTCATTTGTTAACGAATGTTTAACTAATTTATTATTTTGGATATTAGAGAGCATTTAAAATTTTTTAAACTTAAATCATTATATTCACAATGTTATTTATAGTTGGGTTTTAGGCAAACAATATTTTGGCATCATTTCCACCACCAGTATCAACCTTATTTCACGAATGTTCCCAGAGCCCATTCCATGCTACCAGCTTGTCTGCCATCCTAACAGGCCCATTTTTAATTTTGGTTTTTAAAGTTAGGATCTCATAATTTCATCATTTTTGACTTTGTAGCTTGAATATTTATTTCTGTCCTTTCTTGACATCACCAAAATACCTGAGTCCTCTTAGCTCTTGTCACCTGTTATTTCACATTTGCTTTTTCCTCCTCCAGTCAATTTCTTTCCTTCTCCTCACTATCCTCTGGGTCTAAGAACATTTGAGATAACTTTTAAAAAGAAATCTTATTTTAGAGTGGAAGAAATCTTATGTTTAATATAGTTTAATCTACTAATAATATTATCCAAAAATAATTTTAAGTTTCTGCATTTATGTGTGTGAGAGAGACACAGAGAGTGAGAGAAAGAAACAGTAAGAGAATGTGTGAGAGAGGAGGGAATAAAACTATTAAGCCTAAGACGTTACACTTATGACACATATGCTTGATCACTGAGATTTATACCGAGTCTAGGCAATAATCTTAGTCTTCCACAAATAGTGAGCTTCTCAAATTTTGTTAGGTATAGCTTACAAATATTCTTTTGTTATCTCTAGAGCATAGTACTAAAACAAAGTACATTTACTTCCATTCTACATAGTGAATGCATCATCCCAATAATTCAGATTGCAAGCTCCGTAGATTTCACAAATCTCTGGGTGCCCAAAGTTGACATGTGAGAGGTTTTTTTTTTTAACAAAAATAAGAGAAAAGTGTGGTTGGTAAGTCTTGATGCCAAAAAATTACTTGTCTGGATTATCTGGCATATGCCTGAAGAGTTTAGTTGGGTTTCAGAAAATATTTTTAAGAAAAAGAAGAATCGGGATTAAATGATTCATCCAGACGCCTTCCCCACATTTAAAATATGAACTACAATTCAAATCAATACTCACTAAACATAAATTCTATGTCAGGTATTTCTATGGGCATTGGACTTGTATCCCTCCCTCAACATTTAAATTTTGTTACCTTGGTCCTCAATGTAATAGTATTTGTTTTCATTTTTAAGAGAACCAATTCAATAGAGCTCAGGAAGGGGGTCAAGGGTCATGCTCAATGATATTTTGTTTTTGGTCCATAGGTGATATGGACCTGGCAAGTGCTGCTTAATTCCAATGGTGCTTTATGGAGGGCACATTCAGTGATTAGGATTGAATTCAGAAACTTTTCCCCATTAGGCATGTTCTCTACTCCTTAAGCTATCTACCCAGTACTGAAATGTAAAGTTTGTCAGAAAATTCGGTTAGGTGTCATGGAGGAAGAATCCATCAGAAAATGGTATTAATAATTAAGGGGAGCTGGGGGAAGGGCGAGTGGGCAACTGGCCTGATCTCAAAGGGGAGCAGTGCCAGGTATCTGGTGCTGGGAGAAGGGAGAGTGGGTTGACTATCTCCGAGCAGAACAGAGCTCGCTCCCAAGTGCTGGGAGAGGCGAGTGGGTGACATATAGTGTTTCGGGGCAGAGCAGCTTCGATTCCCAGGTGCTGGGGGGAAGGGTGAGTAATCTAGGCACAACTGGGCCCTCTACCATTGTGGCTAGGAGCTGAACTGCACTGACTGGTAGGAAGAGGGGGAGGGGCGATTGATCCAGGCTTGAACAAAGGACGTGGGAGGAGCCAAACCTTAGCTACCTCATCCAAAATACTCACCTAGAGCTGCACTCCAGAGAAGGAACCCAGGTTGCAAAAGAGGGCTGAAATCTGAAGGCACTGCACTCCAAGCCAAACCAATAAATGCAAAGAAATATGGGTAAACTAAGGAAGAGTCTAACAAATAGGGATATGGAGAGAAATCCTAACAAGTTTCCAAGTCCACCAAAATATACTAGCCCACTAGATGAGGACTTAAAAGCAACTATGACAAAAGAAATGCAAGCCATGGTGAAAAAAATGGAAAAAAATCACTAGCCAGCTAGTACAAGAAATTCATAGGTGAACAAATCAACCAACTTAAAGAAGAACTGTTACAGAACATGAGAGATTCCATATAAAAGGAATTAAAGGAGATAAAAAAAAGTCTTAGAAAGCTATAATAGCAGAATTACACATAGAATTACATAGAAGTACTTGAAAAAAAACTGCAAACAAAAAAATGAAACAGAAGCCAACAAGGAAATAAAAGGTAAAGCACTGGAAGAAAAAGTCCAGTATATAATGAACAAAGACAAAAGAAATAATCACAGATTTTAGGTATACCAGAAGGGGAGGATATAGGGGAAGAACAAGTAGTCAGGGAAATAATAGCAAAAAATTTTCCCAGCCTCTGGAAAGTGGCTTTGGTGCAAATCAAGGAGGTGAACAAAGTCCCTAATAAAATAGACCCTAATAAACCAACACCAAGACATATATTAATCCAAATGAGAAAAACAAAAACAAAACAAAGATAAAGATGAACTCCTTAAAACAACAAGGGAGAAAAAAACTCAACTACAAAGGAAGAAACATAAGAATCAAACCAGATTTCCCATTTGAAAAAATTCAAGCAAGAAGACAGTGGAATAACATATTTAAGTGCCTGAATGAAAGAAATTTCCAACCTAGATTCCACTACCCAGCAAAATTCTCATTCATATGGCAAAGAAGACTAAAAGCATTCTCAAACAAAAACGAATTTACATTATTTGTGTAATCAAGATAGATTCTTTTTTCTAAATATAATTTTTATTTTAATCATAGTGGTTTACATGTCATTGACAATAATATTTTAGGTACATATTAACATAAAATCAGGAGAATTCCCATCACTGAATTATCCTCCCTCCACCTCAGTGCCCATCGTACCTCCCATATCCTCCTCTCTCACCCCCGGGGCTGCCAGAATAAGTGGTCCCCTCTGTGGCCTAGCTTACTACTTGGTGGTCCTACACTTGTTTGGCCTTGGAACCTGCCTTATTTCCCACTTTTATTGGGAGGGGGAACTAGATAGTTCAAGTTATGTGATTTTGTTTGAAGAAGAGAAAAATAATAAACTGGGAAAAATATCAAAAATTAGCAGAGTCCTTCTGGAGGCTCTCATCCTAGATTTGAGAGACAAAGGAGAAAAAGAAGGTGAAACACCACAACAGTAAACAAAGAGGTGTCAAATAAAATATTCAGTGAGCACTCCAACAATAAAGATAAGCACCACATAAAAGCCATGGTCTTGAGATAAAAAAAGAAAAACATGGCAGAGCTCATAAGGGAAGAAAAGAAAAGAAAAGAAAAGAACCCTGGGGGGAGGGGGTGAGAAATTCCTCCCTATGCATCCCAGAACTACAGAGGCACTGCTGGGATCAGAACACTCCGCATGCCAGGATTTCTGGGCATCTTTGACTGGTATGTTGGGGGCTCTGGGCAGGACAGCTAGCCATAGGCCCCCTGGGCTGACCACGTAGTCCAGGGGAACAAGATTCCCCCCCACACCAGGCGGGTCTTCAGGGCCACACCTGGTTAATTGGGCCCTGGGGGGAGGGGGGGAGAAATTCCTCCCTATGCATCCAAAAAGTACAGAGGCACTGCTGGGCTCAGAACACTCCACATGCCAGGATTTCTGGGCATCTTTGACTGGTATGTTGGGGGCTCTGGGCAGGACAGCTAGCCATAGGCCCCCTGGGCTGATCACTTAGTCCAGGGGAACAAGATTCCCCCCCACACCAGGCGGGACTTCAGGGCCACGCCTGGTTAATTGGGCCATGGGGGGAGTGGGGGAGAAATTCCTCCCTATGCATCCAAAAAGTACAGAGGCACTGCTGGGCTCAGAACACTCCGCATGCCAGGATTTCTGGGCATCTTTGACTGGTATGTTGGGGGCTCTGGGCAGGACAGCTAGCCATAGGCCCCCTGGGCTGATCACTTAGTCCAGGGGAACAAGATTCCCCCCACACAAGGCGGGTCTTCAGGGCCACGCCTGGTTAATCGGGCCCTGGGTGGAGGGGGTGAGAAATTCCTCCTTATGCATCTGCGCGTACTTCATGTATTGAGAGTATTCCTTATTCTTATGCTATGTTTTGCATATCCAGAATATTCATTTTTTTATTCTGCCCTTTCACACATCCCTACAAAGCTCTTTTTTACTCCTTAACTCTCTAACCCCCCAAACGTCACTAACCTACATTACTCTTTTTAACTTCAATAGTATACAATCCTAATTACAGACCAAAGCCATGCGTTGTGTGTAACAACCTCAAACTGTTTCAAGATACCTAAAATGGACACGTATTTCTTTTGAATATTTTGTGTTCTTTCTCTGACAGGTATAATTCTTACTAAATGTTGTCTTATGCAGTGACAATTCTAACCACTTTTTATCTTCTCTTTTTGAGCTGTTTAACAAGGAATTTTGGTGAAAGAGTTCCCCAGTTTAATGCTTATGATTGAACCATATCATGGGAATCGTTGGAATTGTTCTTATGGCCCCCATATGCACCAATAACACCATGTGGCATTGCTCTTTTTTGCATAGGCACATTAAAATGGGAAAATACTATACATACAAATAAGATCCTATCTAATAGAGATTGGAACACACAAATCTTGTAGTGCAAAGGGACCTTACACCCTGAACATTGACATAACGACCTGGCACAGACCTTTGAAGAAAGGGCATTTTCCATTCACCCCTGAACCAGGGAAGCCATCCACGAAACATCCAGGTTGGTCTCTAATATCACCTGGAAGCAATCCTCTACCACAGAAGACCCTACACTGCTCAGACATCAACCTGCTCAAAAGAGACTTCCCTTAACACTGAGAAGACTTAACAACAACAACAACGACCTTCTTACAGGACAGGGCTTCCTGCATTGCCCTTTGATTTTGAGGTGAAACGAGAGGACACTCCACATCCTGACTTCAATGTAGGATATGAAGATTCCAGGATCTTTAATACAGAAACATGATACCAACAACAGAGACTGTGTGAAAAATAAAAGTGTGTTGGCACTACAGACAGTGTCTTGGATTGGACGCTCTAGCTTGCCTGGAGCCTAGAGTTGGTCTTGTGCCAGGAAACTTCAGGGGTCGGGTCTCTTTGTATTTAGGCCATGGTTATTTCTTTCCATGTCCCTCATATTTTGGTGGGCCTATGCAAACAACAATTGCCACTCTAACACCATTTTTACTGTGCTCCTTTGACTCTAATCCTTAAAAAGAACCCACTTAAAATTTGAGGTTAACGTAAGCTAATATGCATGTATATGGAAATGTAAAAAAATACTATGCCTGTAATGTTTAAGGAGTTATGTATGTTTTATGGCTTTAGATTGCCTTGTGATCTGTTAAGAAATATTATAATGTGTTACAATCTGGGGACTTGAGGGACAAAGTAATTGTATATGGATTCTGTTTTATTTATCTTAATGTTTGTTGGCTGAAATTTCAAAGTTAAGATATCAGCAAGGGGACTTCTGAGAATTATGTTATGGGTGATTGTCCTTCCACTGTAACTTTACCTCTTTCTTTGCATCCTTGTTCTCATAATTAAAAATAAAAAATTTATAAAAAAAAAAGAAAAGAAGAAAAAATAATTAATATGAATGGAGACAAACACTTCAATATCTACAAAACAAAGAAATCGACAAAGACTAGATAAATAAATAAAAAACTGTTTTGTGCTTTTTGCCTTTTATTTTTCGTTTTTTTTCTTCCCTCCTGCACAGGTACAGTAAATATTGGGGTCATTCCAAAAGGAATTCCCTTGGCCTAAGAGATACAGGGTTTCTCTACCCTTCAAGCATTTGTTTCTCTACCCTTCAAGCATTTTGTCATGGGATTAACTATAGACTCCTTTCAGGTTCATTTACTCTCCCATTGGTGCTTTTATGGTGTATGGAAGGCTTCTGCTCCATCCTGGGTGATAAAATCAGACATCTGTATCTAGAGATCTCAGTATCTGCACAGGTCAGGGAGTGGAACTTATGATGAAGTTTTTCTTTGTGGTTCTAGAAGTTCTGTTCCCTCAGTGTTATTTTAATCCATCTTCTGTGGTCTGTGGTCTTGGTCTTTGTGCTGATCCTAGGATGGAGCCTGGGATAGCATCTTTCGTTATGTTTCCAGAAGACCCATTCCATTGCAATTGTCTCAGACAGACCTCTGGAACTAGAGATCATGGTTGTTGTGCAGGTCGTAGCTCAAACCCTAGACTAGTGCTCTTTTT
The DNA here is from genome assembly GCF_024139225.1 of Suncus etruscus. Lineage (NCBI taxonomy): Eukaryota > Metazoa > Chordata > Mammalia > Eulipotyphla > Soricidae > Suncus > Suncus etruscus. Next base: position 59,193,728 of record NC_064858.1, on the reverse strand, counting down.
TTAATTGGTCCCAGGAAAAATACAGTCCGGTCATGGTTCTATCAGCCAGTCATCTGTAAATCGCAATCTTGGCATTTGGAGAGACCAAAGGGTGACAAGTCTTCTGATTTTGTCTTATCGTTAGCTGGTGAGGTAGGAAAACCTGCTCTTGGTTCAAGTTGTTCCCAGTTTCCTCGTTGTCAGGATATCATATTAGAGCTGGCAATTGTTGGTGTCCAGGCAGTATTAAGGATGACCCAGATGGAATTTTTTTCCTGTGGCTGTTCTGAAGAACTGTGTCATTTCTCTGTCTGGGATCCAGGGTTCAAGGCTGGAAGGTTGGTGTCTAACCCCTGGAGTCTAAGTTGGGTCCACATGGCATATTTTCAAGGGGGGAGATGCCCCTGTATTGTAAACAAGTATGAGTTTTTATCTCTAGTAGATAAGAGCTCGTTTTTATTTGTAAGATTCCACCCCGCTTTTTTTAGTGTGCCTTTGCAGAGAGAAATGGTGCTACATTGTATTGCTGATGCATTTGAGGGTGAAAAGAGAAGAAAACAGAAATAGGTCACATCCCAAAAAAGATAAAAATAGAAATAAAAAAATATGTGCTCATATATATATATACATATAAAGAAAAAATATTTAAAAATGAAATAAAAAAAGTAATTAAAGGAACAAAGTGATGCAAGAGACTATCTTACGTTTGGGAAAAAGCAGGTAAAGAGGTAGTATAATACAGGTCTTACACTCATGATGGAAGTATAGGTTTCCCCATTGTCTTTTGAGATTTTCTTGTGGTGTGAGGTTCACGGGCACCTATTCATTATATACCTGACCTTCTTGAGTGTGGCAAAAGATTTGTGGCAGAGAGGTCTTGGGAAGAGTTCTTGTATTGGGGATACTTTTAGAGCTAGTCTGGTTTCAAGTAACAGTCCACATTTGGAAAGGTTAGTAAGGAGGACTGTGCAGCATAAGTCAACAGGGGGGTTGGTTGCCTTTTCTTGCAGGGGGCAAGATGTGGGTTTGACTGGTTGTCCTTTGCTTGGGTACTGGGTACTGGTTCGTTGGGGTAGGAGCTCAGCCTTAATGCCTAATAGATTAATAACTGAGGGTGAAGAGTTTTAATAAAGTGGGAAATTTGGATGGGATTGAGGGGAGAAGGGATAGTCGGATTTCCAAAGGAGGGAAGGGGGAAACTTTACGGACAAGGCAGGAGAGGAGAAAAGAGAAAATAAATTTAAAAAAGGAGAGAAAAAATAATTAAGAAAAAAGTAGTGAGAAGGGAGGAGAAAAGAACAATGCAATGCTAGTTTGCTTGAATGTGTTCCATGAGTAGGACCTGTAGTATAAGTCTGTAGGTCAAAGTTGTTGCATCGGTGTCTGGCTATTCACGTGTTTTAGGTCCTAAAAAGAAGGTATAACCTAGAGATAAAGGGTATGATAAAGAGTTTTATCAGGACATTCTCTCTTTTTTTTTTTAGGACATTCTCATAGTGCAAGCTGGGTATGGTATCTCGTGTGACTGAGCCCCAAGATGCCATCTAGTTTGTCCACCCTTTGTATCCAAGGAAGCCTCTGGGAAGAGAAACTGAAAGGTTATTTTAATTATAGTAAGTTTAAGGCATTAAGACAGACTGTTATGAAATTATTCCGTTGGAGGCAATGATTTCCCATGGTATTCTTTACCTGTAATCCTGTATGAGATCCCTAGGGGATTTTTATGGGCCTTTGTAGTAGAAGGCTGATTACATACCTGTTCTCTCTATGCTGTTGTTTCTGCTGTTGCTGGTTTCTTTGTGGTATAATGTGTAGTCAAGAGTTTGTGTTGTTCCTCTTTTATGTGTTTTGGGCACTGCTCTCTAGTATATGTTGACTGTCAAAGTGTTTGGAATTTCTACCCTGTTAAACCCTTTTATCTGATTGATGAGTATTAGTTGTATCTAAGGTGTATGTTCCAGGTGCTTCAGAGTAGTGAAATCATCTGTGTTTGTCTTTCAACTTCTGGCTTACTTAGTTTAACATATTATGTTCTAGATCCATCCACGTTGCTGCAAAGTCTGTGATTGTATCAATTCTGACTGTCATGTAGTATTCCATTGTGTATAGATGTGTATACCACATCTTGATGATCCATTCATCTATTGTTGGACATCGAGGTTGGTTCCAAGACTTGGCTATTGTACTGAGTGCTGCAATAAATAGTGGGGTGCACACATACTTTGGAATGATTGTCCTTCCATCTTGGGGGTAGATACCTAGGAGAGCAATTGCTGGGTCAAATAGCAGCTCAATTATGAGTTCTTTGAGCACTCTCCAGACTGTTCTTCATAGGTTTTGGACTAGGTGGCATTCCCACCAGACCGTGGATGAGAGTGCCTTTCAAATCGCATCCCTGCCAACACAGAATGTTCCCGTTATTTTTGATGTGAGCCGTCACACTGGTGTAAGGTGGTACCTCACTGGATTTCCCTAATGATTAGTGAAGGTGAGCATATTATCATGTGTTTGTTGGCCATATATTGGTCTTCCTTGGAGAAGTCCCTATTCATTTCATCTTCCAATTTTTCTATGGCTTTATATAATTTTGGGGTCTCAGCTTTCTGAGTGCTTTGTATATTCTGGATATCAGCCCTTTATCTGACATTTTGAGTGCAAAGATTTTTCCCATTCAGTTAACTGTCTTCTTGTGTTAAATAGGGTTTCTTTTGCCATGCAGAAGCTTTTTAGTTTGGTGTAGTTCCATTTGTTTATGTTTGATGCTAAAGTTCTTGCCATTGGCATTCTATCTTCAAAGACTTTTTTGATATATAGGTCTTCAAGTGTTCTGCGTATGTTTCCTCAATAAACTTTATAGACTCGGGTCTGATTTCAAGGTCTTTAATCCATTTTGAGTTGACTTTTGTGTATGGGGTGAAGTATCGGTCAATTTTTACTTTCTTACAAATTGTTTTCCAGTTGTACCAACACCATTTGTTGAAAAGAATTTCTTTGTTCCATTTCAAGTTCTTGGCTCTTTTGCCATATATTAGTTCCCTGTATATCTGGGGGCTTATGTCTGGAAATTCTGTTCTAACCCACTGGTCTGAGATTCTGTTCTTGTACCAGTACCATGCTGTTTTGATCACTATGGCTTTATAGTATAGCTTCAGTTTGGGTAAAGAGCTGCCACCCAGCTTCCTGTTTTTAATATGTGTTCGGCTATCCTGGGTCTTTTGTGGTTCCAGGTGAATTTTATGATTGATTGTTCTAAGTCTTTAAAGATAATGTCTGAATTTATTTGGGGATTGCATTAAATCTATATAGGAGTTTGGGTAGGATAGTCACTTTGATTATGTTGATTCTACCTACTTGAGATGTTCTTCAATTTCCCTAGATCCTCTTCAATTATTTTCTGAAGTGTTTTGAAGTTTGCCTGGTATAAGTCCTTTACTTCCCTTATAAGGTTGATTCCTAGGTACTTGATGATTTTTGATACTATTTTAAATGGAGTTGAATTTCTAATTTCTCTTTCCTCTACTATGTTATTTTTATAGAGAAATGCTACTGTCTTTTGCGTATTGACTTTGTAACCAGCCACTTTGCTGTATTGGTTTATTGTTTCAAGGGATTTTACTGTGAACTCTTTAGGGTTTTCCATGTATATCATCATGTCATCTGCAAAAAGAGATAGCTTGAATTCCTCTTTCCCTATTTGAATTCCTTTGATTCCCTTCTCTTATTTGATTGCTATTGCTAGGACTTCTAAGACTATGTTGAATAAGAGTGGAGAGAGTGGACATCCTTGCCTAGTTCCTGACCTTAGTGGGAATGCTTTCAGTTTTCACCATTAAGGATAATGTTGGCTGTGGGCTTTTCATAGATAGTTGTAACTATCTTGAGAAAGGTTTCTTCCAGACCTATTTTGTTTAGTGTTTTCAACATGAATGGGTGTTGGATTTTGTCAAATGCTTTCTCTGCATTGATTGAGATGATCATGTGGTTTTTGTCTTTTTTATTATTGATGTGGTGTATGATGTTGATTGGTTTGTGTGTTGAACCATCCTTGCAACCCTGGGATGAAACCCACTTGGTCATGGTTCATAATCTTTTTGATGTAGTGCTGGATTCGTTTCGCTAAGATTTTGTTGAGTATTTTTGCGTTTATGTTCATTAGTGAGATTGGTCTGTAGTTTTCTTTCTTGGTGGTATCTTTGCCCTCCTTGGGAATCAGAGTGATATTAGCCTCATAAAAGGAATTGGGGAGAAATCCTGTCTTTTCAATGGTTTGGAAGAGCCTGTAGATCAGGGGAAGTAATTCTTCTTGGAATGTTTGTTAGAATTCACCTGTAAAACCATCTGGGCCTGGACTTTTGTTCTTGGGGAGTTTCTTAATTACTGTTTTAATTTCCTCCTAGGTGATTGGCCTGCTTAGGCTTTCTAAAGTCCTCCTTTTCTAGTCTTGGAAGCTGGTATTTTTTCAAGAATCTGTCACTTTCTTCTGGGTTCTCTAGCCTAACTGAGTATAGTTGTTCATAATATGTCCCCCTGATGTGTTGGATTTATTGGGGTTCTGTTGTAATCTCTCCCCTTTCATTTGTGATCCTGCTTATTTGGGTGTTTTTCTTCTTCTTTTTTTTTTTTTTTTTTGGTGATTCTTGCCAGTGGTTTGTCTATCTTGTTTATTCTTTCAAAAAACCAACTCCTGATCTCATTGATTTTCTGTATTTTTTTCTTAGCTTCTATGTTGTTTATTTCTGCTCTGTTTTTTTTTATTATTTCCTGTCTTCTGATTGTGTTTGGGTTTTTTTGTTGCTGTTGTTTCAGCTCCTTAAGATGGTCCTTTAAACTACTAATTTTGTCGTTTTCCTTTTTCCTGACATAGGATTGTATTGCTATGAGTTTCCCCCTGATTACTGCTTTCGCTGTGTCCCACAAGTTTTGACAAGTTGTTTCTTCATTGTCGTTTGTCACAAGGAATCTTTTAATTTCTTCCTTGAGTACCTCTTTAATCCAGCTGTTTTTGAGTAGCATGCTGTTTAATCTCCAGGTGCTGAATTTTCTCCATTGCTTTTTTTTACAGACAATTTTGACCTCTGTTGCAAAGTGATCTGACAGGTTGCTTCTAATAATCCTTACCTTTGTAATTTTTTTATTTTTATTTTTTTACCTTTGTGATTTTATGCAGGTTAGATTTGTATCCTAAGGCATGGTCTATTCTGAAGAAGGTTCCATGTGAACTTGAGAAGAATGTGTATTCTGCTTTCTGGGGGTAGAGGGCCCTATATAAGCCCATTAGCCCTAGTTCTTCTAATTTTTTATTTAGGGCTCTTATTTCTTTGTTAGTTTTCTATCTGGTGGATCAGTCCAGAGGTGATAGTGGAGTATTAAGGTCTCCTACTACTATCACATTTCCTTGAATGTGTTTTTCCAGTTTTGCAAATAGTTGCAGTACATATTTTGCATTAGGTGCATAGATATTAATCAGTGTTAGCACTTCTTGGTCTAGTGTTCCCCTGATTAGTAAGTAGTGACCCTCTTTGTCTCTGATCACTTTCTTGAGGTTGAAAGGAATTTGGTCTGGTATAAGAATGGCCATCCCTGCTTTTTTTATTTCCATTGGCCTGGATAATTTATTTCCATCCTTTTATTCTAAGCCTGTGCTTATCTTGAATTTGTAGGTGTGTTTCTTGTAGGCATAAAAAATCTGGTTTATGTTTTCTAATCCAGTTCTCTGTTATGTGTCTTTCAATGGGATAGTTTAGTCCATTAACATTTAAGGAGATTACTGAGAGGGCTGTTGTTCAGTTGTGTTGTTTAGGGTGGTTGCTGTTACAATTGGGGGTTTGGATTGTGTAATTCATCTCTGAGTAGGTAATTTAGAGTAGGTTTTGTTTGTGCAAATAATGCGAGTTCATTTTTGTTTGAGAATGATTTTAATCTTTCCTCCCATATGAATGATAGTTTTGCTGGTTAGTGGACTCGAGGTTAAAATTTTCTTTGATTTGGACTTTTAAATATGTCATTCCACTGTCTTCTTGCTTGAAGTATTTCATATGGGAGATCTGGTTTGATTCTAATGTTCCTTGCTTTGTATATGAGGGTTTTTTTCTCCTTTATTGTTTTAAGTAGGTCGCCTTTCTCTTTGTTTCTTGCCATTTGAACTACTATGTGTCTTAGAGTAGGTTTGTTAGGGTCTATTTTGTTGGGAACTCTTTTCACATCCTAGATTTGCTCAGATGCGTCTTTCCAGAGGGTGGGAATGTTTTTCCGCTACTATCTCCCTGACTAATTGTTCTTCTCCTTTCAGTGTTTCCTCCCCTTCTGATATACCTACAATTCTTAGATTGTTTCTTTTGTCTTTGTTCATTAAATACAGGACTTTTACTTCCAGTGCTTTACCTTCTATTTTTTTGTTGGCATCTTTGTTGTCTTTTGTTTGCAGTTTATCTTTGAGTTGTTCTATGTGATTCTCAAGCTGTGCAGTTCTGCTCTTCTGGCTTTCTATGTTTTTACGAATTTCTTTTAATTCTGTTTGTATGGAGTCTTTCATGTTTTGTACCAATTCTTGTTTAAGTTGGTTCATTTGTTCATCTATTGATTTCTTGTAATCTCTGGCCAGTGTGTCTTCCATTTCTTCTAGCATGGCTTGGAATTCTATTCTCATGGCTGCTTTTAGGTTTTCCTCTCCAGGTCTGTGCGTTTTGGTGGACTTGGAAACTTGTTCTGATTTCTCTCCATCTCCCCTGTTGTTAATGTTTTCCTTGGTTTACCCATCCTTCTTTGTATTTATTGGCTTGGCTTGGAGTGCAGTGCCTTCAGGTTTCAGCCCGCTTTTGCCACCTGTGGCATGTGGCTGGGTCCCTTCTCTGGATATGGCTCTACGTGAGTCTGTTGGGTCATGTCGCTGAGTTTTGGTCCTTCCCTCATCCTCCAGATAAGCCTGGTCAAACTCCACCCCCTTTCTGCCAGACAGTGCAGGTTCACTCCTGGCCAAAATGGTAGAGGGCTCCATTGAGCCTAGATCTCTAGCCCTCCTGGGAGGCAGCCTGTGCTTCATTCTTGCCCCTCTAGTCACTGGTTCCCCTGAATCTCTATCTCCCTGGGCTTGTGTATGATAGATTGCTGAGTTGGCAATCCCCACACGTGCTCCCACTGGCCTTTCTCCCCGGCCTCACAGTCCTAGGTTCCCTGGGCTGCTCATACTGTGTGGCCTGTCACAGGTGCTCGCAGTTCCCGTGAATGGGCGCCTTACCCTGGCTCCAGTTGGTGATCTCCCCTCACTCCCTCTGGTCTGTCCCAGGAGCTCAAAGTTCCCGTGAATGGGCGCCTTACCCAGGCTCCAGTCGGCGATCTCCCCATACTCCCTCTGGCCTGTCCCAGGAGCTCAAGTTTCCCGTGAATGGGCGCCTTACCCGGACTCCATTCGGCGGTCTCCCCAAAATCAATTTTTAATGACCAACTCAGAGATGAATTACAAAATCCAAACCCCTGATTATAACAATAACCACCCTACACAATAGAACTGCACAACAAACCTCTCAGTCAATAATTTCCTTAAGTGTTAATGGACTAAACTCTCCCATTAAAAGACACTTAATAGAGAGCAAAATTAGAAAACATAAAACGGATTTCTGCTGCCTGCAAAAAGCACAAATTGTGTATGAGTTCAGGATAGAAACAGGATAAAAATAAAAGAATGAAAATCCATTATTAAAGCCAATGGAAACAAAAATAAGCAGTAATGACCTTTCTTATATCACAAATAATTACATTCAACCTCAAGAGAGTGACCAGAGACAAAGAGCATCATTACTTACTGATCAGGGAAACACTTGATCAAGAAGAACTAACCCTGGTTAGCCTTTATGTACCAAATGCAGAGCCAGCAAAATATGTAAGGCACTTGCTCACAAACCTGGAGAAACACATGAAAGGAAATGTGATAGTAGTAGTAGATCTCAATACTCCACTATCACCACTAGACAGATCCACCAGACAGAAAACTAGCAAAAAATAAGAGCCCTAAATGAGGAATGAGAAGAACTAGGCTAGTAGACTTACATAGGGCCCTCTACCTGCAGAAAGCACTATACACATTCTTCTCAAGTCCACATGGAACCTTGGGATATAAATCTAACATGTATAAAATCACAAATATAAGGATCATTAGAAGCAGCCTATCGATCACTATGCAACATAAGTCAAAATTGACTGTAAAAAGAAGCAATGGAGAAAATCCAAACCTGGAGATTAAACACCATGCTGCTCAAAAATAGCTGGATCAAAGAGAAACTCAAGGAAGAAATAAAAAATTCCTTGATAAAAATGATAATGAAGAGACACCTTGTGAAAATCTCTGGGATACAGCAAAAGCAGTAATTTGGGGAAAATTTATAGCAATACAGGCCTATGTCAGGAAAGAGGAAAATGAAAAAAATCAGCAGTTTAAAGTGACACCTAAAGGAGCTGGAACAACAGCAGCAAAAACTCAACTACAACCAGAATACAAGAAATAATAAAACCCAGAGCAGAAATAAACAATATAGAAACTAAGAAAAAAATACAGAAAATCAATGAGATGCCCTGATGTGTGATTACCAGCTGGGAGAGACTGTGTGTGACAACTGTGCTTGTTTCTCTAATTTACTATGTCCTGAAATTCTCTGCTCTCTACAATTCTATTCAACATAGTACTGAATGTACTTGTTATAGCAATTAGGCAGGAATAAGATATAAAGTGCATCCAAATAGGAAAGGAAGAAGTCACTGTTTGCAGATGACATGATACTCTACTTAGAAAATCCTAAAGACTCTACCAAAAAGCTTCTGGAAACAACAGATTTATATAGTATGGTGGCAGGCTACAAAATTAATACACCAAAATCAATGCCCTTTTTATACACCAATAATGAGAGGGAAGAAATGGACAAGCAACACCATTCACATTAGTGCCACACAAGCTCAAATATTATGGAGTCGACTTGACCAAAGACGTGACAGACCTACAAAAAAACTATAAAACTCTGATACAAGAATAACAGAGGACACACGGAAATGGAAATGCATACCTTGCTCATGGATTGACAGGATTAATATCATTAAAAATGCAATACTTTTCAAAGCAATATACAAATTTTATGTGATCCCTCTAATGGTACCCATGACATTCTTCAAAGAAGTTGATCAAACACATCTAAAATTCATTTGAAAAAATAAACACCATCGAATATCTAAAACAATCTTTGGGAAAAGGTATATGGCAGGCATTACGTTCCCTAAATTTAAACTGTACTAGAAAGCAATAGTTATTAAAACAACATAATATTGGAATAAAGACAAACACTCAGATCAGTGGAATAAATTTGAGTATGCAGAGAATGTTCCCCAGACATATAATTACCTAATTTTTTATAAAGGAGCAAGAAATTCTAAGAGGAGCGAGGAAAGCATCTTCAACAAGTGGTATTGGCACAATTGGCTAGCCACTTGCAAAAAAGCAAAGTTAGACCCCCAGCTAACATCATGTACGAAGGTAAAATCCAAATGAATTAAAGACCTTGATATCAGAATCGATACCATAAGTTATATAGAACAACTCATAGGTAAAACACTTTATGACATTGAGACTAAAGGCATTTTCAAGGAGGAAACTGTGCTCTCCAAACAAGTGAAACCAAAGTTTAATAGATGAAAATATATTAAGCTCAGAAGCTTCTGTATCTCAAAGAAAATAGTGCCCAGAAAACAAGAGCTACCCACTGAGTGGGAGAAACTATTCACCCATCAGATAAGGGGCTAATATCCAAAAATTCAAGTCACTTACAGAACTTTACAAGGAAAAAACATCTAATTTCACCAAAAAATGGGGAGAAGAAATGGACAGACAATTTGTAAAAAAAAAAATACAAATGACCATAACACACATGAAAAAATGCTCCACATCACTAATCTTCAGGGAGATAAAAATCAAAACGACTCTGAGGTAACATCCCACACCACAGAAATTGGCACACATCACAAAGAATGAGAACAAGCAGTGATGGCAGGATGTGGAGAGAAAGGAACTCTTATGCGCTGTTGGTGGGAATGCCATCTAGTCTAACTTTTATGCAAAGCCATATGGAGGTTCCTCCAAAAACTGGAAATTGAGCTCCCATATGATCCATCAATACCTCTCCTAGGAATATACCCTAGAAAAGCAAAAATACAACACAAAAATTCCTTCCTTACACCTATATTCATTCCAGCACTATTTACAGTAGCCAGACTTTGGAAACAACCCAGATGTTCTTCAACAGATGAATGGCTAAAGAAACTGTAGTACATATATACAGTGGAATATTATGCAGCCATCTTGAGAGATAAAGTCATAAAATTTTCCTATACATGGATGTACATGGAATCTATTATGCTGAGTGAAATAAGTCAGAGGGGGAGAGATAGATGCAGAGTAGTCTCAATTATCTATGGGTTTTAAGAAAAAGGAAACACATTCTTTTAATAATTTTCAGAGACAAAAGAGAGGAGGGCTGGAAGCTCCTGCTCACTTCGTGAAGCTCACCACAAAGAGTGATGTGTGCATTTAGAGAAATAATTAAATTGAGAACTATTCATAACAATGTAGAAAGCCTGTCTAGAATAGAATACAGGCGAGAGTGGGTCAGAGAGGAGGGAGATTTGGGACATTGTTGATGAGAATGATGCACGGGTGTAGGTGGTGTTCTTTACATGACTGTAATCCAACCACAATCATGTTTGTTATCTAAGTGTTTAAATCATGATATTAATTTAAATAAAAAGAAAATCATGAGACCTGGAGATTTTATTTTTCAAAGAAAAATCAAGATATACAAACCACTGGCAAGACTCACCCTAAAAACTAGGGAATACACCCAAATAAGTTGGATCACAACTGAAAGGGGTGCGATTGCAACAGAAGTACAAGAAATACAACACATCATGAACAATCTTATTATGAACAATATACCCATAGGCTACAGAATCCAGAAGAAATCTACAGATTCTTGGAAAAATATCACCTTCCAAGGCTAGAAAAGGAGGATGTATACAACCTAAATAGGCCAATTACTTCTGAGGAAATTGAAGCAGTAACTAAGAAACTCCCTTAGACAAAAGTCCAGGTCCAGATGGTTTTACAGGTGAATTCTATCAAACATCCCGAGAAGAATTACTACTCATCCATACGCTCTTCCAAACAATTGAAAAGACAGGAATCCTCCCTAATTCCTTTTATGAGGCTAATATCACACTCATTTTTAAAGATGGCAAAGACACCACCAAGAAGGAAACTACAGCCAATCTCACTAATGAACATAGATGCAAAAATCCTCAACAAAATCTTAGCAAACCGATTCAACAATACATCAAACGATTATACAACATAACCAAGTGGGTTTCATCTCAGGTATGCAAGGATGGTTCAACATATACAAATGAATCAACATAATACACTGAATCACAATAAGAAAGACAAAAACCACATGATTATATCAATTGACTCATAAAAGGCATTTAACAAAATCCAACATCCTTTATGATGAAAACACTCAGCAAAATGGGACTGGAAGAAACTTTCCTGAAGATAGTTACAGCTATCTGTAAAAATCCCACAGTGAACATTATCCTTAATGGTGAAAAACTGAAAGCATTTCCACTAAGGCCAGGAACTAGGCAAGGCTGTTCACTCTCTCCACTCTTATTCAATGTAGTCTTAGAAGTCCTAGCAATAGCAATTAGACAAGAGAAGGAAATCATAGAAATCCAAATATGGAAAGAGGAACTCAAACTATCTATTTCTGCAGAGATATGATGACATACAGCAAAAACCCTAAAAGTCCACAGTAAAACTCTTGGAAACAACCAAAGTGGCTGGTTACAAAGACAATATACAAAAGAAAGTAGTGTTCCTCTATACAAATAATAATGTAGAGGAGAAACAGATTAGGAAGACAGTCCCATTTAAAATAATATCAAAAAATATCAAGTACCTTGGAATCAACCTTATAATGGAAGTGAAGGACCTATACCATAAAATTTTCAAAATACTTCAGAAAGAAATTTAAGAGGATTTAAGTAAATGGAAGAACAGTCCATGCTCATGGGTAGGTAGAATTAACAGAGTTAAAATGACTATTTTATCTAAACTTATATGTAGATTTAATACAATATCTATCCAAATTCAGACATCATGTTTTAAAGTCTTAGAACAATCAATGATAAAATTCATCTGGAAATACAAAAGACACACGACAGCCAAATACAAATGGAAAAACAAGAAGCTGCGTGGCATCTTTTTACCTAACCTGAAGCTATACTATAAAGCCATCGTGATCAAATCAGCATGGTACTGGAACAAAGACAGAGCATCAGACCAGTGAGTTAAACAGAATATCCAGAGATCACCACCCCAGATATACAGTCAGCTAATATTTGACAAAAGAGCCTAGAACTTGAAATGGAACAAAGACAGTCTCTTCAACAAATGGTGTTGGTACAACATTATGACCACCTGTAAGAAATTGAATATTGATCCATACTTCACAGCTTATACAAATGTCAACTCTAAATGGATTAAAACCCTTGAAATCAGACCCAAATCTAAAAGTTTATTGAGGAAAATAGACAGAACACTCTATGACATATATAACAAAAAATGTCTTTGAGGATAGAATGCCAATGGAAAGATTTTTTGCATCAAACCTAAACAAATGGGGCTACAACAAACCAAAAATTTCTGCATGGCAAAAGAAACCCTCTTAATACTAGAAGTCAGTTAATAGAATGGGAAAAAATTTGCACTCAACATGTCAGATAAAGAGATGATATTTAGAATATACAAAGCACTCAGAAAGCTGAGCCCCTAAAATCGAATAAAACCATAGAAAAATGGGGAGAAGAAATGAATAGACACTTCTCAGAGGAAGAAAGAAAGATGGCCAAAAGACACATGAAAACATGCTCACCTTCACTCATCTTTTGGGAAATCCAAATTAAGACAACAATGAGGTGCCACCTTACACCAGTGAGGATGGCTCACATAAAAATTAACAGGAACAATCTCCGTTGGTGGCAACATGGTAAGAAAGGAATTCTCATCTACTGCTGATGGGAATGCTGCCTGGTCACACCTCTAAGAAAAACAGTGTAGAGAGTGATCAGTAAACTCAGAATTGAGCTACCATATGACCCAGCAATTGCTCTCCTGGGTTTCTGTCCCCAAATTGGAAGGATATTCATCCCAAAGTATGTTTGCACTTTACTATTTATCGCAACACTCAGTATAATAGCCATGATTTGGAACCAACCTTGATGTCCAACAACTGATGATTGGATCATGAAGATGTGATATTTATACACAATGGAATACTACATAACAGTTAGAAATGATACAATCATAGATTTTTGCAGCAATGCAGATGGACCTACAAAATATTGTTAAGTGAAATAAGCCAGAAGATGAAAGATAAACACAGAATGATAGCACTTTTCTAAGGTACTTAGAATAAACACCATATATACACGTAATACTTCATGAACAAATATAAAAGGGTAGAAACTCCAAACACTGTAGTTGTCAACATTTGCTAGGGGGTAGTGTCCAAAACATTGGAAGAGGAACAATACAAAATTTTGACTATTTATTATACCATAAAGAAACCAGCAACAACAGAAACAACAGCATAGAGAGAACAGGTATGTAATCAGCCTTTTACTAAAAGGCTTATAATTATATCTTAGGTATCTATACACGGTTACAGGTAAAGAATATGATTTTAAGTCAGTGACTCAAGCAGAAGCATTTTATAACAATGTGTGTTAATGCCTTAATCTTACTATATTTAAAATAACTTCTCAGCTTTTCTGTCCACAGGGGTTCTTGGATACAAAGGGTGGACAATCTAATTTGACACCTCAGTGCTCAATCACATTAGATACCATATTCAGTGTTCATTATGATAATGTCTTGATAAATCACTCCAGTATACCCTTTTTCTCTGGTGTATGGCCTCTTGTAGGACCTGAAGCATATGACCATTCAGATCACTGATGCAGTCAACTGTGAACCACAGACTTATATTATAGGACCTACTCATCAAACACATTTGGGCAAATTAACCTTTCCTTTCTCTTTTCTTCTATCTTCTCACTATTTTTTTTCTTTCTTTTCTGTCTACCTCTTCTTCCTCATTATCATCAATTCAATCTATGCCAAATAAAACTCAGATTGTTACTTTCTCTTTAGTAAAGGATTTCAATACATAAGATTCAGCAGATAATAGGGTAACCACCTACATAGATCTGCCTCAGTAACACATTGTTTAGTACTTGAGATGCGAAACCTATGTGTATCCTAAATTGCTCCAGTCATTACCTAATTATGAAACCTTCATTTAGGAAGGCCCAACCCCATCACTGAAGAAATTCCTAGAAGTTGAGAAAACCTCACTACTTTGACACTCTGGCCCATTCTCTTAGTTGATTTATTATTTCTTTTACATTATTTTTACTATATTTACCAATTTTTCTGTTCTATTATTTCTTGCTCTCTCCTCATTTTTTCTTAAGCTATACCTAAGCTAATTATTGTATTTTTTATGTGGGCATGAGTCCATAAAGAGAGGACTCCTCCATGAGTGTATATAGACCCTTCAATATAATATCCCTTCTTCCCCAATTCATAAATCCTACTATCCCTTCACCCCCCTACCCCAATCTGATATTCCACCTTATTAATGCTATTTACCCTCAGTTCTTAACCCATTAGGTATCAAGACTGACCTCCTGGCCTGCTTCAGAGGTGAACTGAGCTGTCCACAGACTGATTCCTACTGATTTCTGCTGGGTGTCAGAGGAGCTCAGCAGTCATCTTGGGCCTTGTTGTTCCCAACGGCCTGGGATTGGATTTCTTCAGCATTCCTACTGGCAAACTTGCCTGCTTCAGGTGAGTCAAACCGTCCACAGACTGGTTCCTGCTGATTTCTGCTGAGTGTCAGAGGCACGAGGTGGTCATCTTGGGCCTTGCTGTTCCCAGCACCCTGGGATTGGAGTTCTTCAGCATTCCTGCCATCAGACTTGCCTGCTTCGGAGGTGAGTTGAACCATCCACAGACTGATTCCTGCTGATTTCTGCTGGGAGTCAGAAGCACACAGCAGTCATCTTGGGCCTTACAGTTCCCAGTGGCCTGAGATTGGATTACTTCTGCATTACTACTAGTGGACTTGCCAATCAATACCACCACAACACGAAGAAAAACCCACAATACAAGTGTGACAATGGGGAAACAATGCAGGACAGCAGCAGACATAGAGAATGAAGATGGCAACTCTGATGACCTAGAAATGGCCAACCACCTAGTCAGTCTCTCAGATATGGAGTTTAGAGAAGAAATATGGAGGATGTTCACAGAACTCAAAGAAAGTATAGAACAGAACACTGATAAAAAATCAAGAGAATATGAAGATAGAAATCAGAAAACTCCAAACTAAAATATCAGGTCAAATAACAGGTCTGAAAAGCTCAGTAGATGAATTGAAGGACTCATTGGATAAGCCTTCCCACAAGCTAACAGCAGCTGAGGATAGAATCAGTGAGCTGGAAGATGCGATGCATAACAACTCCATACAGCAGAAGAGATTGGAAAAAATCCTTAAAGCAAATGATCAGACAATGAAAAAAATATTCAAAGAATGTGAACAGATGAAAATAGAATTCTTTGATAAGCTCAACAGAAACAACTTAAGAATCATTGGAGGCCCAGGAAGAAAATCTCCAGGAAGAATCAATGATCAAGAACATCATTAGAGAGAAACTACCAGAGCTAAAGAATACATGTGAGCAAATCCTTCATGCCCAAAGAGTACCAATAAAAGGAGACCCCAGGAAAAACACCCAAGACACATCCTAGTCACAATGAGGAATCCCACAGATAGAGAAAAAATTATGAAAGCAGCAAGATCAAAAACAAAATTACATTCAGGGGAACATCCTTGAGATTTACAGCAGAACAGTCACAAGAAACAACCAAGGTAAGAAGGCAATGGTAGGACATAGTGACAAAACCAAATAAAATAAGTGCTTCTCCTAAAATACTACACTCAGCAAAACTCAATTTCAGGTTTGAAGGAAAAATGCATGGCTTCAGAGATAAACAAGAGCTCAGAAACTTTAGACTCAAAACCAGCCTTAAAAGAAAAACTGAAAGATCTACTTTAAGACAATACTGACCAACAAACACACCAAACTTCTACACAAAGATGGCACTAAATTTCATGACAATTGTTTCTCTCAATGTCAATGGATTAAATGCATCAGTTATGAGACACGGAGTTTATAAATGGATCAAAAATTCAATCTAAAGTGCTTCCTAAAAAACACACCTGAATAGTCAAAAAAATCATAGACTCAAAACAAAAGGCTGTAGGAAAATCATCCAAATAAACAACACCCATAAAAAAGCTGGAGTGGCCATAATAATGTCAGATGATGCAAACTTTATAGTCAGAAAAGTTATAAGGTACAAAGATATATGTTTTGTATTAATCAAGGTATATGTACAGCAGAAAGAAATCACTCTCCTAACCATATATGCACCAAATGAGGGGCCAGAAAAATATTTAATATAATTGTTGACAAATCTGAAAAAAAAGATAGCAATAACAACACAATAATCACGGGAGACCTCAACACGGTTTTGTCAACACTTGATAAGTCAGCCAGACTGAAACCGAACAAAAATATGCTAAACCTAAAATAGAAAAAAGAGGCTTAGTATATATATATATATATATATATATATATATATATATATATATATATATATATATATATATATATATATATATATATATGAAACTCCATTCCCAGAAACCTGGATACACATTCTTCTCCAATGTACATTCTCCAAGATAGACCACATGCTGGCACATAAAACATACCTCTATAATATGAAGAGAATAGAAATTTTGCAGTCTTTCTTCTCTGACCACAAGGCTTTGAAATTATATGTAAAATACAAAGGGACACAGAAGAAAAACTTTAACACCAGAAATTAAACAGCCTGATACCGAACAACCAGTTGATCTGAGATGAAATCAAAGAGGAAATCAAAATTTTCCTGGAAACAAATGAGAATAAAGACACAAACTATCAGAACCTATGGGACAGGGCCCAGAGAGATACCACAGCACTGTTTGCCTTGCAAGCAGCCTATCCAGGAACAAAGGTGGTTGGTTCAAATCCTGGTGTCCCATATGGTCCCCCGTGCCTGCCAGGAGCTATTTCTGAGCAGACAGAACCTATGGGACACAGCAAAAGCGGTACTGAGAGGAAAATTTATAGCTTTGCAAGCAGACAAAAGGAAAGAAGAAGGGGCAACCTGAGTAAAATTCAGCTCATAAAATTCAAAAGTGCTCAGCAAAAGGAACCAAAAATAGGGAGACAGAAGGAAATAGCAACGCTGAGAGCAGAAATCAATGAAGTGGAAACCCAAAAAGCAATCCGAAAGATCAAAGAAAGCAGAAGTTGGTTCCTTGAAAAAATAAACAAGATTAATAGATCATTGGCAAAACTAACAAATAAAGAGAGAGAAAGATAACCTTGATGACTTGTATTAGATATGAAGAGGGGGAGATCACTACGATATTACAGAGATTCTAAGCGTAATCAGAAACTACATTGAGAAACTCTAAGTCACTAAAAATGACAACCTGGAAGAAATAGATAAATTCTTGGATGCTTATAACATTCCACTGTTGAATAAAGAGGATGTACTATATATAAACACTCTCATCACTATTGAGAAAATTAAAACAGTAATCAAATGTCTGCCCAAAAACAAAACCATAGGCCCAGATAAACACACTAATGAATTCGTTCAAACATTTCAAGAGGAACTACTACCAATGACACTTTGATTAATTTGAAAAAACAAGAACACTTCCAAATAGCTTTTATGAAGCAAACATCACCTTGATACCTAAACCAGACAAAGAAAGAAAATTACAGATCAATATACCTGAAGAACACAGATGCAAAGATCCTCAACAAAATCCTGGCAAACAGGATTCAATGCCTCATTAAGAAGATCATCCTCGGGGCCGGGCGGTGGCGCTAAAGGTAAGGTGCCTGCCTTGCCTGCGCTAGCCTTGGACGGACCACGGTTCGATCCCCCGGTGTCCCATATGGTCCCCCAAGACAGGAGCAACTTCTGAGCACATAGCCAGGAGTAACCCCTGAGCGTTACTGGGTGTGGCCCAAAAACCAAAAAAAAAAAAAAAGAAGAAGATCATCCTCTATGATCAAGTAGGTTTCATCCCAGGAGCAAGGATGGTTTAACATCAGTAAATCTATATACATAATACACAACATCAACAACAACAACAAAATCAAATGATCATATTAATAGATGCAGAAAAAGCACTTGATAAAATCCAAAATCCATTCTTGATAAAAAAAAAAACTCTCAGCAAGATGGGAATGAAAGGAACCTTTCTCAATATAGTTAAGGCCATCTACAACAAACCAATGGCAAATATGATCCTCAATGGAGAAAAACTAAATATCTTTTACTCTAAATTATGGCACAGGACAAGGCTGTCCTCTCTCACCACTCCTATTAAACATAGCACTGGAATTACTAGATATAGCGATTAGGGAAGAGCAAGTTATCAAGAGAATCCAAATAGGAAAGGGAGATGACAACGTTTTACTGTTTGCAGATGACATGATACTCTACTTAGAAAACCCTAAAGATTCTACCAAAAAGCTTTTAGAAACAACACACTCATAGTAATGTGGAAGCCTAAAAAATTAACACCTAAAATCATTGGCCTTTTTATACAATAATAATAATAGGGAAGAAATGGACATTAAGAAAATAACTCCATTCACATTAGTCCCACAAAAACTCCAATATCTTGGAATCAACTTGACCAAAGAAGTGAAGGACCTATACAAAGAAAAATTTAAAACCCTGCTCTAAGAAATAAGAGAGGACACACAAAAATGGAAACACATACCCTGCTCATTTGTTGGCAGGATTAACATCATTAAAATGGCAATACACCCCAAAGCATTGTACAGATTTAATGTGATCCCTCAAAAGATACCCATGACATTTTTCAAAGAAGTGGATCAAACACTTCTAAAATTTATTTGGAAAAATAAGCACCCTCGAATAGCTAAAGCAATCTTTGGGGAAAAATATGGGAGGCATTACTTTCCCTAACTTTAAACTCTATTACAAAGCAACAGTTATCAAAATAGTATGGTATTGGAATAAAAACAGAATCACGGATCAGTGGAATAGGCTTGAATACTCAGAAAATGTTCCCCAGACATACAATCACCTAATTTTTGATAAAGGAGAAAGAAATCCTAAATGGAGCAAGGAAAGCATCTTCAATAAGTGGTGTTATCACAAATGGCTAGCCACTTGAAAAAAATTGAACTTAGTCCCCCAGCTAACATCATGAATGAAGGTAAAATTCAAATTGATTAAAGGCCTTGATCAGACCAAATACCAAAACACGTAGGTAAAACCCTCATGACATTGAGACTAAAGGCATCTTCTAGGAGGAAATGCCACTCTCCAAACAAGTGAAAGCAGAGATTAGCAGATGGAAATATTTTTTTTTATTTTTTCAGGCCACACCCTTTTGATGTTCAGGGGTTACTCCTGGCTAAGCGCTCAGAAATTGTCCCTGGCTTGGGGGCACCATATGGGATGCTGGGGGATCGAACTGGGTCCTTCCTTTGATAGTGCATGCAAGGCAGAACCTTACCTCTAGCACCACCTCGCCAGCCCCTAGATGGGAATATTTTAAACTGATAAGATTCTGTACCTCAAAGGACATAGCACCCAGGATACAAGAGCCAACCACTGAGTGGGAGAAACTATTCCCCAGTATCTATCAGATAAGGCGCTAATATCCAAAATATACAAGGTACTGTCAAAACTTTACAAGAAAAAATATCTAATCCCATCAAAAAATGGGGAGAAGTAATGGACAGACAATTTGATAAAGAAGAAATACAAATTGCCAAAAGACACATGAAAAATTGCACCACATCACTAATCATCAGGGAGATGCAAATCAAAACAACTATAAGGTACCACCTGATGCCACAGAGATTGGCACACATCATAAAGAATGAGAAGAATCAGTGTTGATGGGGATGTGGAGAGAAAGGAACTTTTATCCACTGCTGGTGGGAATGCCAGCTAGTCCAACCTTTATGGAAAGCGATATGAAGATTTCTCCAAAAACTGGAAATTGATCTCCCATATGATCCAGCTATACCACTACTAGGAATATACCTAGGAACACAAAAATACAATACAAAAATCCCTTCCTTACACCTATATTCATTGCAACACTATTTACCATAGCCAGACTCTGGAAACAACCAAGATGCCCTTCAACAGATGAATGGCTAAAGAAACTATGGTACATATACACAATGGAATATTATGCAAACTTCTGGAGAGATAAAGTCATGAAATTTTTCTATACTTGGATGTACATGTAATCTATTATGCTGAGTGATATAAGTCAGACAGAGAGTAAGACGCAGAATAGTCTCACTCATCTATGGTTTTAAGAAAAATGAAAGACATTCTTGCAATAATTTTCAGAGACAAAAGAGAGGAGGGCTAGAAGTTTCAGCTCACCTCATGAAGCTCACCACAAAGAGTGATGAGTTTAGTTAGATAAATAACTACATTGAGAATTATACTAACAATGAGAATGTATGAGGGAAATAGAAAGACTGTCTAGAGTACAGGCAGGGGTTGGCAGGGGAGGAGGGAGATTAGGAACATTGATGATGGGAATATTGCACTGGTTATGAGGGGTGTTCTTTCCATGACAGAAACCCAACCACAATCATGTTTGTAATTAAGGTGTATAAATAAAATATTATTTTTAAAAATAGGAAGTCTTTCCTATCCCAATAATCCATCATCCAGCACCCAAGTATAGGGACACCCACTGAGACCACACCTTGTCCCCAGCAAAAAACTGCAACCAATTCCCCCACTGACTCATGCTGTGGCCTTCCTTCTCACCCTTCCCAAATGTGGACTGTTGTTTGATACCAGGCTCAGCTCCATAAAGATTCCCAGCGCAAGAACTCTACCTGAGCCCATTCTGCCCCAAATCTTTTCTCAATCTCAAGAAGACCAAGGTGTATGATGAAAATGTTTCCTGGATCCCACACCCCACAAGAAAATCTCAAAAGACAATGGGAAAGCCTATATTTCCTTAATAAATTAAAGACCTATATAATACAAACTCTTAATCTGTTTATCCCCAAAATAAGTTAGTCTCCTGCATCGCTTTATTCCCTTAATTTTTAAACTTAAATTTCTTTATTTTTCCTTTATATATGTATATATCTAAATGTTTATATATGTTATATCTATATATGTATATATATGTATAAATATATACATATGTATATATGTATAAATACACATGTATATATAAAAACATATAGATAGATTGATATATATTAATTTGTTTTTGGTCTTGTTTCTGTTTTCTTTTCTTTTTTAACTCTACCTGTATTGGTTCTGCTTGATACAAAA
Source organism: Suncus etruscus (assembly GCF_024139225.1). Classification (NCBI taxonomy): domain Eukaryota; kingdom Metazoa; phylum Chordata; class Mammalia; order Eulipotyphla; family Soricidae; genus Suncus; species Suncus etruscus. The sequence goes on along the minus strand of NC_064858.1, from coordinate 59,172,157 downwards.
ACCTACAAGAGAAGGTCTTGCCTGGGATAATAACTCAGGTCAAAACCAGGGCACACAGGTGATGGAGTCTGACACTCTCACCCTCAAATGCACCAGCAATATAATATTGCATCATTTCTTCTTGCAAAGGCATATTAAAGAAGGGGAAATTGTACATATAGAAACAAGCTCTTATCTACTAGTAATAAGAACTTGCACACTTAATAATACAGAGGCACCTCCTACCTTGAACATATATCATGTGGACCTGATTTAGAATCCAGGTGATTAGACAATGACTGTCCAACCCTGAACCCTAGATCTCAGAAATAGAACTGATATAGCTCTCCACCACAGCTCCAGGAACCAGTCTCTTTTTGGGACATTCCTAATACTGCTCTGACACCAACATATGCCAGTTTTGATATGACATACTAAGAACAAGGAAATGGCAACAACTTGGTCTAAGACAGGTAGTCTTACCTCACCTCCTAACGATAAGATAAAACCAGAAGACATTTCATCCTTTGATTTGTACAAAAGCCAAGTTTACTATCTATAAGACTGACTCTGATAACCATGACTGGGCAGAACTTATCCTGGGACCAATATAATGGTCCCTAGTCTAGGCCTTGGCATATGTACAACAATCAAGATCTCTAATTCCAGAGGTCTGACTAAAACAAATGCAACAGAGAAGATCTTCTGGAAACATAATGAAAGACTATATCCTACACTTTGTCCTAGGATCAGGGTAAAAACCAAGACCACCAATTACAGAAGACTGACTAAAACAACAGTGATGGATCACAACTCCTAGAACCATAAAAAAAAGACTTCATCCTAGCCTCCATCCTTTGACATGTGCAAATATCAAGATCTCTAGCTACAGAGGCATGATTTTATCACCCATGTTAGAGCAGAAAATTTCTAGACACCACAGAAGGACCTAGGGGAAAGTAAAAGAGCATGTATGGAGCCTGTAGTTATTCCCATGAGAGTATACTTCAAAGGTGGTGAAACACTGTATTTCTTAGGCCAAAGGAATTCCCTTTCTAAACTCCTCAATATTTACTATGCCTATGCAAGAAAAAAAGAGAAGCACAAATCAATTTTTTGGTTTTGTTATTGTTATTGTTTTTTGTAGTTTATTATTGTGTGCTTTCTTTTGTTCTTATTTCAAGACTGTGGTTATTGTGTGCCTGCTGTCTATATGGCTATGGTGCTTTTCTAGTTTTCTGTTTAATTTTTTAAATTTTTTATTTTTAATTATGAGAACAAAGATGCAAAGAAAGAGGACAAGGTAAAGTTACAGTGGAAGGACAATCATCCATAAACAGAATTCTCAGTAGTCCTATTGCTGATATCTTAACTTTGAACTTTCAGCTAAAGAACATTAAGAAAAATAAAACAGAACCTCTGTACAATTGCTTTGTCCCTCAAGCCCCCAGATTGTAGTACATAATATTTCTTAGCAGCATACAAAGTAATCTAAAGACATAACACTTATGTAACTCCTTAAACATTGAAGGCAAAGTCTTTTTTACATTTTTATGCACATGCATATTAGTTTAAGTTAACCTCAAAAGTTTAAATGGCTTGTTTTTCTTAAGGATTAAAGTCAAAGAAGCACAGTAAAAACGGTGTTAGAGTGGCAATTATTATTTGCATAGGCCCACCAAAATATGAGGGACATGGAACGAAAAGTTTTGCTAAATACAAGGAGAAACAACCCCTGAAGTTTCCTGGCATAAGACCAACTCTAGGCTCCAGGCAAACTAGTTTGTCCAATCCAGGTCATTGTCTGTAGTGCCAATACACTTTTATTTTTTACACAGTCTCTGTTTCTGTATTAAAGATCCTGGAATCTGTATATCCTATATTATAGTCAGGATGGTGCAAAGCGTCCTCTCATTTCACCTCACAATTAAAGGGCAATGCAGAGAACCCTGTCCTGTAAGCAGGTTGTTGTTGTTGTCAAGTCTTCTTAGTGTTAAGGGAAGTCTCTTTTGAGCAGGTCGATGTCAGAGCAGTGGTAGTGTCTTCCTGGTAGAGAATTGCTTCCAGGTGTTGTTATAAAAAACCTTGGATGTTTTGTAGATACCTTCCCTGGTTCAGGGGTGAATGGAGGATGCCCAATCTTCTGAGGCCTGTGCCAGGTCAATATATCAATGTTCAGGGTGTAAGGCCGATTGCACTACGAGATTTGTGTGATCCGATCTCTAATAGATAAGAACTTATTTGTATTTATAGTATTTTCCCATTTTAATGTGCCTATGCAAACAAAGGAACAATGCCACGTGGTGTTGTCGGCTCATCTGGGGGCCATAAGAACAATTCCAACAATCCCTATGACATGGTTCAATCATAAGCATTAAACTAGGGGACTCTTTCACCAAAATTTCTTATTGAGCAGCTCACAAAGAGAAGACAAGATAAACAGTGGATAGAATCATCACGGTAAAAGAATATTTAGAAAGAGTTATAGCTGTTAAAGAAAATATACAAGGGCAGAATCTGTTGGAGAAGGAGGTTGGTCTTGGTGCCTAACAAATTAAAGAACTGAGGGTAAAGAGGGTTAATTAAGGACAAGATGACGAATCCAAATTGGGATATGAGGAAATAGAAGGAGCTCTGTGTGGAGGAGGGGAAATATATGAGAGGGGTTATATACATTGTATATATGAATTGTTTATGGTCAGCTTGGCATTCAGAGAGGACCACAGTATAGGAAGTCACATCTACATAAACACTGATTTTAGAGACCTATTTGAATATTATCCTGCAAAACTAGGGAAATCCAATTTTTTTCCTAAAACAGATGAGAATTAAGAATATTTTTGGGTGTTGTTAAAAATTATATATGTCAGTATATATCTATCTAAGTGTCTATCTAAGTGGTCAGCCCAGGGGGCCTATGGCTAGCGGTCCTTCCCAGAGCCCCCAACATCCCAGCTGAAGAGACACAGAAGAACTGGCATGTGGAGTCTTCCGGGTGCAGCCCTGCCTCTGTAGTTTGTGGATGCATACGGAGGAATTTCTTTCCCTCCCTACCCACCAGAACTCGATTAACCAGGCATGGCCTTGAAGACCAGCCCTACATGGGGGGGATCTCAGTCCCCTGGACTAAGTGGTCAGCCCAGGTGGCCTATGGCTAGCTGTCCTGCCCAGAGCCCACAACATCCCAGCTGAAAAGACACAGAAGAACTGGCATGTGGAGTCTTCCGGGTGCAGCCTGCCTCTGTAGTTGTGGATGTATACAGAGGCATTTCTCTCCCTCCCCACCCCCCAGGGTCCAATTAACCAGGCATGGCCTTGAAGACCAGCCCTACGTGGGGGGGATCTCAGTCCCCTGGACTAAGTGATCAGCCCAGGAGGCCTATGGCTAGCTGTCCTGCCCAGAGCCCCCAACATCCCAGCTGAAGAGACACAAAAGAACTGGCATGTGGAGTCTTCCGGGTGCAGCCCTGCCTCTGTAGTTTGTGGATGCATACGGAGGAATTTCTCTCCCTCCCCACCCCGCAGGGCCCAATTAACCAGGCATGGCCTTAAAGAGCCGCCTGGATGGGGAGTTCTCAGTCCCTTGGACTAGTGGTTAGCCCAGGGGCCTTATAGCTATCTGTCCTGCCCAAAGCCCCCAACATCCCAGCTAAAGAGACACAGAAGAACTGGCATGTGGAGTCTTCCAGGTGAAGCCCTGCCTCTGTAATTTGTGGATGCATACAGAGGAATTTCTCTCCCTCCCTACTCCCCAGGGCCCTATTAACCAGGCATGGCCTTGAAAACCAGCCTGGAGTGGGGGAATCTCAGTCGCCTGGACTAAGTGGTCGCCCAGGGGGGGCTATGGCTAGCTGACCTGCCCAGAGCCCCCAACATCCCAGCTGAAGAGACACAGAATAACTGGCATGTAGAGTCTTCTGGGTGCAGCCCTGCCTCTGTAGTTTGTGGATGCATACAGAGGAATTTCTCTCCCTCCCCATTCCCCAGGGCCTGATTAGCCAGGTGTGGCCTTAAGGACCCACCTGGCATGGGGGAATCTCAGTCCCCTGGACTAAGTGGTCAGCCCAGGGGGCCTATGGCTAGTTGTCCTGCTCAGAGCCCCCAACATACCAGCAGAAGAGACACAGAAGAACTGGCATGTGTAGTATCCAGGTGCAGCCCTGTCTCTGTCCTGTTTGATATTTTTATCTTTTATTTTATTCTTCGTATTGCTGTTGTTTTTCTTCGTTTTTTCTTTCTTCTCTTAAATTGATAGATATAGCCTCTAGAAGGACTTTTCCCATTAAAATTTTTGCCCCTTTTATATTATTATATTATTATTATTTTCTTCAAACATAACCACACAATTTGAGCATCTTATTCTTTCCACAATTGGAGGGAGAAATAATGGAATGTACCAAGACCAAACAGTCATATGAATTTAAAAAATTGTTCAAACTTAAACACTAAATTTAAAGTCAATGACAACAGTATTGATACCCAATTTACAATATACTAGACATAGAGAGGAGCACTTATAATAGCAGCATGGGGGATAAAAGAGGCAGATGTTGTATGTAAGTTAGGAACAGGGGTGAAGGGAGAAAAACTTTGGTGGTGTAAACACCCCAGATTCAATATCACTATGCATCTAAAATATTACTTTGAAAGATGTGTAATCCACTTTTATTAAAATTTAAAAAATTTCGATGTGGGGGTTTCCAGGCAGAGTGCTGATTGCTCTACCTGCAGAGTCTCCACCCGGCTGTGCTTCTTCTGAGGAACTGAGCACAGGAAGGGAGCCCTGTCCTACTCTTCTCTGTCTTTCCTGAACTCTGGAAGCTCTCCTCAGAGCCCTGGGAAGTGAACCCCAAAGAAACTACATTCGGGAGCTACCTAGCAAGCCAGTGAGTGAGTGAGAAATGGCTGAATGTGGGGGTTTCCAGGCAGAGTGCTGATTGCTCTACCTGCAGAGTCTCCACCGGGCTGTGCTTCTTCTGAGGAACTGAGCACCGGAAGAGAGCCCTGTCCTACCGTTCTCTGTCTTTCCTGAACTCTGGAAGCTTTCCTCAGAGCCCTGGGAAGCGAACCCCAAAGAAACTACATTCGGAAGCTACCCAGCGAGCCAGTGAGTGAGTGAGAAATGGCTGCATGTGGGGGTTTCCAGGCAGAGTGCTGATTGCTCTACCTGCAGAGTCTCCACCCGGCTGTGCTTCTTCTGAGGAACTGACCACCGGAAGGGAGCCCTATCCTACCCTTCTCTGTCTTTCCTGAACTCTGGAAGCTCTCCTCAGAGCCCTAAGAAGCGAACCCCAAAGAAACTACATTCGGGAGCTACCTAGCGAGCCAGTGAGTGAGTGAGAAATGGCTGCATGTGGGGGTTTCCAGGCAGAGTGCTGATTGCTCTACCTGCAGAGTCTCCACCGGGCTGTGCTTCTTCTGAGGAACTGACCACCGGAAGGGAGCCCTATCCTACCCTTCTCTGTCTTTCCTGAACTCTGGAAGCTCTCCTCAGAGCCCTGGGAAGCGAACCCCAAAGAAACTACATTTGGAAGCTACCCAGCAAGCCAGTGAGTGAGTGAGAAAGGGCTGCATGTGGGGGTTTCCAGGCAGAGTGCTGATTGCTCTACCTGCAGAGTCTCCACCCGGCTGTGCTTTTTCTGAGGAAACTGAGCACCGGAAGGGAGCCCTGTCCTACTCTTCTCTGTCTTTCCTGAACTCTGGAAGCTCTCCTCAGAGCCCTGGGAAGCGAACCCCAAAGAAACTACATTCAGGAGCTACCCAGCGAGCCAGTGAGTGAGTGAGAAATGGCTGCATGTGGGGGTTTCCAGGCAGAGTGCAGATTGCTCTACCTGCAGAGTCTCCACCGGGCTGTGCTTCTTCTGAGGAACTGAGCACCAGAAGGGAGCCGTGTCCTACCCTTCTCTGTCTTTCCTGAACTCTGGAAGCTCTCCTCAGAGCCCTGGGAAGTGAACCCCAAAGAAACTACATTTGGAAGCTACACAGCGAACCAGAAAATGAGCACCTGAAGGGAGCCCTGTCCTACTCTTCTCTGTCTTTCCTGAACTCTGGAAGCTCCCTTCAGAGCCCTGGGAAGCGAACCCCAAAGAAACTACATTTGGGAGCTACCCAGCGAGCCAGTGAGTGAGTAAGAAATGGCTGGATGTGGGGGTTTCCAGGCAGAGTGCTGATTGCTCTACCTGCAGAGTCTCCACCCGGCTGTGCTTCTTCTGAGGAAACTGAGCACTGGAAGGGAGCCCTGTCCTACCCTTCTCTGTCTTTCCTGAACTCTGGAAGCTCTCCTCAGAGCCCTGGGAAGCGAACCCCAAAGGAACTACATTCGGAAGCTACCCAGCGAGCCAGTGACTCTCCTCAGAGTCCTGGGAAGTGAACCCCAAAAATACAGCATTCTGAAGCTGCACAGCGAGCGAGTGAAAACTATGCCTGACCAGTGGGGCCCAACTGTGAAAAACTGTGAGTGCTGCCTGTGTGTGTCTCTCTGCTATCCTGTTATGTGAACCTCCTGAGAGTGGGCTGAAAAGAGGCTCCAGAAGGCACTTAGCTCCACTTCACTACGCAGCCGTGTGCTATTTCTAAAAAAAGAACACCATCACAAGAAGAAAAAAACCACACTAAGAACTGTGCTGGATCACAGAAGCAAGAATTTCTCTCCAGACTGTCTTCTCTGCTGCGTGCTTGGGCCTAAGATTTGATCCTGTGTGAGGCTTCATCCATGGAAGACTCCCCAACCTTGGAGGCAACTCGGCCCATCCAGAAAGGGCGGAGCCAGAGAAGTGTGTTGCCTGCATCATATAACCAATGAATACCACCACAACACGTAGAAAAACCCACAATACAAGTGTGACAATGGGGAAACAACGCAGGCCAGCATCAGACATAGAGAATGAAGATGACAATTCTGATGACCAGTTAACGACCAACTAACTAATCAATCTCTCAGATAAGGACTTTAGAGTAGCAATATGGAATATACTCAAAGAACTCAAAGAAACCATGAATAGAATAGAACAGAACACTAATAAGAATCAAAAAATATGAAGACAGAAATCACAAAACTCCAAACTGAAATAACATGTCAAATAACAGGCCTGAAAAAATCAGTAAACGAAGTGAATGACAAAATGGATAAGCTCTGGGACAGGGTATCAGAAGCTGAGAATAGACTTGGTGCTGTGGAAGATGAGATACATAACAATTCCATACAACAGGAGAGCTAGGAAAAAAAAACTTAAAACAAATGAACAGACAATGGAAAAATTAGTTAAAGAATGGGAACAGATGAAAATAGAGGTCTATGATAAGATCAACAGAAACAACTTAAGAATCATTGGAGTCCCAGAGACCCAGGAAGAAAATTTCCAGGAAGAATCAATGGTCAAGAACATCATTAAAGAGAAACTTCCAGAGCTAAAGAATATATGTGATCAAATCCTGCATGCTCGAAGAGTACCAACCAAAAGAGACCCAAGAAAAACCACCCCAAGACACATCCTAGTCACAATGACAAATCCCACAGATAAAGACAGAATTCTGAAAACAGCAAGATCAAAAGGGGAAATTACATTCAAGCAAGCATCCTTGAGATTTACAGCAGACCTGTCACCAGAAACACTAAATGCCAGAAAGAAGTGGTGGGATATTGTGACAAGACTGAATGAAATGAATGCTTCATCTAGAATACTGTACCCAGCAAAACTCACTTTCCGGTTTGACGGAAGAATACATGGTTTCACAGACAAAAAACAGCTCAGAAACTTTATAGATTCAAAACCAGTCTTAAGAGAAAAACTGAAAGACCTAATCTAAGACAAGACTGACCAAAAGACACACCAAATTGCGATATAAAGATGGCATTAAATCCCGGGACAATTCTTCTCTCAATGTCAATGGACTAAATGCACCAGTTAAGAGACACAGAGTGGCTAAATGGATCAAAAAACTCAATCCAACCTTCTGCTGCCTACAAGAAATGCACCTGAATAGTCAGAACAAACATAGATTCAAAATAAAAGGCTGGAGAAAAGTTATCCAAGCAAACAACACCCATAAAAAAGCTGGAGTGGCCATACTAATATCAGATAATGCAAACTTTATACTCAGGAAGGTTGTAAGGGAAAAAGATGGACATTTTATATTAATCAAGTGGTATGTAGAGCAGGAAGAAATAACTCTCCTAAACATATATGCACCAAATGAGGGGCCAGCAAAATATTTAAAACAACTGTTGACAAATCTGAAAAACAATATCAATAACAAGACAATAATTGTGGGGGACCTCAACACTGCTTTGTCAACACTGGATATGTCAACCAGACTGAAACCCAACAAGAATATACTAGACCTGAGGAGAGAAATGGAAGAAAGAGGCCTAGTGGATATATATAGGACACTCCATCCCCAGAAACCTGGATACACATTCTTCTCCAATGTACAAGGGACATTCTCCATGATAGACTACATGCTGGCACATAAAACATACCTCCATAAGATCAAGAGGATAGAAAATTTGCAGACTACCTTCGCTGACCACAAGGCTCTGAAATTATTTGTGAATTCCAAAGGGACTCAGAAGAAAAACTTTAACACCTGGAAGTTAAACAGCCTCACACTCAATAACCAGTGGGTCCGAGATGAAATCAAGAAGGAAATTAAAAGGTTCCTGGAAACAAATGACAATAAAGACACAAACTATCAGAACTTATGGGACACAGCAAAAGCAGTACTGAGAGGAAAATTTATAGCTTTGCAAGCACACATCAGGAAGGAAGAAGGAGCTTACCTGAGTAGCTTAATGACACAGCTAATAGAACTAGAAAGTACTCAACAAAAGGACCCAAAAATAGGAAGACAGAAGGAAATGACAAACCTGAGAGCAGAAATCAACGAAGTGGAAACCCAAAAAACAATCCGAAAGATCAACGAAAGCAGAAGTTGGTTCTTCGAAAAAATAAACAAGATTGATAGACCACTGGCAAACCTAACAAAGAAAGAGAGAGAGAGAAACTTGATAACTCGTATTAGGAATGAAAAAGGAGAGATCACTACTGATATGACAGAGATTCAAAGGGTAATCAGAAACTACTTTGAAAAACTCTATGCCACTAAAAATGAGAACCTGGAAGAAATGGATAAATTCTTGGACTCTTATAATCTTCCACGGTTGAAAGAAGAGGATGTAGCATATCTAAACACCCCCATCACCATTGATGAAATAAAAATGGTAATCAAAAGTCTGCCCAAAAACAAAAGCCCAGGCCCAGATGGATTCACTAATGAATTCTATCAAACTTTCCAAGAGGAACTACTACCAATCCTGGCAAGACTCTTTCATGAAATTGAACAAATGGAAACACTCCCAAATAGCTTTTATGAAGCCAACATCACCTTGATACCTAAACCAGACAGAGATGCTACGAAAAAAGAAAATTACAGACCAATATCGCTGATGAATGCAGATGCAAAGATCCTCAACAAAATCCTGGCAAATAGGATTCAATACCTCATTAAGAAGATCATCCACTACGATCAAGTAGGTTTCATCCCAGGAATGCAAGGATGGTTTAACATCCGTAAGTCTATCAACATAATACACAACATCAATAACAAGAAAAATAAATACCACATGATTATATCAATAGATGCAGAGAAAGCATTTGACAAGGTCCAACACCCATTCTTGATCAAAACTCTCAGCAAGATGGGAATGGAAGGAACCTATCTCAATATAGTTAAGGCCATCTACCACAAGACAGTGGCAAATATTATCCTCAATGGAGAAAAACTAAAAGCCTTCCCTCTAAATTCTGGCACAAGACAAGGCTGTCCTCTCTCACCACTCCTATTCAACATAGCACTGGAACTACTTGCTATGGCGATTAGGCAAGAAAAAGATATCAAGGGAATCCAGATAGGAAAGGAAGAAGTTAAGCTCTCACTGTTTGCAGATGACATGATGCTCTACTTAGAAAACCCTAAAGACTCTACCAAAAAGCTTCTAGAAACAATAGACTCATATAGCAAGGTGGCAGGCTACAAAATTAACACACAAAAATCAATGGCCTTTCTATACACCAATACTAATAAGGAAGAAATGGACATTAAGAAAACAACCCCATTCACAATAGTGCCACACAAACTCAAATATCTTGGAATCAACTTGACTAAAAATGTGAAAGACCTATACAAAGAAAACTATAAAACTCTGCTCCAAGAAATAAGAGAGGACACGCGGAAATGCAAACACATACCCTGCTCATGGATTGGCAGGATTAACATCATCAAAATGGCAATACTCCCCAAGGCGTTATACAGATTCAATGCTATACCTCTAAAGATACCTATGACATTCTTCAAAGAGGTAGATCAGGCACTTTTGAAATTTGTTTGGAACAATAAACACCCTAGAATAGCTAAAGCAATCATTGGGAAAAAGAATATGGGAGGAATTACTTTCCCCAACTTTAAACTTTACTACAAAGCAATAGTTATCAAAACAGCATGGTATTGGAATAAGGACAGACCCTCAGATCAGTGGAATAGGCTTGAATACTCATAAAATGTTCCCCAGACATACAATCACCTAATTTTTGATAAAGGTGCAGGAAATCCTAAATGGAGCAAGGAAAGCCTCTTCAACAAGTGGTGTTGGCACAACTGGCTAGCCACTTGCAAAAAATTGAACTTAGACCCCCAGCTAACATCATGTACGAAGGTAAAATCCAAATGGATTAAAGACCTCGATATCCGACCCCAAACCATAAGATATATAGAACAACACATAGGCAAAACTCTCCAGGACATTGAGACTTCAGGCATCTTCAAGGAGGAAACTGCACTCTCCAAGCAAGTGAAAACAGAGATTAACAGATGGGAATATATTAAGTTGAGAAGCTTCTGCACCTCAAAGGAAATAGTGCCCAGGATACAAGAGCCACCCACTGAGTGGGAGAATCTATTCACCCAATACCCATCAGACAAGTGGCTAATCTCCAAAATATACAAGGCACTGACAGAAATTTAAAAGAAAAAAAATCTAATCCCATCAAAAAATGGGGAGAAGAAATAAACAGACACTTTGACAAAGAAGAAATACAAATGGCCAAAAGACACATGAAGAAATGCTCCACATCACTAATCATCAGAGAGATGCAAATCAAAACAACAATGAGATACCACCTCACACCACAGAGAATGGCACACATCAGAAAGAATGAGAACAAACAGTGCTGGCGGGGATGTGGAGAGAAAGGAACCCTTATCCACTGCTGGTGGGAATGCCGTCTAGTTCAACCTTTATGGATAGCTATATGGAGATTCCTCCAAAAACTGGAAATCGAGCTCCCATATGATCCAGCTATACCACTCCTAGGAATATACCCTAAGAACACAAAAATACAATACAAAAATCCCTTCCTTACACCTATATTCATTGCAGCACTATTTACCATAGCAAGACTCTGGAAACAACCAAGATGCCCTTCAACAGACGAATGGCTAAAGAAACTGTGGTACATATACACAATGGAATATTATGCAGCTGTCAGGAGGGATGAAGTCATAAAATTTTCCTATACATGGATGTACACAGAATCTATTATGCTGAGTGAAGTAAGTCAGAGAGAGAGAGAAAAACGCAGAATGGTCTCACTCATCTATGGGTTTTAAGAAAAATGAAAGACATTCTTGCAATAATAAATTTCAGACACAAAAGAGAAAAAAGCTGGAAGTTCCAGCTCACCTCAGGAAGCTCACCACAAAGAGTGATGAGTTTAGTTAGAGAAATAACTACATTTTGAACTGTCCTAATATTGAGAATGTATGAGGGAAATGTAGAGCCTGTTTAGGGTACAGGCGGGGGTTGGGTAGGGAGGAGGGAGATTTGGGACTTGGGTGATGGAAATGTTGCACTGGTGATGGGTGGTGTTCCTTTTATGACTGAAACCCAACACAATCATGTATGTAACCAAGGTGTTTAAATAAAAAAAAATTTTAAAAATTTCAAAAAATTTGTATTAATAATTTTATTAGAATAAGGAATCCACAATACCCGTCCCCATCACTTTTTCATGTAAAGTTTCAGCAAGAAATAAATATATGTTTTTAAATCAGACTCATCAGACTCTAAGTTTTCTAGAATCTTAAACCTTTTATTCTAAGGTATGCAGGTGTAAGCAATAAGATTTTTCTATTTGTCACTCAATTTGGCTATGATATTTTGTCATAGCAGCCTCACCCTGACAACATCACAGATTTTGTAAAGCAATGATTACAATATAAACTTATTTATTTATTTCCTTTACCAGTAGTTATGGCATGCCCATACTATTGGCCTCTATGGTGGGCATTGACAGACACTTGTAAAATGAATGGATGTGAATTTTTAAAAATTTTCTTGCTAGATATATAGATGTTAAATTTAAAATATTGTCAACAATTATTAAAGTCAAAGTATTTTCACATTTTCCTTCACTAACCTTTGTATTGTTTTAGAGAGTCAAGTGAGGGGTCATGCAGAAGGCAAAGTACTAGGTTTATGACTGATAAAAGTATTACATGTACCTAGGAAACTGATGAAGGAAAGCAGACATTCTGATGAAGGCTGGTAATAAAACATTTTGTACATGTAACCCTACAATTAACTGTACTGTAAATCACAAAATTTCAAATTTGAATAAACCTGCTACTTGAAGCAAATAGCACATTCAATAGTGAGCTTTCTAATATGCCCAAACTGAATAGTTTTCTAGAAATTGAAATGTTTCATCACATAACAGCAGCTTAATTATCTTACTGAGAGTTTCTGCCAGAAGACAATTAATGTTAATGAGGCCCCTGCCAAGATCTTCTACTCCAGATAATCTGTGGCCACTTCACCTTCTACTATATGATGAGCTGGTAATCCAGATGTCGTTGTCCTCCACTAAAAGCAGAACCACAAATCTGGCTAAACCAGTTGGTTGGGAGAATGAAAACATGATATTTTAAAAGAGAGGAGGATTATTACTATAGTGGATACCTCTCCAACTAAAGACAGAAGGAAAACCAAACCAACAACAGTGAGGGCTATACAAATTCTTCATAACCATAAAAACCTAGGAAGGATAGCTCAGCGCATTCAGGGAGAGAATGGAAGCTTAACTCTTTCCAGGCAGCTAGTTCATCAGTTATCCTAGCTCTAGCAACCATAAAAGTAAGGTCTGTGTTTGAACACTACAACTAGAAGTTTGACTCTCAATGAGCAGTTCATTTAAAAAGATGAACAGGAGTCTCTGTAGGGTGGAAGGACACTTCTGACACTTGTAAGGATGGGAAGTAGAGGAGCCAAGGGAAAGGCTCAACCTCAGACCACACATAACTGACCACTTCCCTTCACCAACACCGAACCTTAGCTGCTGCTGAGAAGAAGCTCGGTTACACTGCTGCCAGCAAAGTGAGTTGGAAGTGAAATCCCACCCCCTGAAAAATACCATCATTCCAACTTTGTGGACTCAACTCCATAATCGTGGTCCTGAGTATCTATCCCCAAGATAGAAAGTACATCACTATTCATAGCCAAGATTAGGGATCAACCTAGATGCCAAATAACAAATGAGTGATTATGAAGATGTGCTATATATACACAATTGAATACTACATAGCAGTTAGAAATAATACAATTATGCAATTTGAAGCAACATGGATGGAGCTGGAAAATATTGTGTTAAATAAAGTAAGCCAGAAGAAGGAGAAATACAAAATTATATCACTGATATGTGGCATTTAGAATAACTCCATGAAGAAACACAACTGTCTAAATGGTAGATACTCTGAACACTGTGAGAGGGTATAGTGAGGAGAAGTGATCAAATCAAGTGGAAGAGGAGTATCACGAAGCCTTTGCTTTTTTTTATACCACAATAAGCTGCAACAATGCAAATCGTAGTTTAGATCAAACAGGTGTTCAATCAACCTCACAATACAAAGGCCTACAATAATGTTCTAATATCTTTATCCACATAATCAGGTACAGAACTCAATTGGAAGCCAAGATCTCCTGCTCAAGTGGTGACTACCAGTATGTATTAATGCCATTAGTTTGTTATGTGTAAAGTGACTCTTCAATTTCTTTTTGGTTTTTGGGCCACACCCGGCGGTGCTCAGGGGTTACTCCTGGCTGTCTGCTCAGAAATAGATCCTGGCAGGCACGGGGGACCATATGGGACACCGGAATTTGAACCAACCACCTTAGGTCCTGGATCAGCTGCTTGCAAGGCAAACACCGCTGTGCTATCTCTCTGGGCCCAGACTCTTCAAATTCTTTATCCACAGAGGATAATGGAAATATTGTTTTAACATCCTACTTAAGTTTGTTATGTATAAAATGACTCTTTAAATTCTTTATCTACAGAAGATCATGGAGATATTGTTTGGACACCCTACTGTTGCAATTAGGTGCTCTATAATATTAGACTCCATGTACAGTTCTCACTATGACAGTGACTTGATAAAATACTTCAATTTGCCCATTTTATTTTGATTATGTCCTATACTATAACTTAAAGTTTATAATCGTAGAGACCACTGAAATAGACAACTGCACATCATAGACTTATGTTACAGGACACATTCATTTAGTATGTTTTTGCGAGTTACTATTATTCCTTTCCCCTTTTTTATTAAATTAGTTTTTTCTCTTTCTCTCCTTCTTCATTGTTGATTCAAGCTATGGTACTATTATTTCATAATGCAAATGCTGTCAGCTTCTTTCCAGGAAAGTAACCTTCATGCAAAAGACACAGTGGATAATACCATATAAGGTAGACATTTTATAATACTCACTTCCATATTTCATAGTACTCTAGTAGTGAAAATAATGTTTATAATAAAATGCCCCATGCACAAACTAATCCTGAAAGCTTTATTTAGCAATTTTCACCCCTGCCATCAATGAAGCACTAATAAATCGGGAAAACACAGTATGCTCCAAAGTACCAATCCGACTTATTTTTTCCTATCTTTATTTTATCTTTTCTCGCTTTTTTCCTTTCCTTCACTTCTAATCTATTATTTCTACTTTTTTCTTAACTCAATTATTTTGTAAGCTTTTCAAACCATCCCAACTACAACAGGCCTCCAACTACAACAATGAATAGGTCTCTAATGTTTGTCTATAAGCAGGTGTGAGTTTGTATGCAGGATAATCCTCTATATTTGCCTAATCTATACTGTAAACAAGCCATGCCTATATTGTATATAACTCCTCTCATATGTTATCCCTCCCACTATTTAGAACTTCTATCTTCTCACACCCTCAATCCTGATCCATTATATATGTATGTAAATTACATATATATAGTCTCCTTTACCCTTAGTTCTTAACTTCTTAGGAACTGTGACCAACCCCCTGCTCCAACAAATCAACATCTAGTTCCCAAAACAAAGGGCACTCTCTCAGTCCCACATCTCTTATCCTGGCAAGAAGCTGCAACAACTCCTGCTGAATTATTCTTTGTAGCCCTTTTTCTCACACACATCCCCCAATATTAACTGGTGCATGCTACCAGATTCAGCTCCAGAAAGATCCCCATGTCAAGGACACTACTAAATCCCTTATAGCTACAAACTATTTCTCAATCTCAATAGACCTTGGGATGGGACAAAAATGTGCCCTGAATCTCATCCCTCCCCTAGACTAACTCAAAGTACTTAATTGAGATATCTATATTTTCTATGTATATTTAATTCCTTAGTGTGTCTACTTCCAAATGTAAGATGTAACTGTAGCCTCTTCCATCCCTTTTTTTTAAATTGTTCATATATTTATTTTTATTTGCCTGTTCTGGTTCTGCTAAGTATGAATTCTAAAAGCAAATTCGCACTTGGTATAAAATTTTAGGTCAAAATAAGTGCAAAATGATTGTATAGCCTGACATTTATACCCCCTAATGCAACAACAATATAATACAGCATCATTCCTTTTTGCATAGGTACACTAATATGTGGACATCTTAAGTATAGAAACAAGCTCTTCTGTACTAGTGATAAGAATTCACAAAGTTTATAATGCAGGGGCTCCTCCCACCCTAAACATTTGTCATGGGAACTTGACCTAGACCTCACATGATTAGACATCAACTGTTTAACCCCTAGCCTCGGATCCCAACCTTAGAACTGATACAATTTCCCGCAATAGCATCAGGAATCAAAATTCTCCTGGGGGAGCCTTAAAACAGTTCTGGCACTATCTTGCATCAGGATCTCTTCATAAGACACCCTGATGATGAGGAAACAGCAACAGCTTAATGTAAATGGAGTTTGCTTCACCTCATCACTTATCAACATGAGATGAAATCAGAAGACATGTCATCTTTTTGATCTGTGCGAAAACAAAGATCACTAAATTCAGAAGACTGACTACAATAACATAACTGATCAGGACGCCTGGAACCATAAATAAAGACTCTCTCCTACACTTCATCCTAGGATGTGCGTGAAAACAAAGATTTTTAATTACAGAGGAATGACTTTGACAGCCAGAACTGAGTACAATGCTTCCTGACACCATAAAAAGACCTGGGAGTTAGACAATAAACATGGACGGAATCTGTAGAAGATCCCTTGACAGTATGTTTTAAAAGTGGAGAAACCACCATCTCGATATTTTAGTCCCTACAGCTCTGGGGAGAGGATACACACAACAACAAGGGAACAAATGGAAACCACATTTGCCAGGGAAAGCAGAGAGAAAGCACACAGGGGACATCATCTAGGTGCCTTGGCCCCTACAGTTCTGGAGAGAAGGTGACTGTGACAACCATGAAAAAGACAGGAACAAAACGTGCCAGGGAAGTCACGAAGAAAGTGTGAAGAAGGTGCCATCTTAGAGTCAATGGACTAAATACACCAATTAAAAGTCACAGAGTGGCAAAATGGGTCAAAAAGATAAATCCAACATTCTGCTGCCTACAAGAAACATACCTGAATAGTCAGAACAAACATAGACTCAAAATCAAAGGCTGGAAGAAAATCATCCAAGCAAACAACACCCTCAACAAAGCTGGGTTGGCCATATTAATATCTGATGACACCAACTTTATACTCAGAAAAGTGGTAAGTGACAAAGATGGACACTATGTACTAATCAAGGGATATGTGCAACAGGAAGAAATCAGACTATTAAACATATATGCACCGAATGAGAGACCAGCAAATTATCTAATACAATTAGTGACAAATCTGAAAGAAGAATTCAATAATAACACAATAATTGTGGGAGACCTCAACACGGCCCTAAAAACACTTGATAGATCAACCAGATGGAAACCCAATGAAAACATACTAACCCTGAAAAGAGTTATGAAAGAAAGAGGATTAGTATATATATATATATATATATATATATATATATATATATATATATATATATATATATATATATATATATATAACACTCCACCCCAAAAAATCTGGATACACATTCTTCTCCAATGTACATGGGTCATTCTCCAGGATAGAGCACATGCTGACACATGAAACATACCTTCATAAAATCAAGAGGATACAAATCTTTCAGACTACCTTGCTGACCACAAGGCTCTGAAATTAGATGTAAACTACAAAGCCACACAGAAGAAAAACTTTAACAATTGAAAATTAAACACCCTGCTACTGAATAACCAGTGGGTCCGAGATAAAATCAAAGACGAAATCAAAACTTTTCTGGAAACAAATGATAATGAAGACACAAACTGCCAGAATCTATGGGACACAGCAAAAGCGGTCCTGAGAGGAAAATTTATAGCTTTGCAAGCACACATCAGGAAGGAAGAAGGAGCATACCTGAATAACTTAATGACGCAGCTCAAGAAATTAGAAAATGACCAACAAAAGGACCCAAAAATAGGGAGACAGAAGGAAATAACAAAGCTGAAAGCAGAACTCAATGAAGTGGAAAACCAAAAAGCAATCCGAAAGATCAACGAAAGCAGAAACTGGTTCTTTGAAAAAATAAAAAAGATTGATAGACCATTGGCAAAATTCACAAATAAAGAAAAAAACCTAATAACCCATATTAGAAATGAGAAGGGTGAGATCACAATAGATACTGCAGAGATTCAAAGGGAAATCAGAGACTACTTTGAGAAACTTTATGCTACTAGAAGAAATGGATAAATTATTGGATACTTATAATCTTCCACAATTAAGTTAGGAGGATATAGCATATCTAAACACCCCCATCACTAGTGAGGAAATTGAAACTGTAATCAAACATCTGACTAAAAATAAAAGTCCAGGCCCAGATGGATTTACTAATGAAATCTTTCAAACATTTCAAGAGGAGCTACAACCAATCCTAGCCAGGCTGTTCCATGAAATTGAAAAAACATGAACACTCCCAAACAGCTTTTATGAAGCCAACATCACCTTGATACCAAAACTAGACAGAGACACCGCCAAAAAAGAAAATTACAGACCAATATCCCTGATGAATGCAGATGCAAAGATCTTCAAAAAAATCCTGGCAAATAGGATCCAATGCATCATCAAGAAGATCATACACTACGACCAAGTAGGTTTCATCCCAGGAATGCAAGGATGGTTTAACGTTCATAAATCTATCAATATCATATGCAACCTCAACAACAAGAAAAATAAAAATCACATGATCATATCAGATGCAGAGAAAGCATTTGATAAGGTCCAACACCCATTCTTGATCAAAACTCTCAGCAAGATGGGAATGGAAGAAACCTATATCAATCTCGTTGAAGCCATGTACCACAAGCCAATGGCAAATATTATCCTCAATGGAGAAAAACTAAAAGCCTTTCCTCTAAATTCTGGTACAAGACAAGGCTGTCCTCTCTCACCACGCCTCTTCAACATAGTACTGGAATTGCTTGCTATAGCAATCAGGCAAGAAAAAGATATCAAGGGAATCCAGAAAGGAAAGGAAGAAGTCAAGCTATCACTGTTTGCAGATGACATGATACTCTACTTAAAAAACTCTAAAGACTCTACCAAAAAGCTTCTATAAACAATAGACTCATATAGCAAGGTGGCAGGCTACAAAATCAACACACAGAAATTAATGGACATTTTATACATCAATAATGATAGGGAAGAGATGGACGTCAAGAAGGCAATCCCATTCACATAGTGCCACACAAACTCAAATATCTTGGAGTCAACTTGACCAAAGACGTGAAGGACCTATACAAAGAAAACTATAAAGCCCTGCTCCAATAAATAAGAGAGGACACATGTAAATGGAAACACATACTGTGCTCATGGATTGGCATGATTAACATCATTAAAATGGTAATGCTCCCCAAAGCTTTGTACAGATTTACTACGATCCCTCTAAAAATACCCATGACATTCTTCAAAAAAACGGATCAAACAATTATGAAGTTAATCTGGAACAATAAACACCTTTGAATAGCTAAAGCACTACTTGAGAAAAAGAGTATGGGAGGCATTACTTTCCCCAACTTTAAACTGTACTACAAAGCAATAGTTATCAAAACAGCATGGTATTGAAATAAAGACAGACCCTCAGATCAGTGGAATAGGCTTGAGTTCTCAGACAATGCTCCCCAGACATACAATCACCTAATTTTTGACAAGGGAGGAAGAAACCCTAAGTGGAGCAGGGAAACCCTCTTCAACATGTGGTGGTGGCAGAACTGGTTAGCCACTTGCAAAAAAGCAAACATAGACTGCCAGTTAACATCATGTATGAAGGTAAAATTCAAATGGATTAAAGACCTTGATGTCAGACCTGATACCATAAGGTATATAGAACAACATGTAAGTAAAACACTCCATGGCATTGAGACTAAAGACATCTTCAGGGAGAAAAGTTCACTTTTCAAACAAATGGAAGCAGAGATAAACAGATGGGAAGACATTAAGCTGAGAGCTTCTGCATCTCAAAAAATAGTGCCCAGGAAACAAGAGCCACCCACCATGTGGGAGAAACTATTTACCCATACCCATCAAATAAAGGGCTAACCTCCAAAATATACAGGGCACTGACAGAACTTTACAAGAAAAAACTTCTAATCCCATCAAAAAATGGGGAGAAGAAATGAACAGACACTTTGATAAAAACAAAATACAAATGGCCAAAAGGCACATGAAAAATGCTACTCATCACTAATCATCAGGGAGAAGCAAATGAAAATAACCATGAGATACCATCTCACACCACAGAGATTGGCACACATCACAAAGAATGTGAACAATCGCTGCTGGTGGGGTTGTGGAGAGAAAGGAACTCTTTTTTTTTTTTTTTTTTTTTTTGGTTTTTGGGCCACACGCGTTTGATGCTCAGGGGTTACTCCTGGCTATGCGCTCAGAAGTCGCTCCTGGCTTGGGGGAACCATATGGGATGCTGGGGGATTGAACCGCGGTCCATCCTACGCTAGCGCTTGCAAGGCAGACACCTTACCTGTAGCGCCACCTTCCTGGCCCCAGAAAAAGGAACTCTTATCCACTGCTGTTGGGAATGCTGTCTAGTCCAACCTCTATGAAAAGCGATATAGAGATTCCTCCCAAAACTAGAAATTGAGCTCCCATACAATCCAGCTATACCACTCCTAGGAATATAACCTAGGAACACAAGAATACAATACAAAAACCCCTTCCTAACACCTATGTTTATTGCAGCACTGTTCACAATAGCCAGGCTCTGGAAACAACCAAGATGTCCTTCAACAGACAAATGACTAAAGAAACTGTGGTACATATACACAATGGAATATTATGCAGCCATCAGGAGAGATGAAGTCATGAAATTTTCCTATACATGGATGTACATGGAATCTATCATGCTGAGTGAAATAAGTCAGAGGGAGAGAGAGAGACCCCGAATAATCTCACTCATCTATGGGTTTTAAGAAAAATAAAAGTCGGTTTTGCTAGAATCCTCAGAGAAAATGAGAGGAGTGCTGGAACTTCCAGCTCATTTCATGAATCTCACCACAAAGAGTGGTGAGTGCAGTTATAGAAATAACTAAACTGAGAACTACCATAACCATGTGAATGAATGAGGTAACTGGAATGCCTGTCTAGAGTACAGGTGGGGGTGGGATTGAATGGAGGAGGATTTGGGACATTGGTGATGGGAATGTTGCACTGGTGAAAGGGGGTGTTCTTTATATGACTGAAACCCAAACACAATCATATCTGTATTCAAGATGTTTAAATAATAAGAAATACTAAAAAAAATAGCTGCCTAAAAACCCCACTGACACTTAATGTAAACCAGACAGTCCCAGGCAGAGAAGGCCCAACTCTTTTCTACCATAGAAAATATATAGCATAGGAGATTGACTAATGGGAGAGACTGGGGTGACCTGTCGACTTTGCATTTTTCTCTTCTATTCTGTCCCCTGAATCGCTCCTAAAAGGTCCAGGTAAAGCCCAGCAATAAACAGAATTCTGGAGGTTCCTAGGCCAAAAGGCCAAGAAAGATTGAGTGAGTGAAAACCAACGCTGCCTGGTAGAGAGCTAGATCCTTTGTCTGTAAATGCAGAAGTGTTCTGCCCCTGCTGTGAGATTGGTGACTTGGAGAGACTGAGGGGCCTGTCAGCTTTGCTTGTTTCTCTTCTTTCTGTCTCCTGAAGCTCTCCTGACAGGGCTAGGAGAGCTCAGAAAAAACTGATTCCTAGAGACTCCAGAAGAGCATGGTCATTCCACTTCACTTCGTGGCAGCACACTTTTTCTAACTAATAGACTCCACCATAACATGAAGAGAAATCAAACTACAAGTGTGAAAATGGGAAAACCTCACAGAAAAACAACACAGAAAATGCACAGAGAATGAAGACAATAGCTGTGATAACCCAAAAAAATACCAAACATCTGACCAAGGAATTTAGAATAGAAATACAGAAGATCCTCATGGAAATCAAAGAATACATAGCTCTAGCAGAACAGAGCACAAAGATAGAAATCAGAAAATTCCAAACTAAACAGATCTGAAAAACATGGTAGCTGACCTGAAAACCTCAATAGAAAGCCTCTTCAATAGGGTAACAGCAGTCGAGTACAGAATCAGTGAACTGGGAGATAAAATGCATAACAACTCCATACAGCAAAAGGTATTGGAAAAGAAACTTAAGGCAAATGATCAGACAATGGAAAAAGTACTCAAATACTGTGAACAGATGAAAATAGAAGTCTTTGATAAACTCAACAGAAACAACATAAGAATTATTTGAGTCCTTGAAGCCCAGGAAGGAGATCTCCAGGAACAATCAACAGTCAAAGACATCATCACAGAGAAAGTCTCAGAGCTAACCACTGCATGCAATCAAATCCTGCAAGCCTGAAGAGTACCAGCTAAAAGTGACCTGAAGAAAAACACCCCAAGACACATCCTAGTCACAATGATGAATCCTACAGATAGAGAGAGAATACTGAAAGCAGCAAGGCCAAAAAGGGAAATTACATTCAAAGGAGAATCCTTAATATTTACAGCAAACATGTCACAAGAAGCTTCCAAAGCCAGAGACAGTAGTGGGACATTTTGACAAGACTGAATGAAATGGATGCTTCACCTAGAAAACTGCACCCAGCCCAACTCATGTTCAGGTTTGAAGGAAGAATGCATAAAGTCACAGATAAGCAACAGCTCAGAAATTTTACAGACGCAAAAGCAGCCTTAAAGAAAAAAATATCAGGTCTACTTTAAGACAAGACAGACAGACAGACACACAAAACTTATGCAAAAAGATGACATTAAATACCATGACAATCATCTCAGTATCAATGGACAGAATGCACCAATTAAGAGAGAGTGGTTAAATGGATCAAAAAGATGAATTCAACCTTCTACTGACTCCAAAAAACCCCATCTGAATAGTCAGAACAAAGACTCAAAATCGAAGGCTGGAAGAAAATTATCCAAGCAAACAACACCCTTAAAAATCTGGGGTGGTGGGCCGGGCGGTGGCGCTCGAGGTAAGGTGCCTGCCTTACCTGCGCTAGCCTAGGAGACGGACCGCGGTTCGATCCCCCGGCGTCCCATATGGTCCCCCAAGCCAGGAGCGACTTCTGAGCGCATAGCCAGGAGTAACCCCTGAGCGTCACCGGGTGTGGCCCAAAAACCAAAAAAAAAAAAAATCTGGGGTGGCCATGTTGATATAAGATGACAGAAACTTTAGGCTCAGAAAAGTTGAAATGGACGAGGGTGTATACTTCATACTAAAAAAGGGATATGTAAAAAAAAAGAATATGTACAACTGGAAGAAATTGCACTACTAAACTTATATGTACCAAATGAGAGACCAGTAAAATATCTAATAGAATTATTGACAAGTTTGAAAGAGGAAACCAGTAATAACACAATAATTGTGGGAGACCTCAACACAGCCCTGTAAACACTTGATTGCTTAACCAGAATGAAACCCAACAAAAGTATAGTAGCCCTGAAAAGAGAAATGGAAGAAAAAGGCATAGTGGATATCTCTCTCTCTCTATCTTTCTCTCTTTCTCTATCTCTATCTATCTATCTATCTCTCTATCTATCTACTGGACATATATTCTTCTCCAATGTACGTGAGTCATTCTTCATGATAGACCATATGCTGGCACATAAAACATACATTCACACAACCAAGAGGATAGAAATTTTTCAGGCTACCTTCACTTTGAAATTAAATAAAATTAGATGAAATTAGAAGTGAAGTGAACTTTAAAGGGACACTGAAGAAGAACTTTAACAACTGGAAATTAAACAGCCTGCTACTGAATAACCATTGGGACTGTGCTGCAACTGGCTTCTGTCTTGCAGGGCCAGTGCGATTTCAGTGAATCCACTTCAGGGAGAGAAATATGAAGTGAATGAAACCAAGCACCTTTAATGTGGGGTCAAAGTTTTTGGCAGGAGTGCAACAAGTTTATTTTCCAAACAGGCGTAAGCCAGTCACAGGTGAATAATAATAATAACCACAAAGCAATGTACAACAGTAACTATACCTAAGCTATGGGTGTGCCTGTAAAAATTCTTAATTACAAGAGAGAAGATCACAACCCAAGGCGATTCTTTGAAACTTTACTTCAAATGCAAAATCAGGATTAGGAGGAAGTAGGAAATATCTAGAAACTTGATCTTTGTGGGCTGGACTCTATTGTTTCAGAGGTCAAGTAAAGGAAAGAGTCAATTCCCCCAAAATTTGTTTAGGTATGGTTCCCCTTTTCTAAGGAGTCAATAGCCCAGGGGTCTGTTTTCTGGCTTTGCCCCTGATTATCAGAAACAGCAGCTACAAGGACATATTTGAAAAAGAGAAAAAACATTGTCTTTGCTTTTCAGGCTAAATAGATTCCAAAAAGGATCTTTAGTAATCTTTGGTGCTGAAAATTCTGAGACAAATTATTTGATAGAGGCCTCAATTTTGCCTGAAATTTACAGAGAGAAGCCAAATAATGACCGAAAATGTAATACCAAGTATGTCTTCTGAAATTCCTCAACCATCCATGCAGGGGAAAAAGGCGTCCACAGCGGGCCTTTTGGGGAACCCTGTAGGGGTAATTTCAGTTCTCCCCACCAGGAAAATCTGAGAATACATCTGGTGGGCTGAGTTCCTCTAAAAGTTTATTGGGAGATCACTGCAGATATTGCAGAGATCCAAAGGTTATCAGAGACTACTTTGAGAAACTCAATACTACTAAACATGAGAATCTGGAAGAAATGGATTAATTCTTGGAATCGTATAGCCTTCCATGGTTGAATAAGGAGGATGTAGCATATCAAAACACCCTCATCTCTATTGAGGGAATTAAAATGGTAATCAAATGTCTGCACCAAACAAAACCCCAGGCCTAGATGGATTCACTAATGTATTCTTTTAAACATTTCAAGAGGTACTACTACCAATATTGGCCAGGCTCTTTCATAAAATTGAAAAAACTGGAACACTTCCAAATAGCGTTTATGAAGCCAAAATCACCTTGATACCAAAACCAGACAGAGAGGCTGCCTAAAAAGAAAACTACAGAACAATATCCCTGATGAACACAGATGCAAAGACTCTCAAAAAATCCTGGCAAATAGGATCCAGTGCCTCATCAAGAAGATCATTCACTATGATCAAGTAGGTTTTATTCCAGGGATGCAAAGATGGTTTAACATTAGTAAATCTATCAACATAATACACAGCATCAAAAACAAGAAAAATAAAAATTACATGATCATATCAATAGATACAGAGAAATTAATGGATAAGATCCAATACCCATTACTGATGAAAATTCTCAGCAAGATGGGAATAAAAACAATCTTTATCAATATAGTTAAGGCCATCTAACACAAGCCAATGGCAAATATTATCCTCAATGGAGAAAAAATAAAAGCCTTTTTTTTAATTCTGGTAAACACAAGGCTGTCCTCTCTCAACACTCCTATTCAAGATAGTACTGGAAGAACTTGCTATAGTAATTAGGCAAGAAAAAGATATCAAGGGCATACAGTTATGAAAGGAGAAAGTCAAGCAATCACTGCAGATGACATGATACTCTACTAAGAAAATCATGAAGACTCTATCAAAAAGATTCTAGGAACAATAAATTCATATAGCAATGTGGCTGGCTACAAAATTAACACACACAAATCAATAGCCTTTTTGTACACCAACAATGATAGAAAAGAAATGGACATTAAGAAAACAGCCCTATTCACATTAGTGTCACACAAACTCTCATGCCTTGGAGTCAACTTGATCAAGGACTTGAAGGACCTATAAAAAGAAAACTATAAAATCCTGCTCCAAGATATAAGAGAGGACAGTATGAAATGGAAACACATATCCTGTTCATGGATTGGCAGGATTAACATCATTCAAATGACAATACCCCCCAAAGCATTATACAGATTTAATGTGATCCTTATAAAGATACCCATGATGTTCTTCAAAGAAGTGGATCAAACACTTCTGAAAATCATTTGGAAAGATAAACACCCTCAAATAGCTAAAGAAATACTTGAGGATAGCAATATTGGAGGCATTTCTTTCCCTAACTATAAACTGTATTACAAAGCAATTGTTATCCAGACAGCATGGTAGTGGAATAAAGACAAACCTGAGATCAGTGAATTGGCTTGAGTAATCAGGGAATGTTCCCCAGACATAAAATCAACTAATTTTTGATAAAGAAGCAAGAAATACTAAATGGAGCAAGGAAAGCCTCTTCAGCAAGTGCTATTGGCACAAGTGGTTAGCCTCTTGCAAAAAAGTGATCTCAGACTCCCCCAAGCTAACACCATGTACAGAGTCTGTACATATACAAGCTTTTTGCTAGAGTCTTTAAGGCTTTCTAAGTCAAGTTTCATGTCATCTACAAAGAGTGACAGCACGACTTCTTCCTTTCCTATCTGAATTCCCTTGATATTTTTCTTGCCTAATTGCTATAGCAAGTACTTCCAATATTATGTTGAATAGGAGTGGTGAAAGAGGACAGCCTTATCTTTACCAGAATTTAGAGGAAAGGCTTTTACTTTTTCTTTACTGAGGGTAATATTTGCCATTGGATTGTGGTAGATGACCTAACTATATTGATAAAGGTTATTTTCATTCCCATCTTGCTGCGAGTTTTCATCAAGAATGGGTGTTGGACCTTATCCAATGCTTTCTCTGCACCTATTGATATGATCATGTGATTTTTATTTTTCTTGTTTTTGATGTTGTGTATTATGTTGATAGATACTAATGTTAAACCATCTTTGCATCCCTGGGATGAAACCTGCTTGATCATAGTGAATGATCTTCTTGATGAGGCATTGAATTCTTTTTACCAGGACTTTGTTTAGAGTCTTTGCATCTGTGTTCATCAGGGATATTGTTCTGTAATTTTTTTGGCGGCCTCTCTGTCTGGTTTTGGTATCAAGGTGATTTTGGCTTCATAAAATCTAGGCCTGGGGTTTTGTTTTGGTGCAGACATTTGATTACCGTTTTAAATTCCTCAAATGTGATGGGGGTGTTTAGATATGCTACATCCTTCTTATTCAACCGTGAATGTTATGAGATTCTAATAATTTATCCATTTCTTCCAGGTTCTCATGTTTAGTGGCATAGAGTTTCTCAAATTATTCTCTGATTACCCTTCGATTCTTTGCAGTATCTGTAGTGATCTCATCCTTTTTGTTTCTAATACAGTTTATAAAGTTTCTTTCTCTCTTTTTCTTTGTGTGTTTTGCCAGAGCTCTATCAATTTTGTTTATTTTTACAAACAACCAACTTCTGCTTTTGTTTATCTTTTAATTGTTTTTTGGGCTTTTACTACATTGATTTTGCTCTAAGTTTTGTTATTTCTTTCTGTCCTCTTAATTTTAGTTTTTTTGTTTATCATTTTCTAATTTTTAGGCTGTGTCATTAAGCTATTCATGTATGCCTCTTCTTTCCTGATGTGTGCTTGCAAAGCTATAAATTTTTCTCTCAGCAATGCTTCTTCTGTGTCATATATATTCTGATAGTCTGTGCCTTCATTGTCATGTATTTTCAGGAAAGTTTTGATTTCCTCTTTTATTTCATCTCACACCTACTGTTTTTTTTAGTGGAAAGCTGTTTAATTTCCAGTTGTTAAAGTTTTTCTTCTGTTTCACTTTGAAGGTCACATCTAATTTAAGAGCCTTGTAGTCAGCAAAGGTAGTCTGCAAAATTTCTATCCTCTTGATTTTATGGAGGTATGTTTTATATGCCATCATGTGGTCTATCCTGGAGAATGACCTATGTACATTAGAGAAGAATGTGTATCCAGTTTTCTGGGTATGAAGTGTACTCTATATGTCTAAAAGTCCTCTTTCTTCCATTTCTCTGTTGAGGGCTAGTATATTTTTGTTGAGATTCATTCTGGTTGACGCATCAAGTGTTAACAGGGCCATGTTGATGTCTTCTGCAATTGCCTCTCCTCCTGCCCTTTACTGGGAGAGAATTCCGGCCAGCAGCTTTCTCTCAACCAGGACAGAAGGCAGAAGGCAACTACAAATAATTTGCGAGTGTTAAGCTCTTTTGTGAAAACCTAGAAAATTAAGCTGTAGAAGTTAGTAAAGGGCTCAGGGTGACATGTGCCAGTCGAGAGACTTTATTAAGGGGAGAGCAGGGTTTTTATGCCCTGCTCCAGTGGGAGGAGTAGTAACATAGGATTGAAACATAAACCAATCAGATTTGTACAAGTACAACAATTTTAACCGGGGCCGGGTAGGTGGCGCTGGAGGTAAGGTGTCTGTCTTGCAAGCGCTAGCATAGGACGGACCGCGGTTCGATCCCCCGGCGTCCCATATGGTCCCCCCTAAGCCAGGGGCGATTTCTGAGCGCATAGCCAGGAGTAACCCCTGAGCGTCAAACGGGTGTGGCCCAAAAACAAAAACAAAAAAAAAAATTTTAACCAATGGGAGCATAAATTCCTTTTTTGGTTTAGTGCGCATACTGCACATACACATTTTGATGGCGGGAAGGATAAGAAGGAACCTGGCATGATGGGGGGAGGGGAAGCAAATTCTTAAACAAATAGCTAATTGATATTTACGCAAATACAATTTTTTGTTTAGCCTATTTTCCATTTAGATCTTTCTTTTGTGCAAGCAATAAGGATCACAATTTAAACTTTACAAAAACATATCTATAACTATATGCTTGAGAGCAGGCACAAAAACAGATTCCATGGAAAGGTTAAGGAATCTGGTTAAGCCAGATTCTGTGTGCTGAGCTAAATTTATTTGCAGAGTTTCCTGTTGGCTCGGGGCTATGCAAACTTTGTGGTTATCAGGCAGGCGGTGGAAAATTCATCCAGAGTTCCTTTGAATATGTGGGGTGCACGGTCACCCACAGTCTTCCACAATCATTGTATTATTATTGATATCCTCTTCCAAATGTATCAATAATTGTATTAGATATTTTGCTGTCCTCTCATTCGGTGCATATATGTTTAGTAGTGTGATTTCTTCCTTTGCACATATCCCTTGATTAGTATAAAGTGTCTATCTTTCTCCCTTACAATTTTCTGAGTCTAAAGTTTGTGTCATTTGATATTAATATGGCCACTTCAGCTTTTTAAGGGTGTTCTTTTTTTGAATAATTTTTCTAAGCTTTTGATTATGAGTCTATGCTTTTTCTGGCCATTCTGGTGTGTTTATTGTAGGCAGCAGAAAGTTGAATTTTTCTTTTTGATTCATTTTGCCACTCTGTGTCTCTTAATTGGTGCTTTTGTCCATTGGCTTTAAGGGAGATGATTGTCATGGGATTTAATGTCATCTTTATTTATAAGTTTGGTGTGTCTGTTGGTCTGCCTTGTCTTAAAGTAGACCTTTTAGCTTTTCCTTTAAGTCTGGTTTTCTATCTGTAAAGTTTTTGAGCTGTGGTTATCCGTGAAGCTACGTATCCTTTCTTCAAACCTGAATGTGAGGCCATTACGGGCGGAGACAAGAGTAATCAAAGGGCAACCACACGGTCTGATAGGTACAGGAAGAGGGGGAAATTGACACAGGCCAGATGTCCACCACACCTTCTGACAGCTAAAGAGAGAATGGAAACTTTGCTAAAGTTGGGCAAGTTGGAGGTTACCTATGACTTCAGGCAGGATAAGTGAGGTAGGAGTCTTGAGGTTGCGGCCAAACCTCAGCAACCACAGCCATTATACTCACCTAGAGTCACACTCAAAGAAGAGACCAGCCCCATGCCACAGGTGACAAAAAAGAGCTAAAATCTGAAGGCAATACACTCCAAACCATATCAACAAATGTAAATAAATATGGGTAAGCTAAGAAAGACACTAACAACCGGGATATTGAGAGAAATCCTAGGAAGTTTCTAAGTCCACCCAATAGATGAGGACCTAAAAGCAGCAATGTAAGCCATGACAAAAGAAATCTAGGAATCACTAGCCATCGATTTCAATAAATCTATAGATGAACAAATCAACCAACTCAAAGAAGAACTTTTACAGAAGATGAGAGAATTCATACAAATAAAATTAAAGAAAATATAAAACGCCTTAGGAAGCCATAGTAGCATAATTACACAATTGGGATTTACATAGAAGAACTTGAAGGAAAAATACAAAAATGATAAAGATGCCAATAAGAAATAAAAACTAAAACATTGGGGAAAAAGTTATGTACTTAATGAGAAAAGACAAAAAAAAATCTACTGATTTTAGGAATACCAAAAGGGGAGTAAATAGGAAAAGGGGATGAACAAGTATTCAGGGAAATAATAGCAGAAAACTTTTCCATCCTCTGAAAAGAGGCTACGGTAAAAATACAGGAGGTAAAATGAGTCCCTAATAAAAGAACATGAAGGCGTACAGTAATTCTAATAGCAAACTCAAAGAGAAAGATGAACTCCTTAAGGAATACGGGAGGAAAAAAACCCTCAAGTACAAAGAAAGGAACACAAGAATCAAACTAGATTTCCCATTTGAAACAATTTATGCAAGAAGACATTGGAATGGCATGTTTAAACGACTGAAGGAAAGAAACTTCCAACCTAAAGTCCACTACCTGTCAAAATATTATTCATATGTGAAGGAGGACTAAAAACATTCTCAGACAAAAATGAACTCACATTTATTGTGCAAACAAAACCGATTCTAAACAATCTACTCAGAGGTAAATTACACAATCCAAACCCCCAATTGTAACAACAACCAACATACACAATACAACTGCACAACAGCCCTCTCTGTCAATAATCTCCCTAAATGTCAATAGACTAAACTCTCCCATTAAAAGACACCTAGTAGAGAGTTCAATTATAAAACAAAAACCAGATTTCTGCTGACTGCAAGAAACACACCTAAAGGATGGAAATCATTGATTAAAGCCAATGGAAAACAAAAAAGTGGGACAGCCATTCTTATATCAGACCAAATTGCATTCAACCTCAAGGAAGTGATCAGAGACAAAGAAAGTCACTACGTACTGATCAGGGGAACACTAGACCAAGAAGTACTAACTCTGGTCAAGATTTATGCACCAAATAAAAGTCAACAAAATATGTAAGGCATTTGCTCTCAAACCTGGAGAAACCTATGAAATGCAGGCCTATGTCAAGAAAGAGGAAAATGACAAAATCAGCAGTTTAAAGAGGCACTTTAAGGAACTAAAATAACAGCAGCAAAGAAACCCAGACACAACTAGAAGACAAGAAATAATAAAAAGCAGAGCAGAAGTAAACAAGATAGAAATTAAGAAAATAATACAATAAATATATGAGACCAGAAGTTGTTTTTTTTTGGAAGAATAAACAAGATACACAAACAACTGTCTTGATTCATCAAAAAAATAAAGAGGGATAACAATAGTTATCAAAACAGCATGGTATTGGAATAAAGACAGATCCTCAAACCTGTGGAATAGAATTCAGTTCTCAGAATATTTTTCCCAGACATATAAGCACTTAATATTTGATAAAGGGGCAACAAGTCCTAAATGGAGCAAAAAAGCCTCATCAACAAGTCTTGTGGGCACAAAATTAGCCATTTGCAAAAAAGCAAATTCAGACCTCCAGCTAACACCATGTACAAAGGTAAAATCCAAATGGATTACAGACCTTGATATCAAACCTGAAACTATAAAGTATATAAAAAAAACATGTAGGTAAAACACTCCATGACATTCAGACAAATGGCATCTTCAAAGAGGAAACAGCACTCTCCAAACAAGTACAAGCAGAGATAAACAGATGAAGCTGTATTAAGCTAAGAAGCTTCTGCACCTCAAAAAAAATAGTGCCCAGGATACAAGATCCACCCACTAAATGGGAGAAATTATTCACCAATACCTATCAGATAAGGGGCAAATATCCAAAATATACAAGGCACTGACAGAACTTTACAAGAAAAAAAAACATCTAATCGCATCAAAAATGAGGAGAAGAAATGAACAGACACTGTCAAATAAGAAATGCAAATGGCCAAAAGACACATAAAACTGCTCCACAACACTAATTATCAGGGAGCTTCATCAAAACAACAAATTAGGTAACATCTCAAATCACAGACACTGGCACATATCACAAAGAAAAAGAATAATCAGTGCTGGAACGGATGTGAGAAAAAGAAACTCATTCACTGCTGGTGGAAATGCCATCTAGTCCAACCTGTATGTAAAACAATATGGAGATTTCTCAAAAAAAAAAAAAAAACCACCAGGAAATTGAACTTCCACATGATCCAGCTATACCACTACTAGGGATATAAGCTAGTGAAAGGTCCGGGCATCCTAATCTAGCTGCCCGACGCAGAGAAATGAAGAGGCCGAGGTCCCAGAAAATGCTCTAAAAAGTGCTTTAATACTGACCATTCGGAATGGCCAGGGTCAATGTGTCCCCAGAATAGAACAGGGACAAATGGACCTCGTGGTCCCGTAGTTCCCCCCTTATATAGGATGGGAAGTGGGAGGGGAAGGAGAGTCCTTGAGGGCTGGACTTCCACTACGGTAACACGAATTATTGGTGAGGTAGGGGTAAAGGTGGGGCCGAGGTAGTGATGACTTCCTTACGGGCGGGGCATCCGCCAAGGTTGGTGGAGGCGGGTTGACTTCCCTTTTCAATCCCCAATTCTTGTAGTGAGGCTTCTAATCCTAGAAGCCAATGTGATCAGGGGCCTCTACTTCCTGATATTTCTGGTCAGAATTATCTGCATGAGCTAATCTTTGGTATTGTTGGCGTAATACCATAAGTTTAACTTTCCCAACCTGGGCTCATATGAATGTAGTGAGGTGATTGATTATGCATGGGCCAATGGCTACCAGAAGTAAAAGGCACAGGAGGGGCCCCAGTAGGGGTGTTAGATAGGGGAGAATCCCACCCCATAAAGACCATAAGGGACCATTTAATAGCTCCTGTCTTATTTTGGCCAGCTCCTCTTGATGGTGTTTGATTCTGTCCCGCACATCTGAAATTAACTTTTGTGAGTCTGTTATTCCTGTCTAGCCCTGCTAGCCCTGCTCCCCTGTTGTGTATGTAAATATTTTAGGGGATTACTATGTTACTCACCCTAAACTGATTGGTGATTGTGCCCTACCCTAGGGTGTGACCTGGCATTCTGCCCCCACCCTAGGGTAGTACCTGATTCTGCTTCCAACATTGGGTGGTACCTGATTCTGGTGGATAAAAACGAGAGTCTGTGGAAGGCCAGGGCTTTTTGGCTGGAACTGAAGCTGAGTCTTTGGACTTCAGTCTTGTCCACCGAATAAAGCAAATATTTCAACGAGCTGACTGTCTGCGAGCTGTTTACCCACTGTTTCACCTCAGAACTGTTGGCTAGACAGGGTAGCAGACGCATGCTCCAAGCTGGAAGGGAAAGACCTCATCCTCCATCCCTCCATCAGTCAACCTCTTCAGGGGCTGACTTGCTACACTCCCCCAGTTACCAATTTACCTGCTACTTCTGAGCCATATCAGTAGAGAGTGCTCACCTACAAGACCTAGGAGTGCCTACTAAGAGATCTATGCTAGGCAGAGGGATGGGCTCTGTCCCCGGGATGATGTCAATGTTGGGGAGCACTAATGCTGGGACGCATATAAGCCAAATTTTCACCACATATTTATACCCGTCCCGGAGGTAAGTACCCTGGGCTAGAGGGAGCAGGCAGGACTTCTGAGCACTGAGTACCTCCTACCTGACCCAGGTTTACAGATTTGGTGCTGTTTTGCGAATAGCAAACAGATGATTCAAAGCTAAAAAGGGACTACCTTTTGACATAAGTACATCTAGAAGAAGCAAAGGTTAGATTACCTAATCAGACAGGGACAGCCAGAGGCCAATTCCCCCCCCCCCCAAGAGGGAGGCAAAGGCTGAGGTTTTGCTTTAGACACCCATTCCGGCTCCCCCACACACATGGGAAGAAATAGGGGACCGGAGGTAAGCAGTTCTAGTTTCACAGAAGCCTACTGTTGAGTTGATGCCCCACCGCTTCAGTCACAGGGGTTTCCATATAGTCCTTTTACCAGTTCATCTGGGTGTATGACCTGATCAAGTCCTCCCTCAGCAAGTGCCAGGGAGAGCATTGCCAGGGTCAGTGAGTGCAATAGGGCTGAAGTGTGCCCGCCAGACCCATATCTTGAGGGGGATCCTCAGTGTGCTCCACTTTCCACTCATCAGGGTTGAGATTAGCAGGGGCAGGTTTTAGATGGAAGGCGTAAACCCAAAAAGGATGCTGTCCACCTTAACAGCAGTTGGGGTGATCAGAAGGATGACATAAGGTCCTTTCCACATAGGCTCTAGTGTCTGCGAGTGGTACCGTTTTACCAGGACCTGGTCTCTCGGCTTCTGGGGCTCATATGCCTGTCTGAGTCCCTTTCAGACTTGGCTTTGTAGGGGGCATCGATGGCGGCCGGCTGAGCTGCTAGGAGAGTGGAAGGTGAGAGAAAAACATCATAAGGCTCAGAAAGCATTTGCACTGAGGGGGGCGCCATGTGATTGCTGCTGTAGGAAGACTAGGACTTTTATTCTGGTCCTATGAGCTGACTCAGCTGGATCTTCAGGGTTTTATTCTTATAGGCTGTGAATTCCACAACAAAGATAAGGAGGTTTCTGCTTCCTTTTCTTCAATCCTGCAACTTAAACAGCTGTTGGGGTAGAGAGAACAGTAGAGCCCTAAACTCCAGTTGCCTTTCCTGCACTGGGTCAGACAGAGATGAAGAAATTTCATTTCTAGTAATAATTGTCTTACTTTTAACTTTACCAAGAGAAGCATAATTTTTGCTCCTTTCCTTTTACCACCCATGTTTATTAAATGTTCGGGTTGGTTTATTTTTGCTACCTGCTTTAACCTCTGGGATAGATAGGCATAATGTTATCTTTAGTTGTTAACTTGGCTTATTAATTCCTGTGGCCTTTCTTTTCCCCTTATTTCCCTCATAGTTTTTCCTGATGACCGTTTTGCTTTAGAGATTTCATCACCCTAGAAGTCATGAGAGGGAACGTGGTCGAAGATCAATTTTCTGTAGCTACTTCAGGCTGACAGGGGACTGCAGTTTCAATCTCTAGATAGGGTGAAATCTCATATTTCCCTAAAGGAGCAGTTAACTGGTTCACTTTTGCAGTTTTAAACCTGAAAAGGATCAGATCAATTATACAGGGGAATATTACTTATCCCACTCAGGCCTTGGAGCAGTAAATAGCACAACTTGAATGGTACAGCTGTCCTTATTGTCTGTAATGATAGCACAAATTAAACAACAGAAAACAAAGCATTATAACATTATGAATAAACACAGCTCTGAGTTACTTTAGTTAGACGAACATTTGCATTTACAGTTTATGATCTGGTTTAATACAACTAGTAAGAGCATTTTCACATAAGTTACTTTAAAGAAGTCCTTTTAAGTTAGGCCCACTAGAATTTTAATTAGCTACCAAAAATGGTTTTTCTCTCCACCTTTACCTTGTACCTTACCAGGTATTTGAATAACTTGGCTTTTTCCTTTGCACATATACAGCACTGTTGGAGAAATCTCCATCTGGGGCACCCCCATTACTTACAGAGCTTTTCTGAGGATAGGTTGTAGACAGAGCATGTTTGTCACATCAGTCACTCAGATTTGGCTGATGAGATGGTCAGTTCAGCATGAGGATATTGTGGCTGGCCGTGGGCATCTCACCCTCTGTAGGAATTTTTAGAGGTGATTTGTCTGTTCCACTCCTCTCCAGGTTTGGAAGAGACTGACCTTGAATTCTCTTCTTCTGAGATTGAGGGTGGAGGGTGAGAGCAGGGCCCACAGGCTATGGTAATCTTCTAGGAAAACTTCAATTTCCTTACTCGGGCCATTTATCTCGGTCACTTTCCAGTCTTTACAGCCAAATGCTTAAGGGTGCCTGCTTCTCACACCACCTCAACTCTAATTATTCCTCTGAAAGAGGGCTTTGGGGTCCCCTCACTAATTTTAGGATTTTCTGTCTGCATGGGGATCACTCCTCATGAAGAAAGGAAAGCCATCTGCTTGTATTTTGTGCAAAGCAACATGATGCCGTGATATAAAATGGTACTAAAAGGTTCTAGGAGAAGAGAAAAAGCAAATATTACTTAAATTACTCAGAAAATTCGAGAATCTTTTTCTACAGCAAAATCTTTCATATATTTTTTCTTAAAACCATGACCATTTTTACAAAACCTCCTGTGATACAAATATTAATGTTCTTGGTAACAAATAATGAAAAATTGCAAAATAATATTTTAATCATGCTTAATTCTACATATAGAAATTCACTTAGTCTTTTGACCTTGGTTTACAGGCAGAAGACACCAGCAATTCACGTTACACAAATTAATTTTGAAAACCAGAAAGAATGAATGCTCACTGGCAGAACATGCTCAAAAACATTTACACTTTTTTTTAACCTAGAGACATATCAATAATCATTTAGTTTGATTATACAGATTTTTCCTAGTACACATTTTTAATTTCTTTTGCACCACTTTCCTTTCTGCATGCAAGGCAAATGCCCTACCATCCAGCTCCTTCTCTTTTCCTTTTTTTTTTAAACTTCTCCACTCATCTTTTGGGAGTGGTTCTGCTGCTAAAACCTCCACGTGCACCGAAAAACAAAACAAACAAACAAAAACAACCAGAATAATCTGCAACATCCTCTGTTTTTTTTTTTTAAGAAACCTTTAAGTTAGAAATTTAAATGCTCAAAAATTTTTCCCTACTTCCAAACCATTAGCTAGATTTTTCTTTGATATTTAAATGACCCACTGGGATTTCTTTGCCTACACCCACAGTTCCCAGCCAGGTGAGTTTGGGAGGACAATAGTCTGCCCTGGGGGCATAGTGAATTCCTTCAGGCTGGAGTTTTAAAAAAGCACTTTTTTTTCTTCAGCTAGAAAAAAAGCGGCCAGTTGATTTTTTTTTCCTTCTGGGCCTGAACACATGGCAGGAAAGTTGGGCAATCGCAAAGTCCAGAAATTCTCCAGGGAAAATTTAACCCCAATGGCCATTGAGAAATCTGGGGTTTGCGATTTCCGACACCCTCCACCATGTCCCTAGAGTTTCTTTCCATGGTCAGACCAAAGAAAAACATAGAACACACAGACAAAAAAAAAAACAAACAGACAGACAGACAGTGGCACCACACTGGAGTAACCCAAACAAATGCGTTCAAGTAATCTCTGCCCAATGTTCTAGTGTCAGAGTAAGTGGGGTGAATTGAATTTGCCTCATTTTAGCACAACCTTAGAAAAAGAAACTGGGAAGGAATCAAACTTGTAGAATCGCCACGAAGGAGGACAGACAAAGGAGGCAGTCAGAGGGGAGTCAAACGAACATCCAGAGACACAACTGTAAAATTCAGATTAATTCTCGACTGTAAATACCAACAATAAATCCAAGACAGACGGCAATGCCAATAACAACCAAGTTCTTGAGCTCCACAAATCACAGGCAGACACACTCTCCCAGCAGCCCAGGAACATCTTCCCCCTGCTCTTACTGATCCCCTGGGGTACCACCAGGGTCGTGACCTGTAGCAGTATTAAGAGCTCGTCAGCTCCCCTGCCACCTGGAATACACGTCAAGTGGGGACCCCACACCCGGAAACACATCAGGTGGGAGATCCCTAAGTCACACGAGGGACTCTAACCCTCCTATGATACAAAGTCTGCTACTACTCAGTTTCCACATCGAGTAGGGAGCTCATAACCTCAGCCACTAAGTTACCACAAAGTCTGCTTCCCACTGGTCACAGAGTACAACATAATCTTAGACTAAGACAGGCATGAAGCAAAGCGCGCTCACACACACACACACATCAGAACTCACCAGGCCACCTGTTCATAGCTCTGTTCCGGGCAGGATGAGGACTCCTGGCTGGCTTGCCAAATGAAAGGTCCGGGTGTCCTAATCTAGCTGCCCGATGCAGAAAAATGAAGAGGCCAAGGTCCCAGAAAATGCTCTAAAAAGTGCCTTAATACTGACCATTCGGAATGGCCAGGGTCAATGTGTCCCCAGAATAGAACAGGGACAAAAGGACCTCGTGGTCCCATAGTTCCCCCCTTATATAGGATGGGAAGTGGGAGGGGAAGGAGAGTCCTTGAGGGCTGGGCTTCCGCTACGGTAACACGAATCATTGGTGAGGTAGGGGTAAAGGTGGGGCCGAGGTAGTGATGACTTCCTTATGGGCGGGGCATCTGCCAAGGTTGGTGGAGGCGGGGTTGACTTCCCTTTTCACTAGGAACACAAAAATGCAATTCAAAAATCCCTTCCTCACACCTATATTCATTGCAGTGCTATTTGAAATAGCTAGACATTAGAAACAACCAAGAAGCCCTTCAACAGATGAATGGCTAAAGAAACTGTGTTATATATATACTTAATAAAATATTATGCAGCTGTCAAGAGAGATGAAGTCATTAAATTTTTCTATACATGATGCACATGGAATCTATTTTGCTGAGTGAAATAAGTCAGAGAGAGAGTTAGACACAGAATAGTATCACTCATCTATAGTTTTTAAGAAAAATAAAAGACAGTTTTGTAATAATTCTCAGAGACAATAGATGAAGGCTTGAAGGTCCAGATCATGATATGAAACTCACCACAAAGAGTGGTGAGTGCAGTTAGAGAAATAACTACACTGACATCTAATATAAAAATATGACTGAAACCCAACTACCTAACTACAATCATGTTTGTAATCAAATTTTTATAAAAATGATATTAAAACATGCTTGAAAAGAAATTTTATGATTATTTATAAATTTTATTAACAATTTATATGTCTATTGGTAGTTTGTATTAAATTACTATTGGTATTTGATTTTGTTTTATAAGATATTTGTATTTTATGACTATACCCACCAAAGGTCACCATTTCTGTAGATATGTTTAAGAATAAGATGGGCAAAATGAAGTATTATTTTGGTGTTTCATATTTTCTCCTTGATACCATAGTTTTTTGATAAACTTATAAATAAAAATGTCATGGTTGCAAGAAGGAAATTATATAGCATAGATTTTACCTTATCAAGATTCACTTATTTAAGGCTCTTGCTAAATTAGTCTGTCATCACCCAGACCATTATTGAGTTGCTGATAGACTCCTATATCCAGAAGAAACAGTGAGTTACTTGAAAACAGACTTATTTATTCTAGTTGGTATCATCTATCATGGAAAAAAGAAATATTGACATTAGCTGGAATAACATTGTTCTGCTTAATGACTTATTTGCCATGTCCTTTTTGCTTTGACCTATGGACTGTATTATTTACCTCTATTACAGCATTCTAATTTATCAGGAAAATCATTTCACAGAAAAAAAATTTAAGAGAAGTAAAAAAATGTAGTATTGGGCAGATGCACATGAAATTAACTGCTTTTGCATGCTTCCACTACATGGAATTAGGTAATATATTTGCAAGGTAATGGTTTAATGAAGGCAAAGTTATATAGCACCAATTGAGAAAGAACCTATATAAGGGTAATATTTTAACATGGTGCATGATGTTTTAATTCAGAGAACATAAAATGTGAAACTTTTACCATAGTACATATATGTGAGTTTATGAATTAAGGATAAGAAATAGAAATGGCTCCTTTTAAATCTCCTAGAAGTTATTATGAAGAGTGTGCCACAAACTGAATATCTTTCACAGAGGTTTATTCTCATGTAAATATTGAAAGTCCAAAATTAATGTGTTGATATAAACACATTTCCTCTGTAAGTGAGGGGAAAAGCCATCTTTCCTTTTTTTTTCAGAATCTGCTGTCTATTAGCATTTCTTGACTTATGACCACATCACTTAAATACTTTCCCAATGGTCACCTTGCTTTCTTTCTCTTTGTTTCTTTTGTGTGCTACTAAAGATTTAGAAACCTCTTAAATAATGCATAAATATTTTGTAATCTCAAGATCCTTGCTATACTTACAAAAACTCTTTGCCAAACAAGCTAACTATCATAGGCTCTTGGGAATATAATCTGGGTATTTCCTTGGGGTAAATACCATTCTACTATTACAGCAATAGGGATGGATCTTTCAAATATAGGGAGAAATCTTTATTTCATCCAAAACCATCTTTATTTCTAATACTAGAGTATAGATATTTATATCATATCAAAACTGTTGCAAGTTGGTGCTAGAGCAGTATTAGGAATTTCCCAGGTTGTGTGTGTGGGGGGGGTGGTTTCTGGTGTTGTTGTAGAGAACTGTGTCAGTTCTACACCTGGAATCTGGGATTCTGAGTTGGACGGTAGCTATCAGATCACATGGAGTGTAAGTTGGGTCCGAATAACACATTTTCAGGGTGGGAGATGCCCCTGTATTATAAAATGTAGTAGATAAGAGCTTATTTCTGTGTATAATATATCCCCACTTTTTAGAGTGCCTGTGCAAAAGGGAGTGGCGCCATATTATATTGCTGGTGCATTTGGGATAAGAATGACAGGCTATTTAATCTCTGTGCCCTGGTTTTGATTTGAGCCTTTAACCAAAGCAAGGCTTTTTCTTTTTGGTTTTCATACTAAGCACAATAAAACAGGTGAAGTTAAACGTACATCTATATATCTATAACTATATATATATGAAATAAATAAAGATAAATTTAAAAAAGTAGTTAAAGAAAATAACTGATGGAAAAGACTACCTTTACATTTGAGAATAAACTCACTAAGAGATATCATAGAGACATTAAGTGTACAGAGGAAATATAGGCATCTTCATTCAGTCTTTAGAGATATTCTTGTGGGGGGTGAAATCCAGGGCATATTTTCATCCCACATTATGGTCTTCTTGAGTTTAAGAAATTACTTGCAGAAGAAAGGGATCAGATAGTTTTCTTTAGCTGGGGTCCTTCTGGGGCTAAGCCTGGTAGCATGCAACAATCGACATTGGGGGGGGTGAGAAGAAGGGCCACATAGCATGAGTCAGGGACGTATTGTTTGTAGTTTCTTTCTGGGGCATAAAATGTGGAACTAAGAAGGTATCCTTTTGCTTTTGGAGGTGAATGGTAGTTTATTGGGGCAGGAGGTCAGTCTCTGGTACCTACTGGGTTAAAAACAAAAGGTAAAGAAGGTTGAATAAGGAGGGAGAATGGATCAGGATTGGGGGATGAGAGGATAGAAAAAATTCTGAAGGAGGAGGAGGAATAATATAAGAGGGGCTATATACACTAGGCATGAGTTGTTTACAATTCAGGTTTGGCAATCAGAGAGAAGTCCATAGTCTACAAACTAATGCCCCCATATAGTCAGACATTAGAGATGTATTCTTAAATTGTTGTTGGAGGCCTCACCCTCATAGGATGAGTCTGAACTCTTAAGAAATACTTGAATTAAGAAAAGATAAATAATTAGCTAAAATATAGATTAGGAGATAAAGAAAGGGAAAACAGGACAGAAGATAAATGAAATATAGGAAAATATAGTAAAGGGGCCAGAGAGATAGCACAGCAGTAGGGCATTTGCCTTAGATGCAGAAGGACAGTGGTTTAAATCCCGGCATCCCATTTGGTCCCCCAAACCTGCCAGGGACGATTTCTGAGCATAGAGCCAGGAGTAGCTCCTGAGCGCTGCCGGGTGTGACCCCGCCCCCCAAAATAAAATATAGTAAAAAATAAGATAAACAAAATAAATTGGGTCTTTCAATAAATTGAAAGGTTTACCAATTTCTAGGCACTTCATCAAGAAGAAGATGGATTTTACTAAATAAAAGTGTCAGAGTTAGATAGTGGCCAGAGCACTTTAGGATAAGGATATTTTTTCACATTTAGAGTACTAAGCAATATGGTAGTGAGGACTATAAGGGTTGGCTATCCTATAAAATATCATCCACCACACTTAAGTATCAAGGTTCTTTTACTAAAGATAAACTGGCAGTGTGAGATTTATTTAACTTAGATTAAATTGATGAAGAAGGAAGGAGAGAAGAAAAGAAGTATGAAGAGAGAAAAAAGAAAAGATAAAAAGGGAAATGGTAATTTGCAGAAACATTCAATCAGTGAGACCTGTAACATAAGTCTGTATTATGCCTTTGACTATTTCAGTGGTCTGAACGATCTTATTCTTTAGGTCTTAATAGAAGACATAAAACAAAAAAAAAATGGGTAAATTAGAGTATTTTATC
The DNA here is from genome assembly GCF_024139225.1 of Suncus etruscus. Classification (NCBI taxonomy): domain Eukaryota; kingdom Metazoa; phylum Chordata; class Mammalia; order Eulipotyphla; family Soricidae; genus Suncus; species Suncus etruscus. The sequence goes on along the minus strand of NC_064858.1, from coordinate 59,130,132 downwards.
AAGACATTGTCATAATGAGCACTCCATATATCTAGTATGATTGAGCACTGAGGCATAAAATTAGGTATCCACACTATGTTTTCAAGAACCACTGTGGACAAATAAAAGTTATTTTATACCTGATAAAATTAAGGCATTAAAACATATTGCTACTAATCAGTACAGAGGGAGTCCCTGACTTCTAATCAGATTCGGTACTGGTTCTGTGGATAAATACAATATGATATTACTATAGGCTTTTGTAATTAGAAGTTTATTGCTTACCTATTCACTCTAAACCAGTGTTTCCATTGTTCCTGGTTACTATATGGTATAATGGATATTCAAGGCTTTGTGTTGCTCCTCTCTCACTTGATTTGAATACTTCACCTCACTATATGCTGACACCTACTATGTTTGGAGTTTCTACACTTTGGAACATTGTGATTCTTCATAAAGTATTATATGTATATATGGTATATATTCTAAATACCTCAGATAAGTGCTATTATTATGTATTTATATTTCTTCTGATTTACTACATTTAACATAATATTTTCTAGATTCATCTATGTTGCTGCAAAATCTATGATTATATTGTTTCTAACTGCTATGTAATATTCCATTGTGTATAAGTACCACATGTTCATGATTGGCTCATCTGTTGTTAGACATTGAGATTTATTTCAAATTTTGGCTATGTGCTGAGTGCTGTGATAAATAGTGGAGTGCATACATACTTTGGGATGAATGTCCTTCTGTCTTCAGATAGATTCCCAGGAGTGTGATTGCTGGCTCATATGGCAGTTCATTTCTGAGTTTACTGAGCACCCTCCATACTGTTTTCCATAGGGTTTGTACCAGGCAACATTTCCATCAGCAGTGGGTGAGAGTTCCGTTCTTACTACATCTCCACCAACAGAGATTGGTTTTGTTATTTTTGATGTGTGCCCTCCTCACTGGTGTAAGTTAATAGCTCATTGTTGTCTTGATTTGAATGTCCCTAATAATGAGTGATGGTGAGCATGTTTTCATGTATGCATTGGCGATCTTTCGGTTTTCTTCAGAAAAGTGTCTATTCATTTCCTCTCTCCATTTTTATGGCTTTAATAGGTTTTTGTGGAGCTAATCTTTATGAGTGTTTTGTAAATCTTAGATATCAACTTATTTTTGCATATTAATAATTTTTATTTTGACAAAAGTGGTTTACAAATCATTCACAGTAGTATTTCAGGTACATAGTGACATTGAATCATGGGCACTCCCACCACCAATGTTCCCAGCCTGCATCCCATGTCGCCCCTCCTTTGCCTTCTGGGCTGCTAGTACAAGTGGTCCCTTCTGTGTCTAGCTTATTGTAGATTGGGTATCATTTCTGTTGTAGTTAGCTTTGGATTTGGTACTCAAGTTTGATCATTTTTTTATTTTTACTCAATGTTCATATGACTGTTTGGTTTTTATCTTATGTGTTCAGTGCAAAATATTTTTTCCATTCCAATAGCTATCTTCTAGTTTTAACAAGTGTTTCTTTCGCAATGCAGAAACACATTTTAGTTTGGTGTAGTCCCCATTGACATTCTATCATCAAAGACTTCTTTGAGTTATAAGTCTTGAAGTAGTCTTCCATTTTTTCTCAATAAACTTTATAAATTCAGGTCAGATTCAAGGTATTTCATTTATTCTGAGTTGATTTTTTGTAAGGTGTGAGGTATGGATTAATCTATCGTTTCTTACTGGTGGTTATCCAATTGTTCCAACACCATTTGTTGAAGAGACTGTCTTTGTTCCATTTTAAGTTAAAATATTAGTTGACCTTATATTTGGGAATATGTCACTAGATATTCTATTCTGACCCATTGATCTAAGACCCTGTCTTTGATCACAATGGCTTTATTGTAAAGTTTCACGTTAGGTAAAGAGATGCCACCCAGCTTCTTGTATTTCAATATGTATTTGGCTAACCTGAGTCTTGTGTGGTTCCAGATGAATTTTATAATTGATTGTTCTAAGTCCTTAAAAGTGATGTCTGAATTTGGATAGGGATTTATTAAATCTATAGAGAAGTTTAGGCAAGATAGTCATTTTGATTCTGTTGAGTCTATGTACCCATGACCATGGGATGTTCTCCCATTTCCTTAGGTTCTCTTCAATTTCTTTCTGAAGTGTTTTGAAGTTTTCATGATAGGTCCTTCACTTCTCTTCTAAGGTTGATTCCTAGGTACTTGATTTTTTTGGAAACTATTTTAAATGGGATTGTCTCCTGAATCTATTTCTCCTCTACTTAATTATTTGTATAGAAGAACGCTACTGTCTTTTGTGTATTGACTTTGTAGCTCACCATTTTTCTGTATTGGTTAATTTTTCTAGGAGATATTTTGTGGAGCTAATCTTTATGAATGTTTTGTAAATCCTAGATATCAACTTATTTTTGAATATTAATCATTTTTATTTTGTCAAATGTGGTTTACAAATCATTCACAGTAGTATTTCAGGTACATAGTGACATTGAATCTTTAGAGTTTTCGATGTAGATCATAATCTCATCTGCAAAAAGAAATAGTTTGAGTTCATCTTTCCCTATATGGATTCTTTTAATTCCCTTCTCTTGTCTGATTGCTATTGATAGGATTTCTAAAACTATATTGAATAAGAGTGGAGAGAGTGGACAAATATGCCTAGTTCCTGCCCTTAGTGGAAATGCTTTCAGTTTTTCACCATTATGGATAATGGTGCCTGTGGGTTTTTTGTAGATAGCTGTATCTATCTTGAGCAATGTTCCTTCTTGTCCTATTTTGCTGAGTACTTTCATTATGCAAGGGTGTTGTATTTTGTCAAATACCTTCTTTGCATCGATTGATATAATTATGTTACTTTTGTCTTTCTTGTTGTTGATGTTGTGTATGATGTTTATTGATTTACATATGTTGAACCATTTTTGCATTCCTGGAAGGAAACCCACTTGGTCATGATGTATAATGTTTTTGATGTATTGCCAGATTTGGTTTGTTAAGATTTTGTTGTGGATTTTTGCATCTATGTTCATTAGTGAGATTGGTCTGTATTTTTCTTTCTTGGTGGTCTCTTTACCATTTTTGGGAATGAGTGTGATATTAACCTTGTAAAAGGAATTAGGAATGATTCCTGTCTTTTAATTGTTTTGGAAGAGCATGTGGCAGTCATTCTCAGAATGATTGATAGAATTCACTTGTAAAATCATCTGGACTTCGACATTTGTTTTTGGGGAGTTTCTTAATTACTGATTCAATTTTCTCAGATGTGATTGTCCAATTTAGACTTTCTACATCTTCCTGATCAGTTTGAGAAGATGATATTTTTTAGGAAATCTGTTGGTTTCTTCTGGGTTCTCTAATCTGACTGAGTATAGTTGTTCATAAAAAGTCATCATGATATGTTGGATTTATTGGATTTTTGTTGTAATCTCTCCCCTTTCATTTGTGATCCTAATTATTTGGGTGGATTGCCAATGGTCTACCAATCTTGTTTATTTTTGTAAAGAACCAACATCTGCTTTCATTAACCTTTGGATTGTTTTTTGGGTTTCCACTTCATTGATTTCTGCTCTCAGTTCATTTTCTTCTCTCTCCCTATAGTTGGTTCCTCTTGCTGATCATTTTCTAATTTTATAAGCTGAATTATTAAGCTATTCAGGTATGTCCGTCTTCTTTCCTGATGTGTGCATGCAAAGCTATTAATTTTCCTCTCAGTGTCACATATATTTTGATACTTTGTGTCTTTATTGTCATTTGTTTCCAGGAAAGTTTAGAGTTCCTCTTTCGTTTCATCTCAGACCCACTGGTTGTTCAGTAGCAGACTCTTTATTTTCCAGTTATTAAAGTTCTTTTCTGGGTCCCTTTGTAGTTCACATCTAATTTCAAAGACTTGTGGACAGTGAAGGTAGTCTAAAAAATTTCCATCCTCTTGATTTTATGGTGGGATATTTTATGTGCCAGCATGTGGTCTATCCTGGAGAATGACCCATGTACATTGGAGAAGAATGTGTATCCAGATTTCTGGGGATGAAGTGTCATATATATATATTTATGTATGTATATATACATATATATTTATGTATGTATATATACACACAAGGACTCTTTCTTCCATTTCTCTTTTTAGGTCTAGTATATTTTTTGAGGTTTCGATCTGGTTGACTTATCAAGTGTTGTCAGGAATGTGTTGAGGTCTCCCAAAATTATTGTGTTATTATTGATATCCTTTTTTAATTTGTCAATAATTGTATTAGATATCTTTCTGGTCTCTCATCATTGGGTGCGTATATGTTTATTAGTGTGATTTCTTCCTTTGCACATATCTATTGATTAGTATAAAGTGTCCATTTTTGTTCCTTACAACTTTTCTCAGTCTAAAGTTTGGTCATTTGATATTAATATGGCCACCTCAGCTTTTATAAGGGGATTGTTTGCTTGGATGATTTTATTCCAGGCTTCAATTTTGAGTCTTTGTTTGTTCTGTCTATTCAGGTGTTTTTCTTGTAGGCAGCAGAACTTTGAATTCATCATTTTGATCCATATAGCCACTCTGTGTCTTTTAATTAGTGCATTTAGTCCATTGACATTGAGGGAGATGATTGTCATGAGACTTAATGTCATCTTTATATATAAGTTTGGTGTGTCTGTTGTTTTGTCTTGTTTTAAAGTGGACCTTTTAGTTTTTCCTTTAAGGCTGGTTTTTCATAAGTAAAGTTTCTGAGCTGTTGCTTATCCATGACACTATGCACTCTTTCTTCAAACCTGAATGTGAGTCAGGCTGGGTGCAGTTTTCTAGGTAAAGCATCCATTTCATTCAGTATTGTCACAATATACCACCACTGTCTTCTGGCCTTCAGAGTTTCTTGTGACATGTCTGCTATAAATCTTAAGGATGCTCCTTTGAATGTAAGTTCCCTTTTTGACCTTACTGCTTTCAGTATTCTATCTCTATCTGTGGGATTCGTCATTGTGACTATGATGTGTCTTGGAATGTTTTTCTTCAGGTCTCTTTTATCTGGTACTCTTCAGGCATGCAGGATTTGATTGCATGCAGTGTTTAGCTCTGGGAGTTTCTCTGTGATGATGTCTTTGACTGTCGATTGTTCCCGGGGATCTCCTTCCTGGGCATCTAGGAATCCAGTGATTCTTATGTTGTTTCTGTTGAGTTTATGAAAGACATCTTATTTTCATCAGTTCACATTATTTGAGTACTTTTTCTATTGTCTGATCATTTGCCTAAAGTCTTTTCTAATTTTTTCTGCTGTATGGAGTTGTTCTGCATTTTATATTCCAGTTCACTGATTCTGTCTTCAACTGCTGTTACCCTGTGGAGACGTTTTTGATTGAGGTTTTTAGTTCATCTACAATGCTTTTCATATCTGTTATTTCAGTTTAAAGTTTTCTGATTTATTTCTTTTTGTTTTGTTCAGCTAGATTTCCGTTTTCTGTGATTCAGTGAGGATCCATCATATTTCATTTTTATATCTTTATTTAAACATCTTGATTACAAATATGATTATGATTAGGTTACAGTCATGTAAAGAACACCCCCCTTCACCAATGCAATATTCCCACCACGAATGTCCCAAATCTACCTCCATTCCATCCCACCCCCACATGTACTCTAAACAGGCTTTCCAGTTCCCTCATTTATTCAAATGGTTATGGTAGTTCTCAGTGTACTTATTTCTATAACTGCACTCACCACTTTTTGTGGTGAGCTCCATGAAATGAGCTGGAACTTCAAGCCCTCCTCTCTTTGTCTCTGAGAATTTATGCAAAAAATGACTTTTGTTTTTCTTGAAACCCATAAATAAGTGAGATTATTCAGCGTCTATCTCTCTCCCTCTGACTTATTTCATTCAGCATGATATTCCATGTACATTCATGAATAGAAAAATTTCATGACTTCATCTCTCCTGACAGCTGCATATATTCCATTGTGTATATGTACCACAATTTCTTTAGCCATTCATCTGTTGAAGGACATCTTGCTTGTTTTCAGAGTCTGGCTTTTGTGAATAGTGCTGCAATGAATATAGGTTGAGGAAGGGATTTGTGTATTGTATTCTTGTGTTCCGAGGGTATATCACTAGGAGTGGTATAGCTGGGTCGTATGGGAAATCAATTTCCAAATTTTTGAGGAATCTCCATATCGCTTTTAATAAAGGTTAGACTAGGCTGCATTCCCACCAGCAGTGGATAAGAGTTCCTTTCTCTCCACATCCCCACAAGCACTGCTTGTTCTCATTCTTTGTAATGTGTGCCAATCTCTGTGGTGGGATATGGTATGTTATCTCTGTTTTGATTTCAATCTCCCTGATGATTAGTGACAAGGAGCCATTTTTTCATGGGCCTTTTTTTTTTTATCAAAGTGTCTGTTCATTTGTTCTCCCCATTTTTTGATGGGATTAGATGTATTTTTCTTGTAAAGTTCTGTCAGTGCCCTGTATATTTTGGATATTAGCCCCTTATCTGATGAATATTGGGTGATTAGCCCCTTATCTGATGAATATTTTTCCCATATGGTGTGTAGCTCTTGTATCCTGGGCACTATTTCTTTTGAGGTGCCGAATCTTATCGGCTTAATGTATTCCCATCTGTTTATATCTGCTTTCACTTGTATGGAAAGTGCTTTTTCCTCCTTGAAGATGCCTTTAGTCTCAATGTCATGAGTGTTTTACCTAAGTGTTGTTCTATATACCTTATGGTATCAGGTCTGATATTAAGGTCTTTAATCCATTTGGATTTTACCTTCATACATGATGTTAACAAGGGTTCTATGCAAGTGGCAACCAGTTCTGCCAGCACCAATTGTTAAAGAGCTTTCCTTACTCCACTTAGAATTTCTTGCTCCTTTGTCAAAAATTAGGTGCTTGTATGTCTGGGGAACACTCTCTGAGAACTCAAGCCTATTCCACTTATCTGAGGTTCTGTCTTTATTCCAATACCATGCTGTTTTGATAACTATTGCTTTGTAGTACAGTTTAAAGTTGGAGAGAGTAATGCCTCCTATATTCCTTATCCCTAGGCGTACTTTAGCTATTCAAGGGTGTTTATTGTTCCAAATGAACTTCATAAGTGTTTAATCCACTTCTTTGAAGAATGTCATGTTTGTCTTTAGAGGGATAACATTAAATCTGTATAATGCTTTGGGGAGTATTGCCATTTTAATGATGTTAATCCTGCCAATCCATGCGCACAGTGTGTGTTTCCATTTCTGTGTATCCTCTGTTATTTCTTGGAGCAGGGCTTTATAGTTTTCTTTGTATAGGTCCTTCATGTCTTTGGTCAAGTTGACTTCAAGATATTTGCGTTTGTTTGGCACTACTGTGAATGGGATTGCCTTCTTAACGTCCATCTCTTCCAAATCATTATTGATGTATAAAAAAGCCATTGATTTCTGTGTGTTAATTTTGTAGCCTGCTACCTTGATATATGAATATATTTTTGTAGAAGCTTTTTGGTAGAGTCTTTAGGGTTTTCTAAGTAGAGTATCATGTCATCTGCAAACAGTGAGAGCTTGAATTCTTCCTTTCCTTTCTGGATTTCCTTGATATCTTTTTCTTGCCTGATCACTATAGCAAGTACTTTTAGTACTATGTTGAAGAGGAGTGGTGAGAGTAGACAGCCTTGTCTTGTACCAGAATTCAGAGGAAAGGCTTTTAGTTTTTCTCCATTGAGGATAATATTTGGCATTGGCTCATGGTAGATGGCCTTAACTATATTGAGAAATGTTCCTTTCATTCCCATCTTGCTTAGAGATTTGATCAAGAATGGGTGTTGAACCTTATCAAATGTTTCCTCTGCAGCTATTGATATGATAATGTGATTTTTATTTTTCTTGTTTTGTATTATGTTGATAGATATACGGATGTTAAACCATCGTTGCATTCCTGGGATAAAATCTTTTTTCCTTCTTTATTTAAATATCTTGATTACATAAATGATTGTGATTATGTTTCAGTCATATAAAGAACACCCCCCTTCACCAGTGCAACATTCCCACAACCAATGTCCCAAATCTCCCTCCCTCCAACCCCAACCGCACCTGTACTCCACACAGGCTTTCCAGTTCCCTCATTCATTCCCTTGATTATGGTAGTTCTTTGTGTAGTTATTTCTATAGCTGTACTCACCAGTCTTTGTGGTGAGCTTCATGGAGTGAGCTGGTGTTCCAGCCCTCCTCTCATTGTCTCTGAGGATTGTTACAAAAATGACTTTTATTTATCTTAAAATCCATAGATGAGTGAGACTATTCTGCATCTCTCTCTCTCCCTCTGACTTATTTCACTCAGCATGATAGATTCCATGTACATCCATGTATTGGAAAAATTTCATGACTTCATCTCTCCTGACGGCTGCATAATATACCATTGTGTATATGTACCACTGTTTCTTTAGCTATTTGTCTGTTGAAGGGCATCTTGGTTGTTTTCAGAGCCTGGCTATTGTGAATAGTGGTGCAATAAATATAGGTGTGAGGAAGGGCTTTTTGTATTGTATTCTTGTGTTCTTAGGGTATATCCCTAGGAGTGAAATAGCTGGGTCAAATTGGAGCTCAATTTCCAGATTTTGAATGAACCTCCATATCACTTTCCATAGAGGCTGTAGTAGCCAGTATTCCCACCAACAGTGGATAAGAGTTCCTTTCTCTTCACATCCCCGCCAGCACTGATTGTTCTCATTCTTTGTGATGTGTACCAATCTCTGTGGTGTGAGGTGGTATCTCATCATTATTTTGATTTGCAACTCCCTGATGATTAGTGACGAGGAGCATTTCTTCGTGTGCCTTATGGCCATTTGTATTTCTTTTTTATCAAAGTGTCTGTTCATTTGTTCTCCCCATTTTTTGATGGGATTAGATTTTTTTTTGTAAAGTTCTGTCAGTGCCTTTTATATTTTGGATATTAGCCCCTTATCTGAAGGGTGTTGGGTGAATAGTTTCTCCCACTCAGTGGGTGATCTTGTATCCTGGGCACTATTTCTTTTGAGGTGCAGAAGCATCTCAGTTTAATGTATTCCCATCTGTTAATCTCTGCTTCCACTTGTTTGGAAAATGCAGTTTCCAACTTGAAGATGAATTTAGTCTCAATGTCGTGGAGTGTTTTATCGACGTGTTGTTCTATATACCTTATGGTATCTGGTCTTATATCATGGTCTTTAATCCATTTGGATTTTACCTTCATACATGATGTTAGCTGGGGGTCTATGTTCGCTTTTTTGCAAGTGGCTAACCAGTTCTGCCAGCATCACTTGTTAAAGAGATTTTCCATGCTCCACTTAGGATTTCTTGCTCCTTTATCAGAAATTAGGAAATTTTATGCCTGGGGAATGTTCTTTGAGAACTCAAGCCTATTCCACTGATCTGAGGTTCTGTCTTTATTCCAATACCATGCTGTTTTGATAAATATTGCTTTGTAGTACAGTTTAAAGTTGGGGAAAGTAATACCTACCATTTTCCTTTTCCCTAGGAGTGCTTTAGCTATTCAAGGGTGTTTATTGTTCCAGATGAACTTCATAAGTGTTTGATCCACTTCTTTGAAGAATGTCATGGGTATTTTTAAGGGGATCGCATTAAAATCTGTATAATGCTTTGGGGAGTATTGCCATTTTAATTATGTTAAAATCCTGTCAATCCATGAGCAGGGTATGTGTTTCCATTTCCGTGTGTCTTCTCTTATTTCTTGGAGCAGGGCTTTATAATTTTCTTTGTATAGGTCCTTCACGTCTTTGGTCAAGTTGACTCCAAGATATTTGAGTTTGTGCGGCACTATTGTGAATGGGATTGCCTTCCTGACTTCCATCTCTTCCCTATCATTATTGGTTTATAAAAAGGCCATTGATTTCTGTAGGTTGATTTTGTAGCCTGCCACCTTGTTATATGAATCTATAGTTTCTAGAAGCTTTTTGGTAGAGTCTTTAGGGTTTTCTAAGTAGAGTATCATGTCATCTGCAAACAATGAGAGCTTGACTTCTTCCTTTCCTTTCTGGATTCCCTTGATATCTTTTTCTTGCCTGATTGCTATACAAGAACTTCCAGTACTATGTAGAAGAGGAGTGGTGAGAGTGGACAGCCTTGTCTTGTACCAGAATTTAGAGGAAAGGCTTTTAGTTTTTCTCCATTGAGGATAATATTTGCCATTGGTTTGTGGTAGATGGCTTGAACTAGACTGAGAAAGGTTACTTTCATTCACATCTTGCTGAGAGTTTTGATCAAGAATGGGTGTTGGTCCTTATCAAATGCTTTCTCTGAATCTATTGATATGATCATGTGATTTTTATTTTTCTTGTTGTTGAAGTTGTGTATGATGTTAATAGATTTACGGATGTTAAACCATCCTTGCATTCCTGGGATAAAACCTACTTGTCATAGTGTATGATCTTCTTGATGATGCATTGGATCCTATTTGCCAGGATTTTGTTGAAGATCTTTACATCAACATTCATCAGGGATATTGGTCTGCAATTTTCTTTTTTGGCAGTGTCTCTGTCTGCTTTTGGTATCAAGGTGATGTTGGCTTCATAAAAGCTGTTTGGGAGTGTTCCTGTTTTTTTTTTCAATTTCATGGAAGAGCTTGGCTAGGATTGGTAGTAGCTCCTCTTGAAAGATTTGAAAAAATTCGTTAGGAAAACCATCTGGGCCTGGGCTTTTATTTTTGGGCAGATGTTTGATTACAGCTTCAATTTCCTCAGTAGTGATAGGGGTGTTTAGATATGCTAAATCTCCTTACTTAACTGTGGAAGGTTATAAGTGTCCAAGTATTTTTTCATTTCTTCTAGGTTATTATGTTTTGTAGCATAAAGTTTCTCAAAATAGTCTCTGATTACCCTTTGAAACTCTGCAATATCTGTCGTGATCTCCCCCTTTTCATTTCTAATATGGGTTCTCAGATTTCTCTCTCTCTCTTTCTCTGTGAGTTTTGCCAATGGTCTATCAATCTTGTTTATTTTTTCAAAAAACCAGTTTCTGCTTTTGTTGATCTTTCGGATTGCTTTTTGGTTTTCCACTTCATTGAGTTCTGCTTTCAGCTTTGTTATTTCCTTCTGTCTCCCTATTTTTGGTTCCTTTTGTTGGTCATTTTCTAATTTTTTGAGCTGCATCATTAATTTATTCAGGTATGCTCCTTATTCCTTCCTGATGTGTGCTTGTAGAGCTATAAATTTTCCTCTCAGGACTGCTTTTGCTGTGTCCCATAGTTTCTGGCAGTTTGTGTCTTCATTGTCATTTGTTTCCAGGAAAGTTTTGATTTCCTTTTCGATTTCATCTCGGACCCACTGGTTGTTCAGTATCAGGGTGTTTAATTTCCAATTGTTAAAAAGTTTTTCTTCTGTGTGGCTTTGTAGTTCACATCTAATTTCAGAGCCTTGTGGTCAGCAAAGGTAGCCTACAAGATTTATATCCTCTTGATTTTATGGAGGTATATTTTATCTGTCAGTATGTAGTCTATTCTGGAGAATGACCCATGTACATTGGAAAAGAATGTGTATCCAGGTTTTTTGTGATGGAGTGTTCTGTATATGTCTACTAGTCCTCTTTCTTCCATAACTCTTTTCAGGGCTAGTATGTTTTTGTTGGGTTTTAGTCTGGTTGACCTATCAAGTGTTGATAGGGCCGTGTTGAAGTCTCCAACAATGATTGTGTTATTATTGATTTCTTCTTTCAGATTTGTCAGTAGTTGTATTAGATAATTTGCTGGTCTCTCATTGGGTGCATATATGTTTAATAGTCTGATTTTTCCTGTTGCACATATCTCTTGATTAGTACATCTTTGTCCCTTACCACTTTTCTGAGTATAAATTTGGTATCATCAGATATTAATATGGCCACCCCAGCTTTGTTGAGGGTGTTGTTTGCTTGGATGATTTTCCTCCATCCTTTGATTTTGAGTCTATGTTTGTTCTGACTATTCAGATGTGTTTCTTGTAGGCAGCAGAAGGTTGGATTCATCTTTTTGACCCATTTTGCCACTCTGTGTCTTTTAATTGGTTAATTTAGTCCATTGACATTGAGGGAGATGATTGTCATAGGATTTACTGTCATCTTTGTAGATAAGTTTGCTGTGTTTGTTGGTCTGTCTTGTCTTAGAGTAGAACTGTCCGTTTTTCCTTTAAGGCTGGTTTATCATCTGTGAAGTTTCTGAGCTGTTGTTTAACCATGAAGCTGTGTATTCTTTCTCCAAACCTGAACGTGAGTTGGGCTGGGTGTAGTATTCTTGGTGAGGCATTCATTTCATTCAGTCTAGTCACAAGATCCCACCACTGTCTTTTGGCCTTGAGAGTTTCTTTTGGCATGTCTGCTGTAAGTCTTAAGGATGGTCCTTTTTATGTAATTTCACTTTTTGATCTTGCTGCTTTCAGTATTCTATCTCTATCTATGGGATTTGTCACTGTAAGGAGGATATGTCTTGGGGTGTTTTTCTTTGGGTCTCTTTTAGCAGGTATTCTTTGGGCATGCAGGATTTGATTGCATGTATTCTTTAACTCTGGGAGTATCTCTTTGATGATGTCTTTGACAGTTGATTCTTCTTGGAGATCTCCTTCCTGTGTTTCTGGGACTCCAATGATTCTTCTGTTGTTTCTGTTGAGTTTATCAAAGACTTCTATTTTCATCTGTTCGCATGCCTTGAGTACTTTTTATCATTGCCTGTTCGTTTGTCTTAAGGTTCTTTTCCAATTTCTTCTGTTGTGTTGAGTTTTTCTGCATCACATATTCCAGTATTTCGATTCTGTCCTCAGCTGCTGATATCCTGTTGGCGAGGCTATTCATTGAGGTTTTCAGTTGAGCAACTGTGTTTTTCAGATCTGTTATTTCAGTTTGGAGTTTTCTGATTTCTGTCTTTGTGTTCTCTTCAGATCGATCTATGTGTTTTTTGAGTTCTATGAACATATTCCATATTTCTATTCTAAATTCCTTATCTGAAGGTTAATCAGGTGGTTGGAATTTATTAGGTCATCCAAGCTTTCATCTTCATTCTCTGTGGATGGTGTTTGCCTGCGAGTTTTCCCCATTGTCACTCTTGTAGTGTGGTTTTTCCTGCGTGTTGTGGTGGGGTTCATTGATTAGAAAGAGTGCGCAGCCATGAAGCAAATGCTGCCTCTAGTTGACAGTCTTCAGAGTGAACAAAGGCACAGCAGGGCAGAGGGATCCTGCAGCCCCAGAATGTACTCACTCAGCAGCTTCAAAATGCAGTTTTTTGGGGAGTGCGCTCCCTAGGCCTCTGAGGAAACCTTCGGGGATTCAGAAGCTGAGTTTCAGGCAGACAGAGATAGGCGTTTCCACTGAAGTCCTCAGAGTGAACAAAGGCACAGCAGAGCAGAGCAATCCTGCAGCCCCAGAATGTACTCACTCAGCAGCTTCAAAATGCAGTTTTTGGGGGGTGCACTCCCTAGTCCTCTGGGGAAACCTTTGGGGATTCAGAAGCACAGTTTCAGGCAGACAGAGATAGGAGTTTCCCCTGAAGTCTTCAGAGTGAACAAAGGCACAGCAGGGCAGAGCGATCCTGCAGCCCCAGAATGTACTCACTCAGCCTCTTCAAAATGCAGTTTTTTGGGGGTGCACTCCCTAGGCCTATCGGATAAAATCTTCTTGATCATAGTGTATGATCTTCTTGATATGCTTTGGATCCTAGTTGCCAGGATTTTGTTGAGGGTCTTTGCATCTGCATTCAACAGGGATATTGGTCTGTAATTTTCTTTTTTGGCAGCATCTCTGTCTGGTTTTGGTATCAAGGTGATGTTGGTTTTTAAAAGCTGTTTGGGAGTTTCCCGTTTTTTCAATTTCATGGAAAAGCCTGGCTAGGATTGGTAGTAGTTCCTCTTGAAAGGTTTAAAAGAATTCATTAGTAAATCATTAGTAAATCCATCTGGGCCTGAGCTTTTCTTTTTAGGCAGACGTTTGATTACAGTTTCAATTTTCTCAGTAGTGATTGGGTGTACATTGGAGAAGAATGTGTATCCAGGTTTTTGGGGGTGGAGTGTCTTATATATATTTACTAGTCCTCTTTATTCCATTTCTCTTTTCAGGGATAGTATGCTTTTTTGGTTTTTAGTCTGGTTGACCTATCAATTTTTGATAGGGCCGTGTTGTATTATTGTGTTATCATTGATGTCTTCTTTTAGATTTGTCAATAATTGTATTAGATAATTTGCGGTATCTCATTGGGTGCATATATGTTTAATAGTCTGATTTCTTCCTGTTGCACATATCCCTTGATTAGTACAAAGTGTTCAACTTTGTCCCTTACAACTTTTCTGAGTATAAATTTCGTGTCATCAGATATTAATATGGCCACCCCAGCTTTTCTAAGGGTGTTGTTTGCTTGGATGATTTTCCTTCAGCCTTTGATTTAACCCTATTTACCCTCAGTTATTAACCCATTAGGTACCAAAATCAATGTCTTGTTCCAATAAACTACCACCAGGCTAGCAAACCGAAAGGACACCCTCCCAGTTTCATGTCACATGCCTTGGCAAGAAACTACACCAACACACCTGCTGACTTATGCTTTATTGCCCTTCTTCTTACCCTCCTAATCATGGACTGTCACATACTACTGATTCAGCCCAAAACAAACAGCAGCCTAAGATCATTTCCCTCATGGCTACAAATAACTTGACAAACCCGACAAAACATGATATGTGATGAAAAATTGCCCTGGGTTTTACCTCTCAAAGAACTCAATGGGAAAGCCTATATTTCTTTTATATGTTTAATACATCCATAATAATACCTCCTAGTCTGTTCATTAAAAAAAAACCAGCATTTTCTTTAATGCCTTTTTTAAATGTGTTTTAATTTATTTCATCTGTTATACACATATAATTATTCTTATTTTCTCTTTCTCCAATCTCACCTGTTTTGGTTATGCTTGGTCTGAAAACTTATAAGAAAAGACTTGCCTGGGATAAAAGCTCAGGTTAAAACCATGGCACTGAGATTGTACAGACTATCATTCTTAACTTCAAATCCAACAGCAATATAATAAATATGTCACCATACCCTTTTGCATAGGCTCTCTAAAAAAAGGAAATATTATTCACAGAAGCTAGCTCTTGTCTACTAGGGATAAGAACCCATACTTTTTATAATATAGGGACGCCTCCCATTCTGAACATGTGTCATGCAGACCCAATTTAGACTCCATGTGATTGAACAGTGATTGTTCAACCCAGAACCCCAGATACCAGATGTGGAACTGACACAGGTCCTAGAAACAACACCAGGAACCAAACTTCACTGGTGATGGTATTCAATCTGAATACCATCTTGTCATCATTTTTTACCAGTTTTAACTTGACGTTCTGATATAAGGAAATGGGAACAACTAGAGCTAAGAGAGGGCTGTCCTATATCATCACCTAATAGTATGATGCAATCAGGAGACATGTCATTCTTTGCCCCAAGCAAAAACAAAAATCGTTATTTACAGAAGACTGACTTTGACAAATATGGACTGGCAGAATCTATCAAGAGACAAATGAAGAAGTTCGTAAACTAAGCCTGGGCCTAGGATTTGTACAAAAACCAAGATCTTTAATCCCAGAGGTCTGACTTTGACAACTGTAACTGAGGAGAACTTCTGGAACCATGATGAAAGACTATAGCCTAGTTTTAGATATAGGATATGAGCAAAAACCAGTAATTACAGAAAACTGATTACAACAACAGTGATAAAACAGAACTCCTAGAGCTGTAAAGAAAAACTCTCATAGCTGTGACCCTATGACTTACCCAAATAGCAAGATCTCCAGCTGTGGAGGTGGGATGTCATCATCCACATCTGAGCAGAAAATTTTCTGTCACCATATAAAAGACCTTGTGGTGTGTAAATGAGTGAGTGTTGAGTCTGTAGTTGTTCCCATGTCAGTATGCTTCAAGGGCAGAGAAACCCTGTATCTCTTAGGCCAAGGGACTTTCTGTTCTAATTTCCCCAATATTTACCTTGCCTATGTAAAAAGATGAAGAAGGAAAGAAGGAAAAGAAGAAAAAGAAGAAGAAAAGCAATCCTTTTTTTAACTCAGAGTTGTGTTTATTGATAATGTTATGATATTTTGGTTTCTATTGTCTAATTTTTGGGTTATCATTACAGATAACAAAAACAACAGTTCCAAGACCTGATTGAGTAGTATTCCCCTGTCTAATATAATCCTTTTCATTTTTTATTTAGTATCTTTATTTAAACACCTTGATTACAAACATGATTATGGTTGGGTTTCAGTCATGTAAAGAACACTCCCTTTCACCAGTGCAACATTCCCATTACCAATGTCACAAATCTCCCTCCTCCCCACTCCACCCCCGCCTGTACTCTAGACAGGCTTTCTACTTTTCACGTTAATTCTCATTTTTAGAATAATTATCAATGTAGTTATTGCTCTAACTAACTACACTCATCACTCTTTGTGGTGAGCTTCATGAAGTGAGCTGGAACTTCTAGCCCTCCTCTCTTTTGTCTCTGAAAATTACTGCAAGAATATCTTTCATTTTTTAAAACCCATATATGAGTGAGACTATTCTGTGTCTTTCTCTCTCCCTCTGACTTATTTCACTCAGCATAATAGAGTCCATTTCATGACTTCATCTCTCTAGATGGCTGCATAATATTCCATTGTGTATATGTACCAGTTTCTTTAGCCATTAATCTGTTGAAGGGCATCTTCGTTGTTTCCGGAGCTTGGCTATGGTAAATAGTGCTGCAATGAATATAGTGTAAGGAAGGGATTTTTTTTATTGCATTTTTGTGTTTCTAGTGTATATCCCTAGAAGTAGTATAGCTGAATCATATGGGAGCTCAATTTCCAGTTTTTGGAGGAATCTCCATATCGCTTTCCATAAAGGTTGGACTAAATAGCATTCCCACCAGCAGTGGATAAGAATTCCTTTCTCTCCACATCCCCATCAGAACTGCTTGTTCTCATTCTTTGTGATGTGTGCCAATCTCTGTGGTGTGAGGTGGTACCTCATAGTTGTTTTGAATTGCATCTCCCTGATGATTAGTAAGTAATGTGGATCATTTTTATGTACCTTTTGGCCATTTGTATTTCTTTTTTGTCAAAATGTCTGCTTATTTATTCTCCCCATTTTTTAATGGAATTGGATTTTTTTCTTGTAAAGTTCTGTCAGTGCCTTGTATATTTTGGATAGTATCCAAGTTCTCCCAGTCAGGGGGTGACTCTTGTATCCTGGGCACTATTTTCTTAGAAGTGCATAAGCTTCTCAGTTCAATATATTCCCATCTGTTATTCTCTGCGTTCACTTGTTTGGAGAGTGCAGTTTTCTCCTTGAAGATGTCTTTAGTCTCAATTTTATGAAGTATTTTACCTGCGTGTAGTTCTATATACATTATGGTATCTGGTCTGATATCAAGGTCTTTAATTCATTTGGATTTTACTTTTGTACATGGTGTTAGTTGGGGATCTAAGTTCAAGTTTTTGCAAGTGGCTAGCCAGTTGTGCCAACACCACTTGTTGTAGAGGCTTTCCCTGCTCCATTTAGGACTTCTTACTCCTTTATCAAAAATTAGGTGATTGTATGTTTGGGGAACATTCTCTGAGTATTCAAGCCTATTCCACTGATCTGAGGGTCTGTCTTTATTCCAATACCATGCTGTTTTTAATAACTATTGCTTTGTAACACAGATTAAAGTTGGGGGAAACTAATGCCTCCCATATTTTTCCCCAAGGATATTTTTAGCTATTCGAGGGTGTTTATTGTCCAAATGATTTTTAAAAATGTTTGATCCATTTCTTTGAAGAATGTCATGTGTATCTTTAGAGGGATCGCATTAAATCAATACAATGTTTTAGGGAGCTTTTATCCCAGGCAACACTTTTCTTGTAAGTTTTCATACCAAGCATAACCAAAACAGGTGAGGTTGGAGAGAGAAATAGAAAATAATAATAATTATATGTATAGAATAGATGAAATAAGTAAAAATACATTAAAAGGCATTAAAGAAAATGCTGTTTTATTTGGGAATAAACAGACTAGGAGAAATTATTATGAATGTATTAAACATTTAATGAAATATAGGCTTCTCCATTGAGTTCCTTGAGATATTCTTGTGGGGGGTGGAACCCAGGGCAGTTTTTCATCACATATCATGTTTTGTTGGGGTTGCCAAGTTATTTGTAGCCATGAGGGAAGTGTAGCTAGTAGTTCTGGTTTTTAGTTTATTCTTTTTATATTTTTGTACTTTTGTTGTTACTCCCTTATTGTTTTTTGGTTTTGTTGGGGTTCTTTTTTGTCTCATCTTTATTTTACCATTTTCTTCTTTTTTTTCCCTTTCTTCTTTTACATGCATATTTTTAATACCTAGAGAGATTCCTCCCAGTTTTTCTCTTTATTGTTTGCTTTTTTCCTTTTCTTCTTCCATGTTTTTTCTTATATCTCCAATAGAGCCACATTAATGGCATCACCTTGATCAACCTCATAATTGGAGGGGCACGAATGGATGGTACTAAGACCAGATAGTTGTATGTTCATTTTGTGGAAATAAAAAATGATCAGACTTGAATACCAAATCCAAAGTCAATGACAATAGAATCAATACCCTATCTACAAGTTGTACAAGGGATGAATAGTTGCACTAGCATTACGGGGGGTGAAGGAGAGAGATGTGGGATGCATGCTGGGAACAGGGGTAGAGTGAGGACAACACTTGTGGTCAAATGCCCCTCATTCACTGTCACTATGTGCCTTGAATATTACTGTGAAAAATTTGTAATTGCTTTGACCACAACAAAAATTAAAAAAAAGATATAGAGGCATAAGAAGAATACTATTTTTCTGCCCTAATTATGAGCCAATTAATGTAAGATAACAAATGAGGCAGACAATACTTTAAATATCAACTTTATCTTAATTTTTAGAACTTTGTAATGGCAAGCAAATAGTTTTCTTATTACATAGCAATATATTGATGCCATAGGCTTCCACTTGTTGGGGCATAGAACTAAATGACATAAATTTCTCTAGAAGAACTCCTGGAAGAGTATATAATCAGAGAGGAGCTGAGTTCGAAATGCCTAGATTATCTCTGAAATTCAGTTAAAAAACTATGGATGGGAAGTAATAAATGTGGGAAAAACTAGTGCAGTTTCCTTCACAAGCAAGGAAACTGGTAATTTAGAAAAAATTATTGCTGATTATATTTTGCTAAAATAGTAGCACTAGGTAAGAAGTAATTTAAGATACTTATACTCCAACCTGGTGCCAGGCAGAGAATTGCTTAATGAATTTCTAAACAAGGAAATTCTATGCTACTTATTTTTTTTGATGTACTTTTTTTTAAAATTTATTTAAACACCTTAATTACATACATGATTGTGTTTGGGTTTCAGTCATGCAAAGAACACCACCCATCACCAGTGCAACATTCCCATCACCAATGTCCCAAGTCTCCCTTCGCCCCACCCGACCCCCGCCTGTACTCTAGAAAGGCTCTCCATTTTCCTCATACATTCTCATTATTAGGACAGTTCAAAATGTAGTTATTTCCCTAACTAAACTCATCACTCTTTGTGGTGAGCTTCCTGAGGTGAGCTGGAACTTCCAGCTCTTTTCTCTTTTGTGTCTGAAAATTATTATTGCAAGAATGTCTTTCATTTTTCTTAAAACCCATAGATGAGTGAGACCATTCTGCGTTTTTCTCTCTCTCTCTCTGACTTATTTCACTCAGCATAATAGATTCCGTGTACATCCATGTATAGGAAAATTTTATGACTTCATCTCTCCTGACAGCTGCATACTATTCCATTGTGTAGATGTACCACAGTTTCTTTAGCCATTCGTCTGTTGAAGGGCATCTTGGTTGTTTCCAGAGTCTTGCTATGGTAAATAGTGCTGCAATGAATATAGGTGTAAGGAAGGGATTTTTGTATTGTATTTTTGTGTTCCTAGGGTATATTCCTAGGAGTGGTATAGCTGGATCATATGGGAGCTCGATTTCCAGTTTTTGGAGGAATCTCCATATCGCTTTCCATAAAGGTTGAACTAGACAGCATTCCCACCAGCAGTGGATAAGAGTTCCTTTCTCTCCACATCCCCGACAACACTGTTTATTCTCATTCTTTGTTATGTGTGCCATTCTCTGGGGTGTGAGGTGGTATCTCATCATTGTTTTGATTTGCATCTCCCTGATGATTAGTGATGTGGAACATTTTTTCATGTGTCTTTTGGCCATGTGTATTTCTTCTTTGTCAAAGTGTCTGTTCATTTCTTCTCCCCATTTTTTGATGGGGTTAGATTTTTTTTTCTTGTAAAGTTCTATCAGTGCCTTGTATATTTTGGAGATTAGCCCCTTATCTGATGGGTATTGGGGGAATAGTTTCTCCCACTCAGTGGGTGGCTCTTGTATCCTGGGCACTATTTCCTTTGAGGTGCAGAAGCTTCTCAGCTTAATATATTCCCATCTGTTAATCTCTGCTTTCACTTGCTTGGAGAGTGCAGTTTCCTCCTTGAAGATGCCTGTAATGTCCTGGAGTGTTTTGCCTATGTGCTGTTCTATATATCTTATGGTTTTGGGGCTGATATCGAGGTCTTTAATCCATTTGGATTTTACCTTCGTACATGATGTTAGCTGGGGGTCTAAGTTCAATTTTTTGCAAGTGGCTATCCAATTGTGCCAACACCACTTGTTGAAGAGGCTTTCCCTGCTCCATTTAGGATTTTCTGATCCTTTATAAAAAATTAGGTTGCTGTATGTCTGGGGAACATTTTCTGAGTATTCAAGCCTATTCCACTGATCTGAGGACCTATCCTTATTCCAATACCATGCTGTTTTGATAACTGTTGCTTTGTAGTACAGTGTAAAGTTGGGGAAAGTAATTCCTCCCATATTCTTTTTCCCAATGATTGCTTTAGCTATTCGAGGGTGTTTATTGTTCCAAATGAAAGCAAGCCAGTGGCAAATATTATCCTCAATGGAGAAAAACTGAAAGCCTTCCCTCTAAATTCTGGCACAAGACAAGGCTGTCCTCTCTCACCACTCCTATTCAACATAGCACTGGAAGTACTTGCTATAGCGATTAGGCACAAAAAGGATATCAAGGGAATCCAGATAGGAAAGGAAGAAGTCAAGCTCTCACTGTTTGCAGATGACATGATACTCTACTTAGAAAACCCTAAAGACTCTATCAAAAAGCTTCTAGAAACAATAGACTCATATAGCAAGGTGGCAGGCTCAAAATTAACACACAAAAATCAATGGCCTTTCTATACACCAATAGTAATAAGAATGAAATGGACATTAAGAAAACAACCCCATTCACAATAGTGCCACACAAACTCAAATAACTTGGAATCACCTTGACTAAATATGTGAAGGACCTATACAAAGAAAACTATAAAACTCTGCTCCAAGAAATAAGAGAGGACACGCGGAAATGGAAACGCATACCCTGCTCATGGATTGGCAGGATTAACATCATCAAAATGGCAATACTCCCCAAGGCATTATACAGATTTAATGCCATCCCTCTAAAGATACCCATGACATTCTTCAAAGAAGTGGATATGCTACTTATTTTTATCAAATTTGGCAGATGAGTATCCGAGGCCACATGGCAGTGTTGTATATGTAAATATTTTATGGGATTATTATGTAACTGACCCTACCCTGATCGATGATTGTGCCCTACTATAAGGTGTGACCTGGCATTCCGCCCCCACCCTAGGGTGGTTCCTGATTCTGCTTCCACCATTGGGTGGTATCTGATCCCACCATTGGGTGGTACATGATTCTGGGGAATAAAACCAAGGGTCTGTGGAAGGCGAGAGGTTTTTGGCTGGAATTTATGCTGAGTCTTTGGACTTCAGTCTTGTCCACCGAATAAAGCTAATATTTCCACAAACTTGACTGTCTGCAAGCTGTTTACCCGCCGATTCACCTCAGAACCATCGGCTGGACAGGGTGGCAGACGTATGCTCCAAGCTGGAGGGGAAAGACCTCATCCTCCATCCCTCCATCAGTCAACCTCTTCAGGGGCTGACTTGCAACACAAATAGCAGCAGCCATTGCCAGATTAGTTTTCCAGAAATATGTGCTGATCACATTACCCACTTTGATGGCTTCCTGCAGAGTGTAATGCAAACTCATTAACTTGGCATTCCAAGTTAATGAAATGCCACTTCTAGTCTTAAATTTTTTTTTTGCTCTTTTTCTCCATACACCTCTTGTTTTCATAGATAACCAGCCAGCTTTTGCTACTGGCTACATTGCTTTTCCTCTTTCTTGCTTCCATTTAAGTCCTCTCTGGGCCCAAAGTCTTTTAAGGTCAGGAACCCACAGGAACCAAAGGAACATAAACATTCCTTTATATTATCAGCACCTGATTAATAATTTCTATAAAAAAATAAGGGACCTGAGAAAAACTATAAGGATTCGGTGAGTGCCTTGTGTGCTGCCACCCAAACACCAAACACCATGAATGCTATCTTTTGTGCTATCTGCCTCCCAGGATCACTGTAAATGGTCAGAGTCTATGCTAATATTCTCTTATACACTCTGGCCCCCACACAGTCTCTCTAGGATTTCTTCATGGTAAACTTACCATGAATGACAACCTAAGCCAAAAGTATAATATCTTTTCATGGGACCCACCTGTTTCTCTAAAGAAAGGACTAGAACACAGGGGCTAGAGGGATAGTGAAGTGGGTAGGTTCTTTCCTTCATGTTCCATCTCTGACATCCGACATGATTCCCCAAACACTGCCACTAGTGATTTCGGAGTGTAGAAGCAGACGTATTACCTGAGCATAGCCTGATGTGGCCCACATGTGAAAACCCAAAAAGTTCTAGAACATATAACAACCATCCTGTGAACCCCACTGAAAAGAGAGTAGATTCTAAAGAGAGTTAGGCTATAGTGCTGCTGAGTGACTGCCTTATATCACAGCTTACTTTGGCAGCAAAACTTTACTCTTCTAAAGAGTGAGGTAAATCCAGGTAGCTAATAGGCTCAAGCTCTTGATATGAGAGTAGGTCTGTGACCACTTTCTTTAGCACTTTCACTGTCATTGCAGAAAAATAAACCAAGGAGGACTGATTGGACCTGGAGTTCACTTGATATCTGGAAGGAAGAATATTAATGCTGTCCCTCAGCTTACTGAATTCAGGGCCAAAATTTGGAATACCTCTTCATTCTCACAAATCACAGAACCCAGAATGAGTGTTTGGCTTTGTAGGTGGCCACTTCCAGGGGTCTCAAACTCTCGGCCTGCAGGCTGTTTGTGGCACTCCGTACAGCATTTTGTGGCCCTTCCCTAGAGGAATCTTTTTTGTTTTATTTTGTTTTGTTTTGCTTTAGTTGTTTGAGTCATACCGCCCAATGTTCAAGGCTTACTACTGACTTTGCACTCAAGGATCACCCCGACTTTGCCTCCTGCGGCCCCCAGGTAAATTGAATTTGAGACCCCTGTAATTGGGCTTGAATTCCTATCCTGGAATTAGGGAAACTAAAATTTTATTCATACTCTGCCAATGGTGAATTTTCTCATGGGAGGTGTGAATTTTCCTTTGCACCCATAGAATAGAAAGGTAGTTTATTTAATCTAGAGTCAGACAACCCCAAGTTACAACTTCAATCTAGTAGTTTTTCAGTTCCACTTTCCTCAATGGTAAAATGGGATTTTTTAACATAGCACAAGTTCTGAAATTTATGGTAATGATTAAAGATGATAGTATGGGGAAACTATTTGGAAGAAAATTATCCTCAGTGAACAATAGCTAC
This sequence comes from Suncus etruscus, assembly GCF_024139225.1. NCBI lineage: Eukaryota > Metazoa > Chordata > Mammalia > Eulipotyphla > Soricidae > Suncus > Suncus etruscus. The sequence continues at coordinate 59,106,409 of NC_064858.1, read as the reverse complement.
TATTGGTTGAGGATGGGAAATAACATTTAATTAAGTAAACTTCCTTTCTTAAGCACTTCCAAATTAAAATTTACTATAACTTTCTCTTCATATTTTGAACTAGCTATTTTATTTTTAAAATTAAATAATGCAAAATAATTTAGGAGCCAGATTTCTGGTGCAGCAGTAGGGTGTTTTCCTTGTATGCAGCTGACCTAGGATGGACTTCAATTTGATCCCTTGGTGTCCCATATGTTTCTCCAAGTCAGGAGCGATTTCTGGGTGCATAGCCAGGAGTAGTCCCTGAGCGTCACTTGGTGTGACCCCCAAACAAAAAAATTAAATAATGCCTGCCTAAAAAAAATTTATTTTTATGTTCCAGTAGTTTGAGTCCCTATTCTGGGCTCCTCAGTCCTTTCTATTCTGCCTCGTCTTCAAGACATGTATTATTATCTTTTTTTTCTTTTTTACCCACACCCCAGGTATTATTATCTTTAAGAAACATGATTGGAAAAGTTAAGGCGTATGGAGGATGGACACCTTGCCAAATGCATTGAGTATATCTGTTTGAACCAGAATGTCTTCACTTTGAAATTTTATTCATGCCTCTAACTATTCAGTGTTTTTAGATACAAAAAAGATATCAAAATAACTATCAATTATGTGATGAATGAAAATTAATCATTAATCAACATGTCATTGAGGGAGACAAAATGATCATTCCTGATTTTTCTTTTTTCAGACCTAGAAAATGTCTGTAGCAAGAAATATGTCTTCAGGCAGCAACAAAACTTTATATCTAACTAATCAAAACTCTACGTTAGACCTAAACTGATCCCTGAACAGATAAACAAAGTAACCAGTGATATTCATGTGTCTCTGCAATTTATGCATGAAGCAAACATCAGAGGTTAGATTGCTTGCTGAAACATTAGTAGAAACAAACCATTATCAAGGATGTTTCCCAGACACCCTATTCATTTGTGAAAGAACAAGATAAACTTGGTTCTCATCAACAGTTTTGTTCACCTTCCTCACAGGGTGCAGGGGCTATGAGCAAGTCTACAGTCCAGCAAGGCTTACCAGAACTGATAGGAAGAGATGAATGATGGTTTTTACTTTACTGATGATTACAACTCTAAAGCTCATTTTTGCTATCAGCCTGTTCTAGGAATTTTTCCTTCTTAACAGATATCCCACTTCCTTATTGCAATTTACACAGCTGTCAACATAGCTGCCAGAGAAAATAAAGTCCCATCTTGGCCAATCAACCACGTGGGAATGCCATCAGTTCTTTGAAAAAAACTCTCAAGGGAAGAAAGGGAAATGATGACTTAGAAGCCCACGTGTGTTTTCTTTCACTAGATTCACCAGATTGGAATCCTGTCATCTAAACATGTGAGTATTAGATTCCTTACCACAAATGATAAGCCTTTCAGTTGGGAAGTTAAAAATCATTTGATTTCTTCTATGTTCTGAGAAATAAATCTCTTCTAGAAATGTGAAATATCTATTTGGTTTTTCATTTTTACTCCTTTTTATAAAACATTCATATTAATACAAACATTTCTATCAAGAACAGTCAGTGCATCACTAATAATTCTCTCTGCTACATTTGTGCAATATTGGCTTCTTTTCACTGCTCAGGAAGCCAAATTTTGTAATGTAGTTGTTGTCTTCCAGTGTTGTCTGCCTATTATGGACAAGACCTCTTTCTCTCCTGCTGAGTTACCATTAAAAAGAAAGTACATATCCTTTCATAAAAATATATAAATAATGAAGAGTTATTTATATTGTATTGTTGCACATAAATACATTTTCTCCATTTAAAAGAGATTTCAAGGTAAATGAAAACTTTTAATTTTTGTAAATAAAAAGTTAATGCCCTAATATAAAATGTTTTATAAACATTTTTTATTTTCATTTATTTTAAATGAAATTTAAATAAAACATTTTCATTGTTTTATAAAAAGCCAAGAAACAAATAAACAAAAATAAAGATGTCATAGATGTGATGTCAATAAGTCACCCAGGTGGCTGATGTACCAAATAGGTCAAATCCTGCATTTTAGCTATGAGAAGATAAGCCAAAATACCAATAAATTTTTCTCTCTGGTTAGGGCTCTTTTATTTGGGGGGGGGGATGTCATATGCAGTGGCACTCAGGAGTTACTCTTGGCTTTGTGCTCAGAATTCGCTCTTGGCAGACACAGGGAACCATATGGGATGCCGGGGTTTGAACCACATTTAGTTATACATTGGCAGCATGCAAGGCAAACACCCTACAGCTGTGCTATTTCTCTAGCTCTGGTTATGCCTCCTTAAATTTGCTTTCAACAAAGTTACATGCAGTGACTTCTTTTTTTTTTCATTTTCTCTATATTCCTTTCTTTTTTTCTTTTTTTTTTTATTTAAACATCTTGATTACAAATATTATTGATTAGGTTTAAGTCATGTAAAGAACACCCCCCCTTCACCAGTGCAACATTCCCACCACCAATGTCGCAAATCTCCCTCCATCACACCTCACCCCCACCTGTACTCTAGACAGGCTTTCCAGTTCCCTCATTTATTCACATAATTATGGTAGTTTTCAATGTAGTTATTTCTATAACTGCACTCACAACTCTTTGTGGTGAGCTTCATGAAGTGAGTTGGAAGTTCCAGCCTCCTCTTATTGTCTCTAAGGATTGTTGCAAAAATCCGACTGACTTATTTCACTCAGCATGGTTGATTCCATGTACATCCATATATAGGAAAATTTCATGACTCATCTCTCCTGGCGGCTGCATAATATTCCATTGTGTATATGTACCACTGTTTCTTTAGCCATTTGTCTGTTGAAGGGCATCTTGGTTGTTTCCAGAGCCTGGCTATTGTGAATAGTGCTGCAATAAATATAGATGTGAGGAAGGGGTTTTTGTATTGTATTCTTGTGTTCCTAGGGTATATCCCTAGGAGTGGAATAGCTGGGTCGAATGGGAGCTCAATTTCCAGTTTTTGGAGGAATCTCCATATTGCTTTTCATAGAGTTTGGACTAGACAGTATTCCCACCAGCAGTGGATAAGAGCTCCTTTCTCTCCACATCCCTGCCAGAACTGATTGTTCTCATTCATTGTGATGTGTGCCAATATCTGTGGTGTGAGATGGTATCTCAAGGTTGTTTTGATTTGCATCTCCCTGATGATCAGTGATGAGCAGCATTTTTTCATTTGCCTTTTGTTCATTTGTATTTATTTTTAATCAAAGTGTCTGTTCATTTCTTCTCCCCATTTTTTGATGGGATTAGATGTTTTATTTCTTGTAAAGTTCTGTCAGTGCCCTGTATATTTTGGATATTAGCCCTTTATCTGATGAGTATTGGGTGAATAGTTTCTCCCACATGGTGGGTGGTTCTTGTATTCTGGGCACTATTTCTTTTGAGGAGCAGAAGCTTCTCAGCTTAATGTATTCCCATCTGTTTAAGCTTCTAGAAACAATAGACTCATATAGCAAAGTGGAAGGCTACAAAATTAACACACAAAAATCAATGTACTTTTTATACACCAATAATGATAGGGAAGAGATGCACGTCAAGAAGGCAATCTCATTCACATTAGTGCCAAACAAACTCAAATATCTTTGAGTCAATTTGACCAAAGACATGAAGGACCTATACAAAGAAAACTATAAAGCGGGACTCCAAGAAATAAGAGAGGACACACGGAAATGGAAACACATACCCTGCTTATGGTTTGGCATGATTAACATCATTAAAATGGCAATACTCCCCAAGGCATTGTACAAATTTAATGTGATCCCTCTAAAGATACCCATGATATTCTTCAAAGAAGTGGATCAAACACTTATAAAGTTCATCCGGAACAATAAACACCCTCAAATTGCTAAAGCATTCCTAGGGAAAAGAAAAATGGTAGGCATTACTTTCCCCAACTTTAAACTGTACTACAAAGCAATAGTTATCAAAACAGCATGGTATTGGAATAAAAACAGACCCTCAGATCCCCAGAAATACAATCACCTAATCTTTGAGAAAGGAGCAAGAAATCCTAAATGGAGCAGGGAAAACCTTTTCAACAAGTGGTGCTGGCAGAACTGGTTAGCCATTTGCAAAAAAGTGAACATAGACCTCCAGTTAACATCATGTACAAAGGTAAAATCCAAATGGATTAAAGACCTTGATATCAGACCTGTACCATAAGGTATATAGAACAACTTGTAGGTAAAACACTCCATGACATTGTGACTAAAAGCGTCTTCAAGGAGGAAACTGCACTTTCCAAACAAGTGCAAGCAGTGACTTCTTAAAACACCAAAACACAATACAAAAATGCCCTCTACATGCCTATGTTCATTGCAGCTCTATTTACAATAATCAGAATCTGGAAACAATCCTGATGTCCAACAACAGATGAGTAGCTAAAAAAACTGTGGTACATATTGAAATAATATGTAATATGAAATAATATGCATTGATTTGAAAAATGAAGTCATGAAATTTTTTATACATGGATCAAAATCGAAACTATTATGCTGAGTGAAATAGTCAGAGAGAGATAGATATGACTAGTTTTATCATCTGTGGAATATAAGAAAAATAAAAGATAGTATGGTAATAATACCCAGAGATGAGGTTTGAAAGTACCAGCCCATGATATGAAGCTTACCACAAAGACTGGTGAATGCAGCTAGAAAAATAACTACATCAATTTCATGACTCATCTCTCCTGCCAGCACCACTTGTTGAAAAGGTTTTCCCTGCTCCATTTAGAATTTCTTGCTCCTTTCTCAAAGATTAGGTGATTGTATTTCTGGGGATCTGAGGGTCTGTTTTTATTCCAATACCATGCTGTTTTGATAACTATTGCTTTGTAGTACAGTTTAAAGTTGGGGAAAGTAATGCCTACCATTTTCCTTTTCCCTAGAAATGCTTTAGCGATTTGAGGGTGTTTATTGTTCCGGATGAACTTTATAAGTGTTTGATCCACTTCTTTGAAGAATATCATGGGTATCTTTAGAGGGATCACATTAAATTTGTACATCAACAACTATCATGATAATGATAGTGAGTGAGAAAAATAGAATGCCTGCTTCAAAGACAGAGAGGTGGGGGATGAGGGGTATGGGGGAACTGGTGGTGAAAAGGTTGCACTGGCATATGGGTTGCTTCTTATGATAGAGAAGTGATTATTTCATACAGGGGTGTGTACTTTTTATGAGTGTAACCCAACTATAAGCATGTTTGTAATTATGGTGCTTAAATATATATATATTATTTTTTTATTTAATTTTGGTTTTGGGGGGTGAAGGGTTGGGTCATACTGGTGCTCAGGGGCTACCCCTGGCTCTGTACTCAGAAATCACTCCTGACAGGCATGGGGGAACAAATGAGATGCCAGGAATTGAACTGGGCTCTTTCCTGGTTTGGACACATGCAAGGCAAATGCTCTACTACTGTGCTATTGCTCTGACCCCTTAAATAAATATTTTAAATGGAAAAAATAAAACTCATGAATTTACACATGCAAATATAATTCTAATCTCTGCAAATTTCTAGGGAATAGCAATTTACAGTTGGTGTTGTGTAGAATCCAAGCTGAGCTGTGTGAAGGTGAAAATATGACAAAGTCTGGAACCTTTATTTATAGAAAAAAGTGAAAACAGCATAGAATGAATAATAATCTCAAATGCAATATGGCTAAACTATAGCTACTCTTTCTCTAGAACTTAGTATAGAGGAGACATTGTTTAAAACATATACTTAAATGTGGTGAATGTAACCTTAAAGATTCATGTGGTGGGATGTTATTGTTCTCATTTATTCTAAAACATTATTATCCTTAATAATCTAAAAACATCTAAAATTATACTTGAGGGGTATCTTAAGTCCACAAGTGTTCAGCTATTATTCAACAGGTTTAGTAATAATAAACAACTGATCTGTTTCTTCTCTTTTTATTATAGTTTCTCTTTGAAATCAACCCTATGAAACTTTCAAACATGAGTCTCAAAAGTTCAACCTCACATGGCCAAAATATTAGAACCAGAATAATAATCAATCCATTCTCTATTATAAAACTCATCTAATTTTCATGATTCTAAATGCTAATTCTGGAATTACATTTTCCTTAACTTTAGAATGACTCCTGTTCTTAATATTAGTAAGACTTACCTTCTGGCCTCCTGAACTACAAAAGAAGGAATGTATAATTTTTCAAGTGTGTATAAGTATGAAATAATTACTTCACTATTAGAAGAAGCAACCCACATGCACTGGGGTTTTAATTCTCATCAAAAACCACTAGCAGTAAGAAGTCCAGATGTACATTCTTCTCTTATGAGTTTGAAGAATTTTCTCTACCTTTGAAAAAAATATTGATTGATAAGAAATATCTATATACATATTTCTAATCACCTCCACTATATACTATATGTCATAAATATTTTACATAAACATATGCATTTATAAATATGCTATATATCTAAAAACCTTTAGGATGAAAATGTCAGTTTTTATCTACCCCCAAAAGCAATTTAATCTTGCGATGACAGTACCTTTATTTAGAGGAATTATTAATAATTTTATTTTTTGGTTTTGGGTCATGCCTGATAATATTTACTTTGGCTCTATACGTAGGGAATCTTTCCCATCAGTGCTCAGAGAACTATGTAGAGTTTCAAAAACTATGTTGTTTCCCTTAAACAGTAACTGTGCTCAATCTATTTAACTATCTCATTAGGCCTAATTTATGACACAGGGGACAAGCAGTCTCAGGAGCACTGAGTGGAAATAAAAAAAATGGTCAAACCTAAATACCCAAACTAAAGTCAATGACAATAGAATCAAGAGACCCAAACTACAACAAGCTATACACAATGGGACCTGTTACACTAGCAGTCCAGGGGGCTAAGGATGGAGGTATGGGATGCATGCTGAAACTATGACAGAAGGAGTTCAACACTGGTGGTGTGCCTATACTATGTACCTTAAATACAACCATGAATGACTTATAATTCACATTGGTCTCAATTTAAAAAAAAAAAAAGGTCACCTTAGTCAAGCTATCTATAGGTTCCACCAAAGTCATATAATAATGGACAATCCCTAAATCTTAATTATATACACTACTTTCAGTAAATTAGATATGTTATTACTATTTTCAAGGCATATAGCAAACACACATACTCACATATACATATATCAGATTATTCTCAGTAAGTAGTTAGTGAAGAAATCACAGATTTCTTTTAGGCTAGAATGTTTTATTTCTGTTTATAAACCTAGAATTCTCTTTTCTTTACCCATTGGTAAACAATAGCCGAATGATTGCTCTCTGGTTAATCTGCATTCCAAAGAAAAGTCATGTGGTACAAAGTTAGCTGGCCTGTATTACCTACGAAAAAACACCAAGCATTAAATATTGTTATTAGAGCATAAACAAGCTGTACACAGACTAATACACAGGTCAATTTATTTACTTTAATTTGGGGGGGCACACCAGTGGTTCTCAGGGGTTACTCCTGGCTGGCTTGGGGGACAATATGGAGTGCCGGGATCGAACCACTGTCTGTCTTGGGTTGGCTGCGTGGAATGCAAACACCCTATTGCTGTGCTTTCTCTCCAGCCCTATTCATTTTAAATTAATGAGACTCACTTGACACCATTCTTTGCTCTAGACCACATGATGAAATAATTAACTTGATGCATTCTTGCTTTTATATAACTTAAATTTTTATGGAAGTCTGCTAAATAAAGTTCAGCATATTTTTAGCATGGAAAGCAAGATATATACAGTAGTAGAAAAATCAGTATTTCCCTTTGAAGACAAGACTACAAGATAGAAACTCCATGCTATAACATATCCTCAACTTTCTTCTTCATGAGTTCTGTACCTTTTCTCCTCCCACAGTACATTAAAGAAATGTTAAAAATAGCATTCCTTGTGTATTTGTACAATAGTTTTTTTTTTATTTAATCATTAGTCTTTAGGCACTTGAGTTTTTTTTCCAGATTTTGTTATTATGAATAGTGTTGCAATCAACATAGGAGAATAAATATCTTTTCAAAAGAGTTTTCGGGCCTCTGGGATAAAAATGAAGAAGTTGAATTTTTGAGTCATATGGAAGCTCCATATGTTTTGAGAAGTGTCTTTACTATTTCCCAAAAATATTTAACCAGTCAGCATTATCATAAGCAGTAGATGAAATCTCTTTATCCCATAATCTTTTTTATACATGGTATATAAAGAAACATATTAAGGGAATAACAAATGATCAAAGGCAACTTCAGAACTTGAGAAATGGTCTACAGAACTGAGCTTACTTCACAGAGAGATAGATATTGGAGAAACAGTTTAGGAAAGACATTAAAACCATGGTGGAGGGAAGCAACACTTTAGTGTAGAGTGTTGTGTCAGAATATTGTATGCATGAAATCCTATCATTAACTATACTGTAAGTCATGATAGCCAAAAATATATAAATCCTATCTCTTGGAATTTTAAAGGAAATTATTTGTAAAGTAATTCTCAAAGAAAAAAACAGGTTTAGCAAAGTGTAAATGTATAAAGTATTTTAGATTGTAGAAACTAAAATGCAGTTATGTCAAAGCATAATTAACTCTTATCCCAACCAAAGGACACAGAATTACTAATTAAAAAGGATAAACTAACTACTGAAATATCAACTTATGCTCTTGAAAAAGTGAATTGATTTTGCATAAGACTCTATACTACAGAGAAACGTTCATTTCCCACAGGTTGAAGCCCATTTCTTCTTTGAGTCGAATCCTGAGCTGATACACAAATAATTAAACTGAAGTAGACCTTTTTAGGCCCCAATACAGTTCAAACACCCAACCATCAAAGCTGGCCAGCCTCTACCAGCTGCTTAATATCATTCTTTGAGGTTCAATGAACCAGGGCTTTGTTAGACCAGGAGTGAGAAAGGATTTCAAAGACAAGGACCTTCCTTGGGAAATAATTTTCTGATGACCTCTTTGATTTACATGCTTTCTTTCATAATATAGTTACCTCCCTAATCCTTATTCACTCTCCTAACCCCCCTCAGCCAGGCTATAAAAAATTTTTCAGTTGGGGAGCCTCAGCTAAATTTTATTACAATAAAATTTTAATAATTTATTTTGTATTTCATCTTAAGAATGAACAAAAGATAAGTTCTTCTCTGTTTCTAACTCTGAATTCTGGATAACTTGATTATGTCTTTACATAGTTAATGGTTTAATTTTTAAAAATTAAAAATTTAAATTAAAATTAAAAAAATTAAAATTTAAAAATTAAAGGAATACTAAATTTTAATCATCATATATTACTTTCAGATACCAAAACAACACCATATCACTTTCTACTTCAATAACTCCCTCTGCAAAAAATTTTAACTCTTGGATGATTCTTCCATGCAAAAACTAATACATAGTCTTAATACTAGGTAATGTATTTTCTGTACTAATACAATCATTTATTTAGTTAGTTATTAATTGGTTTTTAAGCCACACTTGGTAATGATCAGGGTTTAGTCCTGACACTACACTCAAGAATTACTTTTAGTGATGCTCAGGAAACCATATGGGTTGCCAGAATTAGAAACTGTGCTGGTCACATTCAAGGATAGTGCCCTACCCACTGTACTTTGTCTCAAAACCCTGTAATTAGTAAAATATGATAATAATTTTAAAAGAATGCATACCATGCTCTGCCATGAAACAAATACTTTAACTCAAAAAGTGATTAAGAAACAACCTCTCTACATAATGAATTTATATTACAATTTCAGAAGAAACTGGAATAAAAAGAAATAAATGACTTCAGTTCTTAGAAGCAACTTTGGAACATAAATATCAATTATGCTGAGTATTAACAATAATATTTTATTTAAAAACAAAAACAAGCTTTCTTGGAAAGAAAAATCTTGAAAAGAAAAATCTAATTTTGACATTAATTAGTTGTATTATCTCATAACAGCACTACATACTCTAGGCAGCATTTTGTATGAATCAACTCATTTAATCTTCATAATCCTTTGTGGCAAATGTTGATTTTACCACCATTTCTGTGATAAGGAATATGGGAACAGAAAAGTCAAATAAATTATCCAAGTTGTTTAGATTTCAAAACAGGTATTTGTCCTTAACTCTTTCACTATATTGATACTTTTAAATGTTTCCTAGTTTACAAAGGAAGTTCCCAAATTTTTGTTTCTGAAATTATATGCAATTATACCAGTGACTCCATTTTTATTTATATTTATTTTAAAATCTTTGATTTTAAAATTTGATATAAAATCTTAAGCAGAATCTTAGTCTTGGTTAAAAATGTAAAAGAAAAGTTAAGGATAAGTAAGAGTAAAAAATGTTCCTGAACATTTGAACACAAAGGAATATCCTTCAGCTTAATGACAATATATCTTATTAATTTTTTTCAAGGGGATTTGCATTTATTAATCTACTGCTTTAAAACTGGGAGATATGGAAATCAACAAGAATATGTCTTGTAATTTTTGCAATAATCCACAGAGATAAAGAGAGGTGGGCTGGACGGTCCAGTTCATGATACGAAGTCACCACAAAGAGTGGTGAGTGCAGTTAGAGAAATAACTACACTGAGAAATAGCATAACAATGTGAATGAATGAGAGAAGTGGAAAGTCTGTCTAGAGTACAGGTGGGGGTGGGGTGGGGAAGATGGAGATTTGGGACATTGGTGATGGGAATTTTGTACTGGTGAAGGGGGGTGTTCTTTACATGACTGAAACCCAACTACAATCATATTTTCAATTAAGGTGTTTAAATAAAGCTATTAATAAAAAGCTACTAAAATAAAAATGAACATGTCTTGCAATATATATTCAATTTATGCAATATTTTTCTTTATTTTTTATCCTGAAATAACCTCCATTAAACCAGAATGACCTAGTTCTCAATGCATATTTCATTTTTATTTGCAAATCAGAAAGGCATGATAGCTCAAGGACTATGGAGGAAGTGCTTGATTTAAAACCTTCTTCTGTTACCCTTTCAGAGGGTGAGAATGTTATTGAGTTTCTCACTGTGTCTTCTTAAACGTGTGCACATAATTGGGAACACTGGAATCTTCAGCCAGGTCTATTTGGATGGGGGGGCACACAACAGGATGACTATGAAGATTAACCTCAGACAGATCGCTGTTATTCTAATTACTGATAATTTGAAAACCCACTAGAAACTCTAATTATAATTTTCTAACTTCCTGAAGCAAATACTTTCTTTTATTAACTCTACATATGGTAAAATTGATTACTCAAGAGCTATTTCTTAATTTATTAAAACATTTATTACATAATTGACATAACTGATTATAATACATTTGTTTCAGGATGAAAGAAAGTGAAGTTATTTAAAAATAGAAAGAAAATAGAGAAATTTTAAAAATGATGAAAAAAGAAAGGGAGAGAGTTCATTAGCAGTTATATTTGTGAAAATTATAACATCACCAATAAAGTCATTACTACAATAGTCGAAGGTTAAATACACCCCCTCTTTTTATTAGAGATGGGAGATATACTTAAAAAGAAGAAATGTGTGTGTTTGTGTGTGTGTGTGTGTGTGTGTGTGTGTGATGTCGTTTGCATAGACATAGTAAAATATGGAAAGAATTGAAAAGAAAGACCTTTGGCCTTAAAAAGAGGGAGATTTACCCCTGAAATATTTTGGCATAAGACCATCTCAAGGTTCCAAGCATACGAGGTTGTCCAACCTAATAATCATTCTCAATGGTCAGCTCTTCACCATCACAGTTGTGCTATCAGGTAACTGTAGTTATTGATCCTGGTTTCTGTGTAGGTTCTATGTCCCAATATCGAAGTCTGGGTAGTGTGTAGTTAGCGTCTTCTGGTTCCATTTCACCATCAGTTAGCATTACAGAGAATCCTGCCCTAAAAGCAGACTGTTGCTGTTGCCCAGTTGTCAGGATAACATAAGAATTGTCTGTGGAGTAAGTCAGTGCCATGGCGGTAGTGGGGCCTTATTTGGTAGAATTTATGTTCCTGGTGCTGATGTAGGAAACCATGTTTGCTTCCATAGGTGGTATCCAGGGGTCAGGGGTGAATGGTCAATGTCCAATCAACTGGAGTATAAGCCAAGTCACTATGCCAAATGTTTAGAGTGTAAGGTCCCATTGCAGTATAACTCAAGAACTATTTTTATTATTTTTCATAAACCATATACTATTTCAAGAACTTTTCAACTATCAAGTTGGGCAATAGGTCAACCTCATGGATTGATCTATTACTAGATCTATTATTTATTTTCGGGGATCACCTTGATGTACTCAGGGCTTACTTCTGGCTCAGACATCACTTAAGACAGACAGGATTAGAACCATATATGGTTTGAAAATACAACTAGTGTCATCTCCTTTAGTATCCAGTTTCACGAGACCTATTTTACAAAAGAATACACTGATGCCCAGTGAGATTTAAAAAACTATGCTAGTTAATTAAGAAGTTATAGAACTTGGATTTCAATTCAGACCCTTGAACTCATAGACTCCAGTCTGACCAAATTTCTTCTAGTTGAGTGCCAACCACTTGTTTTGCACCTCCTTCCTGACCCTCCCATTACAGGACCTTTGATAGGCTAGTTGTTTATTGAAACACTTCTGAACAGACGCTAAGTATCTTTCACAAGGAATATTCTATCTTTTGTTCTCCTAAGACTTAGCCCTCATTTGCTAATTTTCTGTGCTTCAGCCAGATGCTCAGCAAGCTATTTATATTTTTTAATGTTCATCATGGAAGTCTCATAGTTAATTTTCTACTCTAACACTGTAGTAGGCCAGAGTTCCCATGAGATTATGATCTTCACAAGGGCAGGAATTTGGCTCTGTCTCTCTGGTGCAAATTACCATAATGCTTAGGACTACTGAAGTAAACATGTTTATATAAAACTCATTGATATAGTTCTTTTCTTAACACTTTTTAGGAAACTTGCCTTGGACTAGGTCATGAGAATATGCAAGAGAACAAAATAAAAACAGACAAACTAGTAGAAGAGGAATTTTAAAGGAAAGCTTAAGGTTAGAAAATTATAACAAGGTCACTGGGACTCAAATTCAGCCAACTTTTGTAAATTCCGGAAAGTTATTAATTAATTAATTAATTAACGAGTTAATTAATTTGGGATACGATTGGCTGGGCTCAGGACTTATTCTAGGTTCTGTTTTCAGGGATCATTCCTGGTGACTACACTCAGGGAGTAATGCAATTTTATTGTAATTGAAATTCCATGTTTCTGAGGTCTCCTTACTGATATAGAGATAATTCACTTACAGAAATGTTTTCTTTTTATAGTTGTTCTGAGTATCAAAAGATATATTTCACATAAAGTTATTTATTTGGACCCTGAGTAAGTAGAAGTTTAGTTCCTAAGACTGATGACTGTAATGAACCTTATATTTATTCTGGAGATGTAATGGGGGAAGGAAGAGAACACATCCTGCCCCAACTTTAGTACAATGACAAAAAGTATTATTTGGTTAAATAACATGATATGATTTTAGTTGTTTGAAAATTATTTAAAAGATGAAATTATTTATGATATTAATTAAAAATCTCACAGACAGGGGCCGGCGAGGTGGCACTAGAAGTAAGGTGTCTGTATTGCAAGTGCTAGCCAAGGAAGGACCGCGGTTCAATCCCCCAGTGTCCCATATGGTCCCCCGAAGCCAGGGGCAATTTCTCAGCGCTTAACCCCTGAGCATCCAACAGGTGTGGCCCAAAAATCAAAAAAAAAATATCACAGACTATAGAGAAAAGAGCATTTACTTTTGCTTGAAAGACAAAAATTTTATGAAAATACTCCATTTTGATGAAGTTCTTAGGGGTGATTACAGTTATTATCCACGAGTGTATAGTATTCAGAGAGAAAAGGAAAGTGATATCAAAGGAGAACATGAGCACAAGCCAAAGAGAACATGGGTCTAAAGAAAGTATGTCCAGTAGACACTTGTGGTCAGAACTCATAGTTGAGACTAGAAGAAACCAAATTATAGCTATCATATTTAGCTTGCTCATATTCTGTCCTCAATTTTTAAGTGATACTAGTGGTTTTCTAAAAAATGAAAAAGGCAGTATAATATAAGTAAAGATTATATGTGGGGTTTGGGACCAGGTAGACTAAGTTTGAATCTCAGATTTATTATTTGCTAAGTGAGTGAACTTGCTGAATTGCTTAACTTTCATAAATTCCAATTTCTTCATCTATGAAATGGGTTTAATAAATATGTCTTGAAGGGTTACTATAAACAGCAGAGAAGAGATATAATTTAATTAATAAATACTTGATCTACAAATATTTTTAACTAAAAGAGGTACTTAATAATGGTATAGCTAATAAATATAATTGAAGATTCAATGTGTTTGGGGTTCTTTTTTGTATTTTTGAGTCACATCTGGCAGTGCTCAGGAGTCACTCCTGGCTCTATGCTCCGAAATTGCTCCTGGCAAGCACAGGACTTGAACCACTATTCATCCTGGATCAGCTACATGCAAAGCAAATGCCCCACCTCTGTGCTATCTCTTAAGCCCCGAACATTCAATGTTTTATACAAACTGATTCAGTATCATCTGCTTGGATTTAGTAGAATCAATTAATGTAAGTGCAGGCAACTAAAGATCAACAGTACAAGTGTCCAATTAGGGGACTTTAAAAAGGTCAAGAATTATTGTTGGTACATAATCCAAAAAAGAAATGTACCAACTAATATTTGCATAGTCATTTTCATACATAATGTATTGTCCTAGGGAATAATTTATCTGCTTATCTCAACAGTTTCTGAGAGAAATCAGATGTTATTATCTTTATTTTTTCAAGAGGACATATATCTCAGAGAAGTGCTTATTTAAGAGGAAGTCCCATAATTGCAAGTGGCATAGTTTTAAGGCTCCATAAAATTGAAAATGTAGGCCATGTCTTTGCTTATTTCTTATAAGACTGAACACAAAATTTGTTTTGAAGGTTTAGGAAGTTGTAACATGATGGTCTCAGTTAAGAATGATAATGTAGGGGATTATACAATCATAAAATTTTGTGTGCAATTCATCAACAATCACGTTTCTTAGCCTTCTCATTTTACAAAAAAAGAAAATTGAGAAAGAGCAATTAAATGACTCTCTTGTAGTCATTTTGAAAATTCCTGGCTGTGCTTCTAGTTAAGATGGCATATTTAACATATGCTTTACATTACATTTCATCTCCAAACCCCACTAAAAAGACTGTAAAGGGACTGATTTTAAAGACATTAACCCATAAGAAAAAAGAATGAGAAGAAAAACAAAAACAACAACATTCTGGAAAATAGAAAGCAGATGGTTGACTGGTAGCTGGCTGAGTCGAGTTATGAAGCTGAAATTTAAGTTGATGGTGTCGCTCAGAAGCAACTCAATTTGTACTGCAAAAATTTGAAAAAAAAAAAACACTTAAATTGGCAACAAACCATATCTCTGAAACTGGATGTGAAACTGCTGAAATTGAAGAAGTTTTCTATAATAGTCTAATAAATAGTCTTCCCTTCCTGACAGAAGATTCCCTGCCTACTGTTACAGAGGCTATCTCAGAAAGACCCTAAACAGATTAACACAACACTACTAAAGGCAGGAATACTCTACTGAAAATAAGGGAGCACATTTCAAGTAATGTGAAGCTCAAACTTCTCTCCTAGAAATTGGCAGCTATGTCCTTAGAGTGAAAGTGGAATAATTATAGTCTGGGAATTCTGACCAATCCAACAACAACAAAAACAAAACAAAAAAAACACAGGTATCTTCTAAGGAAATTACCTAACCTGATCACTCCAGAGAGATACCCAAAAGTCAATAGGTCTGGTACAGATGCACAGATTTTTAAATTATATTTTATTGAAACCATTATGATCTATAAAGTCCTTCATAGTTGAATCTTAGATATACTGTGAATCAGAGGTATTCACACCACCAGTGTTAATCTCCCTCCACAAATGATCCCAGAGTGCATCCTATACCACCACCGTTTGCCCCCCTGGTCTGCCAGAATAATGGACTCATTTAAATTTAGATTGTTAAAGTTTAGGTCGCTTGATTTTATTGTTGACTTTGGCTTGGATATTTAATTCTGAACTTATTTTCTTCATCAATGCACCTGAGACCACTTGGCCCCTAGTTTAAATTATTTTTTATTTGAATTTAATTTTTATTTTTTAATTTTATAGAAAAATGCAGAAATATGACATTAAAAAAGTAATATGTGTCCTGGGGTTTTATTAAAAAAAAAAAGGTAGGAGCCCCTATTTAAATGGAGTGATTATTAAAAGAAGCTGCTCTCAAAAAATTTTCCAGAACTGAAAGGGATAAGTTTCTAAAGAAAAGTTCCAGAGGATAACACAGGACAAAATTTCCCCAGTATAGAAGGAAGAAAGAAGACATTCAGATGTTAAACTAAGAGAGCTGTAGTTTAGAAACTCTGTATTAAAGAGTCTCAATAAAGATTAAACAACATTTGCAGCTACTCTAGTCTATAACTACATTTAACAAACCTACAAAGTTTTAAAAATGTCATAAATAAGGTGTTACAATAATAATGATAAAGAAAAATCAGAACACTATAAAGAGACAAGCTCTAGACCAAGAGTCAACACTACACATTGTAGTACTCTACCTTAAACACATTACTCACATATTTAAAATCCAGCTTTTAAAATAATTCTATTTAGTTAAATTTCCTCTACTTGTTGATATATAATCTCAATAATAATTGTTAACAGCAGGAAATGTTTTTCTCAAGCTCTATTTCATATTCTTTATTCTTTGTTACTGTAATAGAAATGTAGTCACATTTCTAGAACTCCACAGGCTTTTATGACTTATTTCCAAAATTCTAATTTACCTATTTATATGTTTTATGTATATATTATGTTAATTATCAGTCATGGTACCTAAACCTCATGGAGTATTTATTCTAGTGGGGAAAATAAAATAAACATTTATATATGATATGAATGCTAAAGAAATTAAAAATAAGAATCTATAAAATAAAATAACAAAGACAATGTATTTGGGGGGTTTATTTTGGGGACACAACCAGTGGTGCTCAAGGCTTACTCATGACTCCACCCATGAACCAATTCTGATAGGGTTTAGGGGCCAAATGCTATGCTGAGAATCAAACCAGAGGCTAGACTAGAGGCAAGGCTAGTGTTTTATATGCTGTATTATCTCTCTGGCCCAACATTGCATTTTTGAGTTGTTGGTCAGCAAAGGAATGTCTAGGATACTGACTTTCAAATTAAGAATATATAATTCAGGATAAAGAAATGATCAGACAAAAAAACCAAATGATTTCTCTCATTTGAAAACCTTGAAATTCTCTTGAATATCTTGAAAAACTTGAAATCACACTCACAATTGAAAGCATATTTTCCAGACAGAAAATTATATAGGATGTGTTTGACAAGAAGTAAAGGCAAGTTATGTTGGGTATTTGAAGCTACAAATAAGCAACAAAAAATACACTTTACTTAAGGGCAAGCAAAAACATCAAATTATTGTAAACTTTGGAGGGATTTTATATAATTTTAATATGTGATTTCTATTACTTTTATTTTTTGAATTTTCATATATTTTGAATTAGCAATATAAATAATATACCTTATGAAAAATGAAGTAAAAGGGATTTACATGAATAGGCTCAGTGATTGGTTAATATGTGGCAGAAATTTGGGGAAGAAGACCCTGGAGTTTTCCTCTGGCAAAATGGTTCATTGCATGATACATATTAGGGACTCAACGAATACATATTGAATATACATCTTGTAGAACTTTCTAGTTGCTGAGACTCACGAACTCTTGGTAAAGAAAACTTATTAAAGAAGCCACCAGGGAAGTACATTCCCTAGTAATAGGAATGTTTACCTTGGCAATGCCAAGGAGGTAAAAAAACAAAAAACAAAAAACAAAAAAACAAAAAAAAACATCAATCTATCAAAGTGCTTCCTCCAATTTACACCAGAAACGATTTCCTAGATTAAAATACTGACATCACAGGGTCTCCTGTGTCTGAGCTGACTGTCCATAAGACTGAATTGGAGTCAAACTTTGAGTTCTTCAGGTATTGTTTATGTTTGTTGTTTAAGTGGTTCTTCTGAAGTAGCATGTAATTAAATAGAAATAACTATATTTCTCTAGACATGACTCAAACTGATATATGCTGAATATAAGATGTCTTTTTTGTTCTTTCCACCCATCTATGTTGCTGTGAATTTCCTGGAATTTGTTTCTTAAGAATATTTGAGAGAAAGGCAACTTTGCCTATGGTGTAGAAATGGTCCAAGATGGCTAAACAAGTCCAGTCACTTCAAGTGAGATAGATCTTTTGGTTTCAATTCTTCAGTCAGAGCTAAAAAATATGTGAGAGATTTGGATCCCATCTGCCAAACCTCCCTACTTCTATACCACCATTTTACTAGCAAAATTTATTTGACAATATTTTATGTGAATGGTTCTAGATACAAATTTAAACACAGGTGCTTTCACCTGAAAAGAGAAGAATTAAGGAAACACTCCCTGGGAAGTATCATTTACCTATAATCAGTCGAGTATGTAGGTTATGACTCACTGTTGTTCAAAACAGGATTTAATTCTTTGGGAGAAACAATTCACAGCCAACTCGTTTATTGTTGGTATTTTACAATTAGCCCACCCATCTTTTTTTTAACTTAGAGAAACAAAATATTTATGTTTTTTTATTTTTATTTAAGCACCATGATTACAAACATGATCGTAGTTGGGTTTCAGTCATAAAACACACCCAGTGCAACATTACCACCATCACTGCCCCCTTTCTCCTCATCACCCTTGCCTGTATTCGAGACAGACATTCTACTTCTATCACTCATTGACATTGTCATGTGAATTGTTATGTAGTGCAGTTTTTACTTAGTAAAAGACTCACTTAAGGTACTATAGACAGATATATCCTCTATGCTATTTGCTGTTTTCTGCCTTAGATATTTCATTATTGCAAAGGTTTGTAAATTTGTTTTACAATATACTAATTCCTTATTTTTATTATCTAGAAAATTCTTAGGAAATTATAACCAGATATTTATTATCAAATTCACTAAGCTATTTTATGGCAAACTCATTATCACTCTAAAACTGTAGATAAGAATAGTAATTTTGAACAGAAATTTGAGAATGCTTATGTGAGAAGACTAGCTCCTAGTATTATTTTATCTCTGTGTGTTTTTATTTTTAATAATTTTTATTTTGAACAAAGTGAATTACAAATCTTTCACAGTAATATTTTAGGTACATAGTGACATTGAATCAGGGGCATTCCCACCACCAATGTTGTCCTCTTTCCACCCCTTTCCAAACATGAATCCTATATCCCCCTCCTTTGCCCCCTGAGCTGCTAGTATAAGTGATCCCTTCTGTGTCTAGCTTGTTGTAGATTAGGTGTCAATTTTGTTGTAGTTGGCTTTGGATTTGGTGTTTAAATCTGATTATTTTTTTATTTATATTAAATGTTCATATGACTATTTGATCTTGGTTCCCTCCATTATTTCCCCTTCAATTTGTGAGGCAGAACAAGATGGCTCAAGTTATGTGGTTCTATTTGAAGGTAAGAAAAAAAGAAAAGATAAAATGGGGGGAAAATTTAGACAAGCAAAAATCTGGAGGAGTCCTTCTAGAGACTATAAAAATCAGCTAAGGGAAAAAGGAAGGAAAACACAAAAATAATACAAAAAATATCAGACCAAAAATAAATAAAACCCTTGAAAAGCATGACAGCAATAAAGACAACAACCAAACACTAACCATGGTCCCGAAATAAAGACAAATTAATGCACACACACACACACACACACACACACACACACACACATACAAAAAAGAAAGAAAGAAAGAAAGAAAAGGAAAGGAAAGAAATAACAATCAACAACAAACAAAAAAATTAATTTGTGCTATCTTTTTGCATAGGCACAGTAAAACTTGCGGAGATTAGAAAGGGAATTCCTTTGGCCTAAGAGATACAGGGTTTCTCTGCCCTTGAATTATACTGTCAACACAGTATCCGTGCATGCTCCTTTACTCTCCCCTAGGCCCTTTTGTGATATCTGGATGCTTTCTGCTCCTTTGTGAATGATAACATCAGACCTCTGTAGCTAGTGATCTTAGTATTTGCACATGTGATAGGATGGAGCCTAGATTTTATTGCATATGAGCAAAGGAGCTCATGGTGACATTGGAGGGGGCCATAAACAAAGGGGAAGATTTTGGGACTCCTTTGGCATATCCAGGAAATGGTTTCTTTTCATTTGGTTTTAATCTAAATTAAAGATTGTGTAGTACTAGGGGTTAAATTGGAAATATCTACTTTAGCCCATTCAGAAGGACTATGAATGATGTTTTTAAAGAACTTAAACTTAATTACGCAGAAAAGTGAAGCCATGAAAGATTCTCATTACAAAAGGACTTCAACAGAGTTGATTTGACTAAGGTGGATAAAATAAAACAAAGAAAAAGAGGGGAAGAAAAAAACAAGGCCATATCTTATTCAATAGTCTTCTTGTCTGTAAGAGTCCAAACAGAAAGGAGTGAGCATGCAAATTTAGGTGATGGCAAGAAAGATCCCAATCAAAGTAACAAGGAGATATCATCTCACACCACAGAGACTTACAGGCATCAAAAAGAATAAGAACAATCAGTATTGGTGTGGAGACTCAGAGAAAGAGACTCTCATTCACAGATGTTGGAAATGTCAACTTGTCTAGTCTTTTTGGAAAACAATATGGCATTGCTCACAAAACTAGAAATTGAGCTTCTATATCATACAGCAATACCACTCCTGGGAATATACCAGAGAATAGATGAGTAGATAAAGAAACAGGTAAATCTATACATTAGAATACCACACAGCTATTAGGAAAAATGAAGTCATGAAAATTATTTATTCATGGATAGACAAAAGGAGTATTATGCTGAGTGGATGAGCCAGGAGAGGAACAGATATAGAGTGATTGAACTCATTTGTGGGATCTCAAAAGCAAGATGAGAATAATATCCAAAGACAATAGAAAAGAAGGACCAGTTCTCATGGTAGAACCCTTGCCAGGTGAGGTGAGGGAGAGAAGTTAGGATAGAGAAAAAGACTCTTTGACAATAATAGTTGGAAATGATCATCCTGGACAAGAACTGGGTGCTGAAAAGGGTATAGTGATAAACATGAAATCCTTTCAGTAATCGTATTGCACAATAACCATGGTGCCTAAAAGAAAATAAGGAAGAAGAAGGGAGAAAGAGAGAGACAGAAAGAGACAGAGACAAAGAAGAAAATGCTACAGAGGCATGTTGGAGTTGAGGGCAAAAACCTGGGGACACTGATGGCAGGAAATGTGCACTGGTGAAGAGATGGGTATGGAACATTGTATGACAAACTCAGTTATGAATAACTTTTATTTTTTAATAAATATTTTAATTGAATCACCATGATATACAGTCACAAAGTTGTTCATAATTGTCTACAATGTACACCACTCTTCACTAGTGTGTATTTCCCACCACCAATGTCTCCAGTTTTCATCACAACCTCCCCAAGTCCTCTCGCACATGAACAACCTTGTAACTGTGTATCTCATAGTAATTCAATTTAAAAAATTGATTTAAGTTTTGTATAAGGTGTAATATATTAATTGAGATTTTATTTCTTGCACATAATTATCTAGTTTTCTTATAACCATTAATTTAAGTCTCTTTACTCTATTTCTTAACTCCTTTATGCATTTGGTTTTGTCCTTAGGTATTTGATTACTTATTGAGACTTTATCTTTGTTCCATTAGCAGACAGTTCGATTATTTTAGCTTTATAATACAGTTCCAAACTAGGTAATGAGATACTCCCACACTTTTTATTTTTCTACGTGGCTTTAGCTATTTGTGGTCTCTTCTTATTCCGTACTAACATTATTATTCACTTGTCTAGGTCTGTGAAGAATTCCATTTAAATTTGGATGAAGATTGCATTGACATTATATAATGCCTTAGGATAGTAATTTTAAAAATACTGATTTTTCCAATCCATGATAATGAAGTATTTTTCCATTTCCCAAGGTGGTCTTCTATCCCTTTTTAAAGTAATTTGAAGTTATCATGGTATAAATATCCTATGTCTTTTGTTAAGTTAATTCCTAGATACTTGATGTTTTTAAATACCATATTAAATGGCATTTTGATGTCTTTCTTGTTAGATTCATTTTTATCTTTAAAAATGCAAGCAATTTTTGTGTATTGACTTTGTAGCATGCTGCTTTTCTGTATTGGCTTATTATATGTAAAAAGTTTGGGGGGCTCTTTAAGATTTTATATATATTATTATGTCATATGCAAAGTGTCTTTTTCAATCAAATGATCAATTAACTCAAAGTGGATCAAAGACCTGAGATCTAAACAGAAATTTTTTTAAAGCACATTGAGAAAAATATAGAAAGAGTGCTCCAAGATTTGGATTTCAAAGTTAACATCAATAATCAGCTATCACAGGAAAAGGCAACAGGGCCCCCAAAAAGGCGCTATATCAAATTAAGGCATTTCTGAATGTCTAAAGAAACATAAACTAAAACTGAAAGACAGTTACCTGCATAGGAAAAATTGCATTTAACACTTCAGATAAAGGCTTGATATCCAGGATATATAAAGTACTAACAAAGACAATAAAAAAAAAACAAATTTAAAAGCCCGATAATGGGGAGAGAAAATGAACAGATACTTCTCAGAAAAAAAACCAAGCAGATTGCAAATTATACTCATAAAAAAGTGATCAGCATTGCTTATCATTGGGGAAATCCAAATCAAGACAACAGTGAGAGATCATTTCATTCCAGTGAAAATTGCATATATTAAAAATAGTAATAATCTGTGCTGGCTGAGTTGTGCTGCAATAGGAATTCTCATCCACTGCTCATGGGAGTGTTTTCTGAATCAACTACTACAGAAAACACTATGGAGTATTTTCAGTAAACCTGGAACTGTCAAATGACCCAGAAATTCAACTTTTGTGTATCTACCCCCCCAAAATTTAAAAACATTCATTCAAAAGTTTGTATGTCCACCATTATTAATTGCTTACTTACAATAGCTAAGATATGAACTCAATCTAGGTGTCCCATGACAGATTAATGGGTTATAGAGATGGGATGATACAAACAGACAATGGAATAATATCCAGCTTCAAAGAATTATTAAATCACACAATTCCTGCAGCATGGTTGGAACTGGAAGATCTTAGATTGAGTAAAGTAAGCTAGAAAAAAAAGACAAACAGGATGATCTAACTTACTGTAGTATATAGAAAAACTTAATGGAAAAAAATATAGCAAAGGGGGTATGCCTTGATCACCCTGGAACCCAGAGCCTAAGAATAAGACAGAAAAAATAAAGAAATCAATGCATAAAGAAGATAAGAAAGAAAAATAATGGGGGAACAATAATGGGTTTAATAATAATAATGGGTTATAGTGGTGATGTGCTATACATCTAAAGCACATCAAACAACATTGAAAACATGAGATATAATTTGTATCTGCCAAGGTTTATAATGCACCAGTCAAGGTGGGAGGTAAGTATGAGAATATGAGAATACAGATAGAGTATGGGAACACTGGTAATGGGAGTTCCCACTTTGATGAGATTAATGTTGAAATATGCCTAAAACTCAACTATCAATAATTTTACAAACCATGATTCTTTAATTAATTAAAATATTTTTAGGGGCCGGGCGGTGGCGCTAAAGGTAAGGTGCCTGCCTTGCCTGCACTAACCTTGAACGGACCGCGGTTCGATCCCCCGGTGTCCCATATGGTCCCCCAAGCCAGGAGCAACTTCTGAGCACATAGCCAGGAGTAACCCCTGAGCGTTACTGGGTGTAGCCCAAAAAAAAAACAAAAAAAAAATATTTTTAAAATAGTAAAGAAAAAAATTCAGTTCATATGACTACAGCAATATACATACCGTTTGGAAAAAATAAGAGGACAAAAGTTCAATAGGTTTCAAGAAGAGAATAATTTTGCTATTGCAAAGTCTGTGCAGAAATGCCAATAGGGCATGTAAAAAAGAGAAATTGGGTAGACTGTTAAGCTTTGGATCTGGTCTCTCCAGGAAACAAGAGCATTATGGAGGAAAGGGTGTGAAAGTGCCTGAGATCATAGCAAAGGATAAGATCTTGAGAGAGACTGGGTAGGGGGATGATAGGAGAGAAAAGAAGATGAGGGAAAGAATCTTGTGAATGCTTTTCTTTTTCAGCCAAGACAGAGCTCAATAAACTTGAGAAAAACTAGTCAATGTTGTAGGAGAGAACTACTACTGTACACATAGTTGGGGGACATTTCAAGAAGAAAGGGGAGGTGAACAAGGTCAACTGCCCTGGAGGGGGCACAGGGAGAAGATAAGAAACAACAAATCCCTGGTGGATATCTAGAGTGTTGAGAGAGGTCATAATTTTACCCATTTTTCTAAGTGTTGCAATCCCACCACTGGAGATCTTAACTGCAAGGATTAAAGACAGAGATTTAAAAAGAGGAGCTAGCCAGAGTAGATGAATTTATTCATTCTAGTAAGGAAGGAAAGTAAAGAGGTGCTATGTTCTGCTAGATTTGGGGTTGGTTTTACGTTTAGGATCAGAGTAAACTCTGGACAACAAAAGTAAAGAAAAAAAAAACAGAAGAAAAATTGCACTACTACAGTGAAGGGTTGCCATGGATGTCCCTTTCATATTAGACCTTTCTCTACTCTAATTGCACTCTTGACTCTGTGGCAAGCTTCCTACCCTGACCTAGTCTTCGTAATCCTCATCTCTATTGTCTCCAATTATTATTCCCACACTGTCTTTTATTTTCCTTATATCCCACCAATGAGTAAGACTATTCTACCTACAATGTCAAAAAAGAAGAGAGAGAAAGTGAGTGAGAGAGAGAGTGAGTTAAAATGCCTGTACCAGAGGCAGGTGGGAGAGAGTGGGTGGGAGGGAAGAGGTCATCAGGGAGAGTGAGAGGGAAACTGGGGACATTGTGGTGGGAAATGCACACTAGTTAATGTTGCTGTACATTATATGACTTTAACTCAATCATGAACAACTTTATCTGTGGAAAATAAAACTGTATTATGAATAATCTTGTAACAATGGTGTTTAAATGTAAAATATATTATAAATAAACTTGAAAAATATGCTAGAGAGACTGTGACTGCCTCAAAGAGAACTTATCCAAGATAATGTTATCAGATAAACTTTGGTCATTGGCCAGGACAGAACATGGGAGTTAGCAAGCAGAGACCTAAGTTAAAAAAAAAAAATAAAAAGGGAGACCAGGGCAGGAATAAAAGGATGAAAGAACAGACTTGGGTGTGAAGAACAAGGTATATTCTCAATTAACTGGGTGAGCAGGTAGGAGGTTGAGTTTTCTAATTTAAAAATTATACAGAAATATTTTTTCATCTCTTGATTGAGGCCAAGGGACATAGTGAAGGATTAAAAGATTAGCTGGAGAATAAGGAATTTTTTTGATCTGAGAAATTTAGGCTTCAGTGCTCTTGATCCTCAGACTTGTAATTGTCATCAGGTTGGAGTATTTAGCATAATTCCAGGCATTGAGATCATGTCACCTGATACTGTTCTAAAAGGTTCATGCACGCTCTCTCTGCAAGATAAGAGATGCAAAGAAACCAGGCAACAAAATATAAATTCTAAGTGAAGATTGGGCCCAATTATCTTTTGACCACTTGCAATGCTAAGAGAAAATATCTGGCCTTATTGGAAGGAAAGTGAGGTATATCAAGAAAGAAATCTTAAAAAAAAATCTCACTGTGAAGGGTAAAGTCTTAATAATTGGCATTTTAAGATGAGTGTTTTTAGGAGTAAGGTTAAATAGTGGAGGCATTTGATTAAATTCCTAACATATAATTGTTCTGGGGTGTGCCTGGTGATAATGATACCATTGAACATGTTTACAAAAAAAATAAAAAGCACAAATTGGAGAGAAGCCCAAGGAAACTATTTTCCCAAGAACAGGTTGCAGAACTGTGCAGTGGAGAAGTGCTCAGTCTCTCATCTCTCTGGAATAGAGATTAGAATGACATATATTAATGATGTGGAAACAGCTATTACTCTACAACAATGAAAACATTTTGTGCTCTATGCAAACAACTCCAAGCCCTTGAACAGGACTATAGCTTTTTCTCTGAATTCCAAGAAGATATTTGTGAGAAGGTACATCCTAGGTTTGTCACTTGAAATATTCTCACTTTGCTCTCCTCCAACAATTTACCTTAATTTCTCTTCTGGGACCTCTACCTATCTTCTATCACTAAAGAAAACTGTTTTTACTCCAGAAAAAAAAACAAGAGTTTATAGAGCATCCACAAAATTATCATAGCATTCATGACATTCATTAATTGAAGCATTATGAAATTTCCTC
Organism: Suncus etruscus; assembly: GCF_024139225.1. NCBI lineage: Eukaryota > Metazoa > Chordata > Mammalia > Eulipotyphla > Soricidae > Suncus > Suncus etruscus. The sequence continues at coordinate 59,079,935 of NC_064858.1, read as the reverse complement.
ATAAAATCTGTTTGGACTAGTGACATTCAAATGATGGTCAAAATTACTTAATGATTAGATTTGGCACCATGACAAACAATCAGAATGCTGTAAAATCTGTGTGAATCCATCCTCTATATGTCCAACTATATCTCCAAGTTTCAGATCTGGGTAGGACCCAGTTGTCTAGAGTAGCAAGGAGCAGAGATAATTAAGTATCATGGTCTTTTACCAGTAGGGTCAGAGATATTTTTGTATTTGGATAACGAGTTCTGCTAACTTTTTTCCCTGATTGATCCCCATATTTTCAAAAAAAAAGGGGGGGGCTGCAGAAATTCAGAGCCATTTATTGGGTTCTAAGACTGGAAATTAGTGCAAATTCTCTTCCAGTCCCACTTAGGACCCTGCCTCCTCTCAATCATCCATCACTTCGTAGTTCAAGATGCCCATGTAGTGCCGAAAGACGCCCCCCCCCCCAAGATACCTCTCAAATATTATATTTTTCTCTTTTTTATTCTTGTCTTTGGACCACATCTGGCTCAGGGGTTACTCCTGACTCTGTGATCAGAAATAGATCCTAGTAGGCTTGTGGGATCATATTGAATGCCTGGAATTGAACTTGGGTCAGCCACATGCAAGGCAAATGTTCTACCTGCTGTGCTATCACTTCAGTCCCCTATATTTCCCTCTATCATAAATAGGAAAAACATCTGGTTATTTAATCCCTTCTCATAGTTGAAAGCCCAATACCTAAATGAACATATAATATAATTTTGTTGAATTAATAAATGATAAATCAATTTCTATAATATTTTACATATTTATAAAGTTTTTTTATACTGAATCTTATTGGATCTTTAAAGAGCTTGATAAAATAGTAGATAAATGTTATTTTTTATCTCCATATCAGGAAACTAAAAAAGTAATAAATGAAGACAGCTCATTGGTATCAGAAAACTAATGGTATATCTAGGACTAGACCCAATTCCAAATGTGAGTCTTTCCCTCACATCACAAAAATTCCTAAATATTTTTTTTGTACTGCAGCGGGGAGAGACACAAGATTATATTTAAGAGGTAATAAGGCAATTTTTGATCTAACAGTCAATTTAGGCATTAAAACAACCAAAACACAGTGGTACTAGGACTAAAGAAACAAATGTAAAACAATGGGGGAGATAAACTAGTGAAACAGGCAAAAAAACATTAAATTGGGGGCAATCATGAACTGAAAGGAGAAATCAACGACAAGAATTTGATTACAATTTTTTCAGATTATTAAAATTTGCGGCAGGGAGGTCTTGGAAGAGTTCTTGCATTGGGGATACTTTTGGAGCTAGGCCCAGTTTCAAGGAACAGTCCGCGTTAGGGAGAGTTAGTAGGGAGGGCCTCGCAGCATGAGTCCACAGGGGAGTTGGCTGTCTTTTCTTTCAGGAGACAAGGTGTGGGTTTATCTGGGTGTCCCCTCGCCTGGGTGCAGGGTACTGGTTCGTTGAGTAGGAGGTAGCCTTATTAAAAGTAGCCTTATTAAAAGGCCTAGGTGTTATTGGTGTAAACACAAATATTTATTCATTGGTTCATACTCTAGAATCTGCTAATGCCTTATAACTGTTGCTAAAAATGTTTACAAACTTAAAGAAGTTTACACTACTGTTGATTTCCTAGCAAAGAGTGCAGAATAACCGCCGTGGTTCAAAATTTAACATTTTTTTGAGGGAGGGGGGAATTTGTGTCATCCTTAGAGTAAAATGTTGCTTTTTAAAATAAATTCGGCTTAGCTAGAGATAGCATTCAACACATAGAGGATAATTTAGTAAATAGACAAAAAGATATAGAGCAGAGTGAGAGCTGGTACAAAAATTGGTTTTCTACCACTCCATGGATAACAACAGTGCTCCCAGCCTTTTTGGGGCCCTTCATTGGCTTTATGTTGCTAGTTTCCTTTGGTCCTTGGGCTTTTCGCAAACTCACCACCTTCGTAAAGAATCAAGTGGATGAAGCAACCAGAAAGGACTCAAAGGTTCTATACCAACAACTATGCACCTCAGAAGACCAGCTGACACCTGACATCTCCCCTCCTGCCAACTCTCCGCCACTTAAGTTTGAAGTTATCGAGGAGCTGGCGCATAGACCTCAATCTGTGCCTTGCCAAGCTTTGGAAACGACTGAATCAAGGGTAGCAGATGCGGTGACTGGAAGCCCCACACCTCTTCACCCAGTGTGGCCAGTCCACAGAGGCACATCTGTCCCTTCTATATTGTATACTAAACAGGGGGAGATGTGGGAGATCGAGCACCCCACATATCAAAGGAACTCTGAATGAATTTTCCACCGCCTGTCTGATTCAAGCCACAAAAGTTTGCATAGCCCCGAACCAACAGAAAACTCTGCAAATAAATTTAGCTCAGCACAAAGAATCTGGCTTAACCAGATGCCTTAACCTTTCCATGGAACCTGTTTTTGTAACTGCTCTCAAGCATGTAGTTATAGATATGTTTTTGTAAAATTTAAATTATGATCCTTATTGCTTGCACAAAAGATAGATCTAAATGGAAAATAGGCTAAACAAATAATTGTATTTGCGTAAATATCAATTAGCTATTTGTTTAAGAATTTGCTTCCCCTCCCCCCATCCTGCCAGGTTCCTCTTTATCCTTCCCGCCATCAAAATGTGTTTATGCTCCCATTGGTTAAAATTGTTGTACTTGTAAAAAAAAATTCCTAAATATAAAAATATATAGCAGTTAAGCGCTTCCATTTTACTGTCTACTTAGTAACATACTGAAAGATTAGTTACCAACAGGATACCTTGGTTTCTTTTCCTCTCCTACTCATCCCACTCCTCTCCCAAATCACTGGATCACCAGCCTCTTTCCAATGCTCATATTATTTCTAGCTTATATTTTTTTGTTTTCCCTTAAATAAAAGAAATTACCCCAGGAAAATTTTATTTTAATTTAATTTATTATTTTTTGCCCCAAGGCCAATATAGGCTTCTTCTCACACTCTCTTTAAATACAATCTTATATAGGCAAATAAAAAAGAGAGGGACACAAAGACTAATATGCATGCTTACTTTCTTACTCCTTTTATGAGCTCTCTAGAAGACATGAGGAATAGATAGCATGAGACAGTAAACATTGCCATTTGTCTCTGGATTTCTTATAAAATTTCTTAAGTGTGATTTCTGAACATCTATATCACTGTTAGAAGGTATAGACTGTATCACTGTATAGAATGTATAGCAAGAATAGACTTAATAGAATCACATTGTTGTTTGGAAATAAGGTTCAGTGATCTATGTTTGAAAGCCTTCCAGTTGATTCTGGTACATGCAAGAAGGCTACTGTTCCATTATATCCTACTTTTGTCCTACATGACCCAAAGTCACTACCATTGAGTCTTGTGAGGACATAGCAACTTTCTCAATCTTTTATCAGTCTTTTCTTCACAGAAAATTTCTGTTAATAACAATATAAATTTGTATCCCTGGAGTAAGAGCAGGGATATGTGTTTTACTGAGATGATTTTCAAATATAGAAGGTAATTTGCTTTAAAGGAGTCACAACTAAACAGATGAGAATTGAAGAAATCAGAGAGAGACTTGCCATGAACATCCATTTTCTGCAAGTCCCAGGGTTGGAGTGAAGTGAGGACATAGGCCAGTTGCCAATAATTAGTTACAGCCCCTAGGAGATCTTTGATGTTTTCCTCTTGCAGTCTGGGGTCCCTGTTTTCAAGAATTTATCAGAATGACCTAGACTTAGGGGACTTTTTCTATGTACCTTGGACAAAATAAACGCTGAGTCAATTCTGTGAGTTTTGGATTATCAGCCTAAAAACCTCTTTATAGTTGTCATCCTTTGACAAGCTGCTGTTAGATGCAGAAAATAGAATTATTAATTCAGCATATACTGATGATCCTCAGCATTTTTATTAGGTAGTCATTGCAAAAGAAGGTAGCAAATACATCTATACATATTTTTGCATATATGCATATATATTACCTTGACACTGGCAGCACAGCAATTTATGTTAAAGCACATTCTTTTTTTTTTTTTTTTGTGGTTTTTGGGTCACACCTGGCAGTGCTCAGGGGTTATTCCTGGCTCCTGGCTCAGAAATTGCTCCTGGCAGGCACGGGGGACCATATGGGACTCCGGGATTCAAACCAATGACCTCCTACATGAAAGGCAAACGCGTTACCTCCATGCTATCTCTCCAGCCCCTGTTAAAGCACATTCTAATGTGAGCCACTGGTGTCATACACCAAAGTAATAAGACACACAGAGACATATTATAATCCCTGTCTCCCAGTCTTCCTACTTTCCCAAGTCCTTGAGTTCTATAGAGGATGATTTTTTACCTTCTCAAAATTCTAGTATAGTAAGGCAGAAAGAACATAGTCCTGGTTTGGGTTGCAAATACTGTCACTGCTTTTATAATCTACATCTTATTAATCTATTTTGCCAAGCACAAGATTCACTTCCTGACTCTTCTGGGTTCTCCAACTTTGGAAGCACAATAAGTCAATGGAGGTATGGTTAAGTAAGTTAAGACAAAATTATCACCCTCTTTGATTCTAGTATGATAGCACAGCAGTAGGGTGCTTGCCTTGCATGCTGCTGACCCAGGATATATCCGGGTTTTATCCCTGGCATTCCGTATGGTACCCTGGGCCAGGAGAGATTTCTGAGCAAAAAACCAGGAGTAACCCCTGAGCACCACTGGTTGTGGCCCAAAAACCAAAATAAATAAATAAATAAAATAAATATAGTATAACCCTTTCTATTAAAAAAAACAGGCATAGAAATCCTAAAATTGGAGTGGTGAGTTGGAATATCATGGCAGGTTACTACCCCCATTTTGGGTCATTACAAAAGAGACACAAGCAAAAAAGAACACTAGGCTGCTTTTCAACTTCTTGATGCTATTAGTGGGCAGATGTGAAATAATAAAGTCTTTGGGATACAGGAACAGAGTGTTGCTTTTGCCTAAGTAAACCATTTTAGGGATCATAGCTAGTCCTTCGTTTTTGTTAATTTGATGAGTTTTTACTGTTGACTATCTTGAATGTGGGGAAGGGCATTATAATTGACTAAAAGTCTGCCCTAGGCAAGAGAAGTAGTAGTAAGAGAACCAGGTAGATTCTTAGTGCTTGCATATAATTGTACATAACTGGCAATTATTTTGTGAAAATATGTTTAATAATATGTTGACTGGCTAAAGTATAAATATCAGTATACTCATAGTTCAGTGTCTGACACATATGGGTGCTCAAGAGGTCCTGACTAATATCTTTTGATAAATAAGTTAGTTGATTAAGAATGTCTCGAGCCATAAAAAAACTAGGCTACTGGGGCACTAAACTTAAGAAGAAAATATAGTCCAGATCCTTGTGACCCCTAGAATCCTTGACAACTGAATATTTTCTCTCAGATTGAACATCAGTACTTTAATAATCATTTTTAAATATTTTTGAGACTGCATTCAATGGTACTCAAAGCTTATTCTTAGTTCTGCATTCAAGGGGCAATTTTGGAGGGACCCAGAAGACTATATAGGGGAATCAAATGTAAGTAAGCCACATGCAAGTAAGCGCCTTACTTGTATTATCTCTCAAGGCCCAATTACTTCAGCACTTTACTTTTATAGAAAAGAAGATTGCAATGGTAGGAGGAATTTTACCAGAATTTAATAAATACTTCATTGGATATTTCCTTTTTGAATGTTTTTATAGAGAATTTAAATAAGTGGAAATTAGCTTGAGAAAATATTCCATGGAGAGCCTAGTTACTTTGTGTTTCTCTGAGTTTTCCAACTACTAGGTAAATTTTCTTGGAATCTTAAAGGTCTGACTTTAGTTTTCTTTATTTGTGTTGAAGGATCCACAGTGTTATAACAGGGAATTAGGTTAAACAGGAGATTGGGAAAAAGGAAGCATCCTTGGTATATGACTATGTGACTAGGCAGTCACACAATAAAATTACCTTATTCTCAAAACAGATTTTCAATAATATTACAATAATACAATTACTATTTCTCCTTTAAATGAAACAAAAAATCTACCATAAAGTTTTCCAGGATTAGAAGATGGATCTTTGCTAATTTTATCAGCCAGTGGGTTGCATCAGGAAAACATTAGAGTAAATCCATGGAAAAATTTTGAAACTGATTTGTGATAATTTGTTGGTTTACTGGTCCTATCATAATCACTATTTATACTCCATGCTCAGGTGTGATCTGGTGATAGGATATTGGATTATTCCCTACTTTGTTTTCCTTTTTCACCCTACAGTGTGGCCTGATTCTTGTCAATAAAAGCAGGGATCTGATGAAGGCGGAGGCTTATTCTTCAATCTTCTTCCACTAGGCTGCATTCCTTCTTAGAAGAAGAAAGATTGGGTGGTTGAATTTCTTGCTTGTGTGCTGGATTTCATGAACCCGTTCTTATACCTTTTCACTGTGTGGATTATTTCCTGTGTCAACTTTTGCTTCCAGACCTGCATCTCATCAGATCTTTGTTTTGTAGCTCTGGGTTCCACTAGTAATAATTCACTAAGGTTTTGTGCAAATATACATAAGAATATCAAGATAAATTCCTAAATACTTCATTAGTTTTTTTTAAAAAAATCGCTGGTCATTATTACCAATAGTACCTTGGAGACATTGAATAAATCTCATATACATCAAGAAGCTAATTCACATTCTCCTTTCTCAATCCATATACCAAATTTAGGTGAGATTTCTCACTGTCCATGAAGTTGAATTCAATGATGTTTGTGGTATCTTTAATTCAACAACAATAATCATACCTTTCAAAAAGGTCGCTTAATGGTTGTCCAGGCTCTTACATTTCACTGATCTGTTATCATGGGTGGGGACAGATTCTGGGTCATACCCTGAGATAAACAAATAGATGCCCCACATGTAAATTGGATTGTTGATTTTCTTTGGGACCCAATAATATTTTCCAGGATTTGTCAATTTGGCTGACAACCATATCTATCTTCCATTTGAAATATTCTAATTTATAACTATTTAAGTATTATTAAAGTCTAACCTCAACTATGGAATCTAAGCCTCTTATGAACAGGAACCATGTTTTCTTACTCAAGACAAAAATAACACAGGTTCTTCCCTAATACATATCTATTGAAAGAATAAATTAATCAATTGCAAAAATAAAAAGTAAACAAAGAAATACTCTTAAAGCAATTTGAATTTAAAGTAGATTCAAATATTTTAATTAACAAAAATCTCTTGAGCAACAGATGCTTAGTGGTAGAAGTTCCTACTTTATAGAACCCTCAAACTTAGAGAATGAACAAACAAGAATTTCTCTTATTATAATTTATTGTCCCTCTCCAAAATTAAGGGAGGGATTTTACAAAAGCACAGAATATAGTAGCTAGTTTAGTGTGGAAGCCATCAAAAATGACTTCCCATAATGAATATTCGGTAGGTGAGATTGAGCTGCTATACAGCCCAGCAATTCCACTTTTGGATATATATCCCTAGGACATAAAAACATTTATCCAAAAGGATGTATGCACACTGCTATTTACTGCAGCCCTCAGTAAAGTAAAAGTTGGAATTAACCTAGATGTCGAACACCAGATGAGTTGAAAATGTTGAACTTATATAAAATGAAATACTACATAGCTGTAAGGAATTACAAAATTATATAATTTGCTGCAATATGAATGGACATGGAAGATTTTTTTGTTAAATTAAGTAGGCTGGATCCAGAAGAAGGATGGATAAATATAAAATTACATTACTTATATGAAGTATTTAAAATAACTACATGAAGAAATGCAATAGTTTAAATGGAAGTTGTCTAGAACACCCTTGACTCCAAAGTATAGCAAAGAGAAATAAAGAAGTTAAGTGGAGGAGGGGAAAGACAAATCTGAAAAATGGGGGTCAGGTTCACTGGTAGTGTTAAAAAAAAAAAGACAGAACTAGATATTTAAAGTAGAATCAACAAAAATGAAGTGAAGAGACCCAAACTTTAAACATCTAAACTTAAAATGGGCCTATTATATTGGCAGACTGGGGGCAAGGTGGTGTTGTATGGGATGCACTCTGGGAACATTGGTAGAGGAAAATAGATACTGTTGATGGAATTAGTCCTGATACATTGTATGCCTGAAACCCAACTAGAAGGACTTTGAAAATCTAAATGGTTGCAATAAAAAAATAGGTGAGAAATGTAAGTTCAAATAATGTTTTTAGTAACAGATTTTTAACTGAAGAGGTGATGTATGTGCATATACCTCCTGTAGGGTCAAAAACCAATACTATATAGCATAGAAGTTAAAAGTATAGATAGCATTTTTATTAGATGTAATCATTATATGAGCCAATTGAAATTGGATCAGAATAAATTTTCATGCAACATATGAAGTTTATAAACCCTTATAAACTATCTGAAAAGAAGAAAACACAATTCCTGGAAACAGACTGTCTGGACAAGAATTGAGCAATATGATCTTTGTCGTTTCCCGTAATTTTATGTTAAAATAAGAATAATAGCTTTATCTTCAAAGAATTTTATGTAAAATAAATAAAATAAAACACTTATACGTGGAAGGACTCAATAGATATATAAGTTGACCTTGATATTATTGTTATTACTGCTGTTACTTCCTGGATATGGCACTTATTGATTTGTTAAGAAATAATAAGAGGATATGAAGAAATAATTAAACTCAAAAAAGACTACCTTTCTAAAAGGAAGCACTGGCAGACTGGAGAGAGATAGTATAGTAGAAAGGGTACTTGCCTTTCATGCAGCTTGACTGGGTTTGATCCAGGCACCCTATATAGTTTCCTCAATCTGCCAGGAGTGGTATCTGAGTGCACAGCCAGAAGTAAGCTCTGAGCATCATAAAGTGTGACCCCAAAGCCCAGTAATGTAACCCAAAGAATTTTAATACATTTAGATAAGGGGGAAATATCAATTATAAAATAATGACCAATAATTCTCCCCTGCCTAAAAATATTCCATGGATAGTTCTGAAATCTTTGATGGTGTGTATCAGGAAAATAAAAGTCCATTGATCTCAACACATTGCATTGATACCTACTCCTTAGTTCCCAGAACAGATTAGAAAATTAAATCAACAGTTTATATTTATAAATATGTGTACATTATCTACACTTTCAAATTAAATATTAACTTAATTTTTTAGCCCATATAATTAACCTTTGTGCTTTGCACATACATGGAAGTTTAAGTTGAGTGTGTTATGACCTTTCTCCCTGGATAACTCAGTGCCTTAGCCAGAAGGATATTATACATGTGATGAGTGCCAGAGATATGTCTACATAAAGTACTTTGATGCATAAAGGACAAGAAACATATTTACATTTACTTAGTAACCAAAAGAGACTACACAGTAGCAAAAAATATTAAGAAAAGATAAGAAATGAAAGGGTTTTTTCTTTTTCATTTTCTTTGATATACTCTCTAGGTTATGGAAAGTACTTTGTCATCAACACTTAGTATATAGCTAAAAAACTTCTGCACTGATGAAAAGAGGGACTGTTTTTAACTGTCTTATTCTTTTTTCCTTTTTCCCATCCATCTTCCCACTCTTCAACCCCAGGGGGAATCTCCACTTTATTACTCATGTTTTCACTGCCTGGTCTTTTGTAAACCTCTCACAGCCTCTTCTACTATTGCTCAACAAACACAGGTGTCCTGGGTGAGACATACAATATTTAAATCATGAAGAAAACTGACAAAATGAGAATTTTCCCACTAATTTGCCACTGGAGAACATGAAGTGCTGACTCAGGGAAGCACAGTGTGTGCTCTGTGGTCATCAAGGACTCTATGCACTGTCCTATTTGTCTTTTCCCCTGAAAGTCCCCCCAGAAAGGAGATGTCGGGTCTTTTAAAATTCATGTATTTATAGCCCCAAAGCACATGCTCATGCCCCAGACTTTTACTGAAAAAGTGATGAACCCAAGATGCCTTGTGCTGTGTCACCACCTCATTCAAAAGAAGAAAAAAGGAAAGAAAGAATGAAAGAAAGAAAGAAAGAAAGGAAGGAAGGAAGGAAGGAGAAAGAAAGAAAGAAAGAAAGAAAGAAAGAAAGAAAGAAAGAAAGAAAGAAAGAAGGGAAAGAAAGAAAGAAAGAAAGAAAGAAAGAAAGAAAGAAAGAAAAGAAAGAAAGAAAGAAAGAAAGAAAGAAAGAAAGAAAGAGGAAGAAGGGAAGGAAGGATGAGAAGGAAGGAAGGAAGAAGAAGGAAGGAAGGAAGGAAGGAAGGAAGAAAGAAGAAAGAAAGAAAAAGAAAAAAGAAAGAGAAAAGAAAAAGGAAGAAATAAAAGAAAGAAAGAATGAAGAAATATAAGAAAGAGAAGAAAGAAGAAAAAAAGAAAAAAAAGAAGAAAGAAAGAAAGGAAGAAAGAAGGAAGGAAGGAAGGAAGGAAGGAGGAAGGAAGGAAGGAAGGAAGGAAGGAAGAAGGAAGGAAGGAAGAAAGAGAAAGAAAGAAGAAAAAGAAAGAAGGAAAGAAAGAAGAAAGAAAGAAAAAGAAAAGAAAAGAAGAAAAGAAGAAAGAAAGAAAGAAAGAAAGAAAGAAAAGAAAGAAAGAAAGAAAGAAAGAAAAGAAAGAAAGAAAAAAAAAGAAAGAAAGAAAGAAAGAAAGAGAAAGAAAGAAAGAAGAAGAAAGAAGGAAGGAAGGAAGGAAGGAAGGAAGGAAGGAAGGAAGGAAGAAGGAAAGAAGAAAGAAAAGAAAGAAAGAAAGAAAGAAAGAAAGAAAGAAAGAAAGAAAGAAAGAAAGAAAGAAAGAAAGAAAGAAAGAAGGAAGGAAGGAAGGAAGGAAGGAAGGAAGGAAGCCCCTACATCCTGTCCAATTTACCATTCTACTATGCAGAATACCTCTCCTTTTTCATTCTTTCTGTACCCAAATTTTATTCTCACCACTAGACAGCCAACAGTGTAAAGGAGCTTCCAAACAAAATCACATTCCCTTCTCTTTTCTGCCCCAGAGCCTGGTGTGTTCAAACCATGTGGCAACTTCACTACTCATAAATTAATTGTTTAATTGAAAGGAAGAGGGGATACATTTAGATACTCACAAAACTCCAATTTTTATATTACCCCCTCTTCTCAAATTGCCCAGAAGACCTTGATAACCTATTGTTTTGATTCCAGGAAATTTTTTAATATCCATAGATTGAAGGAAAGGTCAAGTTGCCCTGTTATACCAATTTTATCCCTATTTCCCTGCTCTGAGAAGACAAGAGTACCTTCTGGGATTTGTGGTTGAAGATAATCTGTATGGCTTCTTTGAATGAGGACGAGAAACAATGTTTTGAATAAGAGTTTTCTTCATCCATATATTGTTCACAAGTGCTCCACAGGGAATTGTTCAAGTCTGAGAGTTATTTTTAAAAAGCAACAAAAATACTTCAAATATTTGAGAAAACATTTCCTGAAATGCCATGGGGAATAGAAAAGGATAACAGAAAAAAGAAATGAAAAAAGAAAGTATAACTGAAGCAAAAAAACAAAAAAGAACAAGAAGAAAAATGAGACAAGGCTTGTATCCAGAAGTTTCTTTCCTTGAACAGAGCTATCACTTACATACCATCTTTCAGTTTTGAGAGGAAAAATTTCTATGGGTCTATTTGATGTACATGTATTAAGAAAATATCTAAGAAGTGAGAGGCAGCATGACTCAAAAAATTCTAGTTCCTAATCAGAAAACCTGGGTGGTTGTCTGTTATGCTAATAGAATAAAAGCAATGATTGTGGAACATTATCACCTGTCTATTGTTTTCTCAGTTGCACATATCTTCTAGCCCATCTACATAATTTCACCAACTTTTTCTGTGATCACTGGTGTCCTCATTACCAAGGTTGCAACAGGAATATGTTACAAGACTAAAATGAATATCTGGTCTATGACCTCCAATCCAGGAAAATACATTGCAATATCCTGGAAAAATTTATAAACAACACCCAAAGCTTGAGCCATACCTCACCTTGTTAACACTAAGTGGTCACTGGACACTGAAGTTTTAAAAACTTCACAGGTTATTTAGAAAGCATGGGCATTTATTAAAAATTATCTTGTAGTCAAGTGTCTAATAATATCCACATAAATATGTAATTAAAATAATTTTTGGAGGAGATGTGAGGGTGGACTACCAGCTTGGAGGCCATCATTGTGGGCAGTTGGGGGCAACTTTGCACCCTCGCAGGTATAGAAAGGAGACATATGCTGGACTACTGGCACAGTGGCCAACATTGTGGGTGCTTAGGGACTATGTGGAGGGCAACCCTACTCCTTCTCTCAGGTATCAAGAGAGAGGAGATCAGAGGGCGTGGACAACCTTCTGGACCGCCATCATCATCCCCACTTAGGGCAGCACTTCAGAGAAGGGACCCAGCCCCACACCACAGGTGACAAAAGAAGGATGAGGCCCCAAGGCAGAACACTCTAAGCCACCAAATGAAAAGAAATATGGGTAAACAAAGGAAGGCAATAGCATCTGGGGATATATAGAGAAATCCTAGCAAGTGTCCAAGCTCACCAAAATGTATGAGCCCAATAGATGAGGACCTAAAGTTGGCAATGAAAGTCATGGCAAAAGAAATCAAGGAATCACTAGCCACGAGTTCAAGAAATCCATACATGAACAAATCAACCAACTCAAAGAAGAACTTTTACAGAAGATGAGAGAGTCCATATAAATGGAATTAAATGAAATAAAAAACATCTTAGAAAGCAATAATAGCAGAATTACCTAGTTGGAGAATAGCATAGAGGAACTTGAAAAAAACTACAAACCAAATATGTCCAAGAAGCCAATAAGAAAATAAGACATAAATCATTGGAAGAAAATGTTAGGTACTTAATGAATAGAGACAAAAAATGAATCTACGGATTATAGGAATACCAGAGAAAAAGGAAATAGGGAAAGGGGAAGTACAAGTGGTGAGAAAAATAATTTTCCCACCCTCTGGAAAAAGGCTCAGGTGCAAATTCAAGAGGCAAAAAGAGTCCCTAGTAAAATAGACACTAATAAACCAACACCAATACATATAATAATCCCAATGGCAAAAATATCAAAGAGAAAGATGAGTTCCTTAAAGCAATAAGGGAGAAAAACCTCACGTATGAAGGAAGGAACATAAGAATCAAATTATATCTCCCATTTAAAACAATTCAAGTGGAAAATCCACGAAACTATGCCTACCCAGTGGGGCCCGACTGAAAAATTGTGAGTGCTGCCTGTGTGAGTCTGTCTATTATACTGTTGTGTGAACCTCTTGGGAGTGGGCCGAAAAGAGGCTCCAGAAAACTCACTCTCCCAGAGACCAATTCTAGGGCGAATTGCCAAGGAACTGCTCCATAATGTGAAAACCAGCTATGCTTTGCAGAAGCCAGGTCCCTGCTTGTGACATCAGGCTGGGAAAATCCACAAAACTACGCCTGCCCAGTGGGGCCCAACTGTGAAAAATTGTGAGTGCTGCCTGTGTGTGTCTGTTTACTATCCTGTTGGTGAACCTCTTGGGAGTGGGCCGAAAAGATGCTCCAGCAGAGCACTTTGGCTCTGATTTGCTACGCGGCAGTGCGCTCTTGCTAAGAAAAAAAAAACACATCACATCAAGAAGAAAAAAATCACACTAAGAACTGTGCTGGATCACTGAAGCCCAGCATTTCTCTCCGGACTGTCTTCTCTGCTGCGTGCTCGGGGCTAAGGTTTGATCATGTGTGAGGCTTCATCCACGGAGGACTCCCCTCTCTTGGAGGCAAGTTGACCCATCCAGAAAGGGTGGAGCGAGAGGAGTGTGCTGCCTGCACCATTTAGCCAATGAATACCACCACAACACGTAGAGAAACCCACAATACAAGTGTGACAATGGTGAAACAATGCAGGCCAGCATCAGACATAGAAAATGAAAATGACAATTCTGATGACCAGATAATGACCAACCAATTAATCAACCTCTCAGATAAGGACTTTAGACTAGCAATATGGAAGATGCTCAACGAAATCAAAGAAACCATGGATCGAGTTGAACAGAACATTAATAAGAACAAAGAAAATATGAAGACAGAAATCACAAAACTCCAAAATGAAATAACATGTCAACTAACAGGCCTGAAAAAGTCAGTAAACGAAGTGAATGACAAAATGGATAAGCTCTGGGACAGGGTATCAGAAGCTGAGAATAGACTTGGTGCTGTGGTAGATGAGATACATAATAATTCCATACAGCAGGAGAGATTAGAAAAAAAACATAAAGCAAATGAACAGACAATGGAAAAATTAGTCAAAGAATGGGAACAGATGAAAATAGAAATCTATGATAAGCTCAACAGAAACAACTTAAGAATCATTGGAGTCCCAGAGACCCAGGAAGAAAATTTCCAGGAAGAATCAATGGTCAAGAACATCATTAAAGAGAAACTTCCAGAGCTAAAGAATATATGTGATCAAGTCCTGCATGCTCGAAGAGTACCAACCAAAAGAGACCCCAGAAAAACTACCCCAAGACACATTCTAGTCACAATGATGAATCCCACAGATAGAGACAGAATTCTGAAAACAGCAAGATCAAAAGGGGAAATTACATTCAAGCGAGAATCCTTGAGATTTACAGCAGACCTGTCACCAGAAACACTTAAGGCCAGAAAGCAGTGGCGGGATATTGTGACAAGACTGAATAAAATGAATGTTTAACCTAGAATACTGTACCCAGCAAAACTCACTTTCAGGTTTGACAGAAGAATACATGGTTTCAAAGACAAAATAAAAGCTCAGAAACTTTACGGACTCAAAACAGTCTTAAGAGAAAAACTGAAAGACCTTATTTAAGAAAAGACTGACCAAAAGACACACCAAATTTTGATATAAAGATGGCATTAAATCCCAGGGCAATTATTTCTCTCAATGTCAATGGACTAAATGCACCAGTTAAGAGACACAGAGTGGCTAAATGGATCAAAAAACTCAATCCAACCTTCTGCTGCCTACAAGAAATGCAGCTGAGTAGTCAGAACAAACAGACTTAAAATAAAAGGCTGGAGGAAAATTATCCAAGCAAACAACACGCATAAAAGAGCTGGAGTGGCCATACTAATATTAGATGATGCAAACTTTATACACAGAATAGTTGTAAGGGACAAAGATGGACATTTTATATTAATCTAGAGTATGTAGAGCATATATGCACTGAATGAGGGGCCAGAAATATATTTAATACAATTGTTGACAAATCTGAAAAATAATATCAATGACAATACAATAATTGTGGGGACCTCAACATAGCTATGTCAACACTGGGTAGGACATCAGGCCGAAAACCAACAAGAATATACTATACCAGAGAAGAGAAATGGAAGAAAGAGGCTTAGTAGGTATAATAGGACATTCCATCTCCAAAAACCTGCATACACATTTTTCTCCAATGTACATGGGACTTTCTCCAAGACAGACTACATAAACATAAAACATACCTCCATAATATCAAGATGATAGAAATTTTGCAGGCTACCTTCGCTGACCAAAAGGCTCTGAATTTATATGTGAAATCCAAAGGGACACAGAAGAAAAACTTTAACACCTGGAAGTTAAACAGCCTCATATTGAATAACCAGTGGGTATTGAGATAAAATCAAAGAGGGTATCAAAACTTTCCTGGAAACAAATGATAATGAAGACACAAAACTGTCAGAATCTATGGATAAAGCAAAGCAGTACTGAGAGGAATATTTATAGTTTTGCAAGCACGTATCAGGAAGAAAGAATGGGCCGACCTGATAAGCTTAATGATGCAGCTCATAGGATTAGAAAGTGCTCAACAAAAGGAACCAAAAATAGGAAGACAGAAGAAAATAATAAAGCTGAGAGCAGAAGTCAACGAAGTGGAAATCCAAAAACAATTCAAAAGATCAACAAAAGCAGAAGTTGGTTCTTTGAAAAAATATACAAGATTGATAGACCACTGGCAAAACTAACAAAGAAAGAAAGAGAGAGAAACTTGATCACTCATATTAGGAATAAAAAAGGAGAGATAACTACTGATATGGAAGAGATTCAAAGGGTAATCAGAAACTACGTTGAGAAACTCTATGCCACTAAAAATGAGAACCTGGAAGAAATGGATAAATTCTTGGACTCCTACAATCTTACACGGTTGAATGAAGAGGCTGTAGCATATCTAAACATGCCCATCACTATTTATGAAATTAAAACGGTAATCAGTTGTCTGCCCAAAAACAAAAGTCAGGCCCAGATGGACTTACTAATGAATTCTTTCAAACCTTTCAAGAGGAAATTCTATCAATCCTGGCAAGACTCTTTCATGAAATTGAAAAAACAGGAACACTTTCAAATAGCTTTTATAAAGCCAACATCACCTTGATAACTAAACCAGACACAGATGCTGCCAAAAAAGAAAATTACAGACCAATATTCCTGATGAATGCAGATGGAATGATCTTCAACAAAATCCTGGTAAATAGGATTAAATGCCTCATTAAAAAAATCATCCACTACTATCAAGTAGGTTTCATCCCAGGAATGCAAGGCTGGTTTAACATCCATAAATCTATCAACATAATACACAACATCAACAACAAGAAAAATAAAAATCACATGATCATATCAATAGATGCAGAGAAAGCATTTGATAAGGTCCAACACCCATTCTTGATCAAAACTTTCAGCAAGATGGGAATGAAAGGAACCTTTCTCAATATAGTTAAGGCCATATATATATAATCAATATAGTAAAGCCAGTGGCAAATATTATCCTCAATGGAGAAAAACTAAAAGCATTCCCTTTAAATTCTGGCACAAGACAAGCCTGTCCTCTCTCACCACTCCTATTCAACATAGCCCTGAAAGTACTCACTATAGCAATTAGGCAAGAAAGAGATATCAAGAGAGTCCAGATAGGAAAAGGAAGAAGTCAAGCTCTCGCTGTTTGCAGATGACATGATACTCCACTTAGATAACCTTAAAGACTCTACAAAAAGCTTCTAGAAACAATAGACTCATATAGCAAGGTGGCAGCCTTCAAAATTAAGAAGCAAAAATCAATGGCTTTCTATACATCAATAGTAATAAGGAAGATCTGGACATTAATATCTGGACATTAACCCCATTCACAATAGTGCCACACAAACTCAAATATCTTGGAATCAACATGACTTAAAATGTGAAGGACCTATATAAAGAAAACTATAAAATTCTGCTCCAAGAAATAAGAGAGGACACGCGGAAATGGAAACACATATCCTGCTCATGGATTGGCAGGATTAACATAATCAAAATGGCAATAATTTCCAAAACATTGTACAGATTTAATGTGATCCTTCTAAAGATAACCTTAACATTCTTCAAAGAGGTGAATCAGGCACTTTTGAAATTCATTTGGAACAATAAACACCCTAGAATATCTAAAGCACTCATTGGGAAAAAGAATATGGGAGGAATTACTTTCCCCAACTTTAAACTGTACTACAAAGCAATAGTTATCAAAACAGCATGGTATTGGAATAAAGACAGGCCATCAGATCAGTGGAATAGGCTTGAATACTCAGAATATGTTCCCCAGACATACAATCACCTAATTTTTGATAAAGAAGCAGGAAATCCTAAATGGAGCAAAGAAAGCCTCTTCAACAAGTTGTGTTGGCACAACTGGCTAGCCACTTGCAAAAAAATTGAACTTAGACCCCCAGCTAACATCATGTACGAAGGTAAAATCCAATTGGATTAAAGTCCTCTATATCAGACCCAAAATTATAAGATATATAGAACAACACATAGGCAAAACACTCCAGGACATTGGGACTAAAGGCATCTTCAAAGAGGAAACTGTACTCTCCAAGCAAGTGAAAACAGTTATTAACAAATGGGAATATATTAAACTGCGAAGCTTCTGCACCTGAAAGGAAATAGTTCCCAGGATACAAGAGCCACCCACTGAGTTGGAAAAATTATTCACCCAATACCCATCAGATAAGGGCCTAATCTCCAACATATACAGGCCACTGACAGAACTTTACAAGAAAAAAACACCTAATCTCATTAAAAAACTGTGGAGAAGAAATGGACAGACACTTTGACAAAGAAGAAATACAAATGGCCAAAAGACACATGAAAATATGCTCCACATCACTAATCATCAGGGAGATGCAAATCAAAATAACTATGAGGTACCACCTCACACCCCAGAGATTGGCACACATCACAAAGAAAGAGAATAAACAGTGTTGGCGGGGATGTGGAGAGAAAGGAACTCTTATCCACTGCTGGTGGGAATGCTGTATAGTTCAACCTTTATGGAAAGTGATATGGAGATTCCTCCAAAAACTGGAAATCGAGCTCCCATAAGATACAGCTATAGCACTCCTAGGAATATACCCTAGGAACACAAAAATACAATACAAAAATCTTTTCATTACACTTATATTCATTGCAGCACTATTTACCATAGCAAGACTCTGGAAAGAAACAAGATGCCCTTCAAAAGATGAATGGCTAAAGAAAATGTGGTACATATACACAATGGAATATTATGCAGCTGTCAGGAGAGATGAAGTCATGAAATTTTTCTATACATGGATGTACATGGAATCTATTATGCTGAGTGAAATAAGTCAGAGAGAGAAAAAACTCAGAATGGTCTCACTCATTTATGGATTTTAATAAAAATGAAAGACATTCTTGCAATAATTATTTTCAGACACAGAAGTGAAAAGAGCTGGAATTTACAACTCACCTCATGAAGCTCACCACAAACATGGATGACTTTAGTTAAAGAAATAACTAAATTTTGAACTATCCTAATAATGAGAATGTATGAGGGAAATAGAAAGCCTGTCTAGAGTACAAGTGGGGGTTAGTTGGGGAGGAGGGAGATTTGGGACATTAGTGATGGGAATGTTGCACTGGTGATGGGTGGTGTTCTTTACATGACTGAGCCCCAAACACAATCATGTATATAATCAAGGCGTTTAAATAAAATACATTAAAAATTAAAAATAAGTTATGGGGAAAACCCAGCACCTGCATATTAAACAACATGCAGCTCAACAACGCTGGATTAAAGAGAAACTCAAGGAAGAAATAAAATGATTCCTTTAGACAAACAATAATAAAGATACAAATTGACAAAATCTGTGGGACACAACAAAAGCAGTAATAAAGAGGAACTGATAGAAATATAGCCCTATGTCAGGAAAGAGGAAAATAAAATCAGCAGTTTAAAGGGACACCTTAAAGAGCTGGAACAACTAAAGGAAAAAAATCAGAACACAAAAATATTAAAAACTAGAGAATAAATAAACAGAGAAACTAAGAAAACAATAAAAAATAATGAGACCAGGATTTGGTTTTTTAAAAGACTAAACAGAATATACGAAACGCTGTCAAGACTAGCCCCAAAAGAGAGGGGAAACACCCAAATAAATAGGATCACAAATAACAGTAGAAAGATTACAACAGAACCCCAAGAAATCCAATATATCCATGGGGACTTATTATAAACAACTAAACTCAGGTAGGCTATAGAACCAAGAAGAAACCGACAGATTTCTGGAAAATATCATCTTCCAAGACTGAAATCAGAGAATGTAGAAAGCCAAAATGGCTAATCACATCTGAAGAAATTAAATCAGTAATTAAGAAACTCCCCAAGACCAAAAGTCTAGGTTCAGAAGGTTTTACATATGAATTCTATCAAACATTCCAAGAAGAATTACTACCATTGATCCACAGGCTCTTCCAAAACATTCAAAAGACAGAAATTCTTTCTAACTCCTTTTATGGGGCTAATATCACACTAATTCCCAAAGATGGCAAAGACACCGCAAAGAAAGAAAAACCACAGACCCATCTCACTAATGAACATAGATGCAAAAATCCTCAACAAAATCTTAGCAAACTGAAATCAGCAGTACATTAAAATGATTATATACCATGACCAAGTGGGTTTTATCTCAGTGTTGCAAGGATGGTTAAACATATGCAAATCAGTCAACATCATACACTACATCAACAATAGGAAAGACAAAAATGACTTAATTATATCAATCGATGCAAAGAAAGCATTTGACAAAATACAACACCCATTTATGATGAAAATACTCAGCAAAATAGGACTGGAAGTAACCTTCCTCAAGATAGTTACAGCTATTTATGAAAAGCCCACATCCAACATTATCCTTAATGGCAAAAAAGCATTTCCACTTAGGTCAGAAACTAGGCAAGGCTATCCACTCTCTCCACTTTTATTCAATATAGTTTTAGAAGTCCTAGCAATAGTAATCACAAAAGAGAAGGGAATCAAAGAAATCCAAATAGGGAAAGAGAAACTCAGACTATCTCTTTTTGCAGATGATATGATGATGTATATAAAAAACTCTAAACAGTCCACAGTAAACCTCCTAGAAACAATTATCCAATACAGAAAAGTGACCAGCTACAAAGTCAATACACAAAAGACAGTAGCATTTCTCTATAAAAATAAGGAAGTAGAGGAGAAAGAGATTAAGGAGACAATCCCATTTAAAATAGTATCCCAAGGCGGAGGTGAGGGAGCAGCTTTGAAGGACGCGACTGCGGGGCTCTGCAGCTTGGCCAGTTTAAGGTTGCGAACATGGCAGGTCCAGAGGCTGATGCCCAATTCCAGTTCACTGGTATTAAAAAATACTTCAACTCTTATACTATGACAGGTAGAATGAATTGTGTGCTGGCCACATATGGAGGAATTGCTTTGTTGGTCTTGTACTTCAAGTTAAAGTCTAAAAAAACCCCAGCTGTGAAGGCAACATAAAATGGATTCTAAATAAACTGTACCTCATCTGTTCAGTTCCCATGCCTGAAGAAGCTAATAACTCATCATATGATAATTTGTACAATAAATTATGAATCTGGAAAAAAAAATAAAATAGTATCCCAAAAGAACAAGTAAGTAGAAATCAACATTGCAAGAGAGTGAAGGACTTCAAAAAACTTCAGAAATATATTGAAGAGGACCTAAGGAAATGGAAGAACATACCATGCTCATGGGTAGGTAGAATCAATATTGTCAAAATGACTATCTTACCTAAACTTCTATGTAGATTCAATAAAATCCCTATCCAAATTCAGAGATCATTTTTAAGAAATTAGAACAATTACTTATAAAATTCATATGGAACCATTTGGCAGATATGGATAAATTCTTGGACTCTTATAACCTTACACTGTAAAATAAGGATTAATTAGCATATCAAAACAGCCCCATCACTACTGAGGAAATTAACTTGTTGTTCAAAAATTTTCTCAAAAAAAAAAAAAAAAAAAAAAAAAGGCCTGGTCCAGAAGGGTTCACTAATGAATTCTTTCAGACCTTTCAAGAGGAACTTCTACCAATACTTTTAAGGCTCTTTGGTAAAATTGAAGAAATAGGTATACTTCCAAATAGTTTCTCTGAAGTTAATATCACCTTGATACCAAATCCAGACAGAGGTGCTTCCAAAAAATAAAATTACAGGCCTATATCCCTGATGCAAAGATCATCAACAAAATTCTGGCAAATAGGATCCAATGTATTATCAATAAGGTCATTCACTGCAACCAAGTATGTTTCATCCCAGGAATGCAAGTATGGCTTAACATCAATGATTTAATATAAATCAGTCCTCATAATACACCATAACAACAAAAACAAAAAGAATAATCATATGATCATATTACTAGATGCATAGAAAGCATTTGATAAGGCCAACACCCATTCTTGATAGAAACCCTCATTATGATGAGAATGAAAGGAACTTTTTTCAATATGGCAAAGCCATCTACCATAAGCCAATGGCAAATATATCAATGGAGATAAACTAAAAGCCATTCCCCTAAAATCTGGTGAAAGGAAAGGCTGCCCTCTCTCACCACTCCTAGTAAACATAGTACTAGAATTACTTTCCATAGCAATTAGGCAAGAAAATTATATCAAGGACAGCCAGATAGGTAAAGAAGAAGTCAAGCTCTTACTGTTTGCAAATGACATGATAATATACTTAGAAGACCCTACAGACTCTTCCAAAAAGCTTCTAGAAACAATAAATATTTATAGCAAAGTGGCAGGCTACAAAATTAACACACAAAAGTCAATGGCCTTTTTATGCACCAATAGTGATAGAGAAGAAATGGACATTATAAAAGCAATCCCATTCAGATTAGTGCCTCACAAACTCAAATATATTGGAGTCAACTTAACTTAACAGGTAAAGGACCTATACAAAGAAAACTCAAAACCATACTTAAAGAAATAAGAGAGGAAACAAGAAAATGGTGACATATACCCTGCTCATGGATTGGCAGGATTAATATCATTAAAATGGCAATACTCCCCAAAACATTGTACAGATTCAATGCCATCCCTTTAATGATACCCATGACATTCTTCAAAGAAGTGGATCAAACACTACTGAAATTCATTTGGAACAATAAACACCCACAAATAGCTAAAGTAATCCTTGGGAAAAGGAATATGGGAGGCACTACTTTCCCCAATTTTAAACTGTATTACAAAGCACTAATTATCAAAACAGCATGGTATTGGATTAAAGACAGACCCTCAGATCAGAAAAATAGACTTTTGTATTTAAAGAATGTTCCACAGACATACAATAAACTAATCTTTGATAAAGGGGCAAAAATGCAAAATGGAGCAAGGAAAGCATCTTCAACAAGTGGTACTGGCACAACTGGTGATACATGCAAAATGTGAACTCGGACCACCTCCTAACACCTTTCACAACAGTTAAATTCAAATGGATTAAAGATATTGACAACAGGCCTGAAACCATAAGGTATCTAGAACAATATGTAGGTAAAACACTCCATGATATTGAGATCAAAGGCATCTTCAAAGAGAAAATAGCACATTACAAACAAGTGGAGGCAGAGTTAAACAGATGGGAATATATTAAGCTGAGAAGCTTCTGCGCCTCAAAGGAAATAGTGCCTAAAATACAAGAGCCACCCACTGAATGGGAGAAACTATTCATTCAATACCCATCAGATAAGGGGCTAATACAATATCCAAAATATACAAGGCACTGACAGAAATGTACAAAAGGAAATACAAGTGGCCAAAAGACACATGAAAAAGTGCTCCACATCACTAATCATCAGGGAGTTGCAAATCAAAACAACTATGAGGTACTATCTCATGCTACAGAGACTGGTGCAAATCACAACGAACAAGATCAAGCAGTTCTGGCAGGGTTGTGTAGAGAAAGAAACTCTTATCCATTATTATTGAAAGTGCTGTATAGTACAGTCTTTATGGAATACAACATGGATATTCCTCAAAAAATTGGAAAATGGGCTCCCATATTATCCAGCTATTCTACTCCAGGGATATACCCTAGGAACACACACACACACACACACACACAAACACAACATAAAAATCCCTTCCTCACACCTATATTTATTTCAATGCTATTTACAATAGCCAGACTCTGGAAACAAGCAAGATGCCCTTCAGCAGAGGAAAGGCTAAACAAACTGTGGTACATATACACAATTGAATATTATGCAGCCATCAGGAGAGATGAAGTCATGAAATTTTCCTATACCTGGATGTACATGGATTCTATTTTCTTGAGTGAAATAAGTCAGAGTAAGAGTGATAGATACATAATAGTCTCACTCATCTATGTGTTTAAAGAAAAAAATAAAAACATTACTGTAATACGGCTCAGAGACAATAGAGTTAAGGGCTGGAAGGGCCAGAAAAACCAGCTCACAATTTGAAGCTAATTACAAAGAGTGGTGATATGTTTGGGAATTAACTACACTAACAATTAGCATGACAATGTTAAAGAATTAAAGAAGTAGAATGCCTGTCACGAATACAGGCAGGTGTGGGGGATTTTGGTGGTGGGAATGTTGCACTGGTGAAGGGGAAGTATTCTGTTTATTACTGAAACCCAACTACAAACATGCTTGTAATCATGGTGCTTTATTTAAAATATTTTCAAAAAAATAAAGAAATTAAAGACATTATTGTAATAATCCCAGATACAATAGAGTTAAGAGCCAAAAAGACCAGCTAACAATATGAAGCTCCCACAAAGAGTGCTGAATATTACTAAAAAAAACTACACTAACAACTATCGTGGCAATATTAATGAATGAGAAAAGTAGAATGCCTGTCACGAATACAGTGGGGGAAGGAGAAGGTTGGGTACATTTGTAATGGGAATGTTGCACTGATGAAGGGAGTGTTCTGTTCAAGACTAAAACTGAACTAAAATCATGTTTTTAATCAAGATTTTTGAATAAAGATAATATTTTTTAAAATTTAGATAAAGGGCTAATATATAGGATATTCATAGCACTCAGAAAGGTAAGCTCCAAAAAAATCTAATAAAGCTATAGAAAAATGGGGAGAAGAAATGAATAAAAACTTCTCTGTTGTCAGGGATGTGGTAAGAATAAAACTCTCATCTACTGCTGATGAGAATGCTGCCTGGTCCAACCCTTATGGAAAACAGTATGAAGAGTTCTCAGTAAACTCAAAATTGAGCTGCATATGACCCAGCAATCACTCTCTTGGGTATCTATCCCCAAGTCGGAAGGGCAGTCATCCCAAAGTATGTGCACTCCACTATATATTGCAGTGCTCAGTACAATAATTAAGATTTGGAACCAAACTCAATGCCCAACAATAGATTAGGGGATCATGAAGATGTGGTATTTATACACAGTGGAATACTAGATAGCATTTAGAATGATACAATCATGGAATTTGCAGCAACATGGGTGGACCTAGAAAATATTATGTAAAATAAAGTAAGCCAGAAGACTGATAGCAATTATCTGAGGTATTTATAACATACACTATATACATATAATACTCCAAGAACAAATATAATGGTCTAATAGTGTCAAAACTGTAAGCATCATAGTTGTCAGCATTTAGCGAGGAGAAGTTTTCAAAAAAGTGGAAGAGGAGCAACACAAAGAAACCAGCAACAACGGAAACAATGGTAGAGTGAACAGGTATGTAATCAGCCTTCAACTACAAAGGCCTAAAATAATAATCTTAGGGTACTCATCCACAGATACAGATGAAGAATAAAATTGGAACTAGATACTCCAGCTGCAGTGATTCCTAAGATTTGGAATATACTTTAATGCTTTAATCTTACTAGGTATAAAATAACCTTTCAGCTTCTCACAGTGGTTCTTGGAGTTAAATGGTGGACACTCTAATTTTACACCTCAGTGCTCAGTCATACTGGATATCATGTACGATTTGCATTATGATAATATCTTGATAAAACACTCCAATATACCCTTTTCCCTTGGTTTATGTCCTCTATTAGGACCTGAAGCATATGATCATTCAGGCCACTGAAACAGTCAACTGCGAACCACAGACTTATGTTACAGGACCTACTCATCTAACACATTTTGGCAAGTTAACATTTCTCTCTCTCTCTCTCTCTCTCTCTCTCTCTCTCTCTCTTGCCTACTTTTCTTCTCCCCTTTCTTCTCATCCTCCTCTTCTTCAACACCATCAATTCAATCTATACCAAATAAAACCCACACTTATTTTCTCTTTAGGAAAGGAACTTCAATACATAAGATGCAGCAGATAATACTACATAGGGTAACCATCTACATAGGCAGGCCTCACTACCCTCACTACCACATTAATTAGTACTCTAGATGTGAAAACTATTCATATCCTAAAATACTCCATTGTCTAACCCAGAAACCGTCATTTAGTAAGATTCAACACCATCAGTGATGAAGTGGGATAATATTCCAACTCCAACACACTGGCCCAACTTTCTTTTTTTTTTAATTATTTTTTTAATTTTTAAAATTAATTTTTCTGTATTTATGTATTTTTCTTTTCTCCTCTCTCTTATCTTTTGTTATCCATTCCTCTCTTCCCTAAGCTATCTCTAAGCTAATTACTTATTGTAATTTAACCACTTCTTAAGAAGCTCAAACCCACCCTATTAGGGTCAGACCTCCAATGACAACTTAAAAATAGGTCATAATGTATGTTTTTAGGTGGGCATGAGTACATAGACAGAGGACTCCTCACAGAGCCCCAACCTAAATTGTAACAATCCAAGTCTAAAGTGTATATAGACCCTCCTATATACTATATTCCTCCTCCCCCCCTTCAGAAATCCCTCTATACTTCACCCGCCCAATCCCAATCTAATAGCCCTCCTTATTTAATGCTCTTTACCTTCAGTTCTTAACTTATTAGGCATTCAGATTGACCTTGCCCCCAATAAGCCATCACTCAGCTCCCAAGCAAAAGAACACCCAATCAGTCCCGCATCTCATAAACTGGCAAGAAACTACATGAATCAACACTTCTGCTGATTCATGTTTTGTGGCCCTCCTCAACCCCCAAATGTGGACTGTGGCATAAGACTGTGGCCTAAGCAGAGTCTCTGCTCCAGAAGGAGCTCCAGAGCAAGAACTCTACTTTACTCCTTTCTGCCACAATCATTTCTCAGACTCAACCAGACCAAGGTGCCCTGGATTTAAAACCCCACAAGAATATCTTAAAAGACTTAATGGGAAAGCCTATATTTTCTTTATATGTTTAATACCTCTAATATAGTAACTTTTAGTCTGTTTATCCCCAAATGGAAGGTATTTTCTTACATCACTTTTGTTTTAAACCACTTTTTAATTTATTTCTTTTATTATATGTGTATATATATGCATATATATGCATATATGTTTTTTATCTGTTTTGAATCTGCTTGGCACAAAACCTACAAGAAAAAGTCTTGCCTAGGATAAAATTTCAGGTCACGACTGAGAAGAAAGTTTCCTGGCACCATAAAAAGACCTGGGATAGTGAAAAAGAGCATTATGAAGCCTGTAGTTATTCCCGTGACAGTATGCTTTAAGAGTGGAGAAACCCTATATCCCTTAGTCCAAGAGAACTTCCTTTCTAATCTCCCCAATATTTACTGTACCTGTGTAAAAAAAATAAAGCCCATTTTTTTCCTCTATTTTATGCCTGTGATTATTGTTTGGTTGTTGTCTTTATTGCTGTGGTGCTTTTTTGTAGTCACTGGTTTCATTTTTTGTTTGATATTTTTGTTATTATCATAGTAGTTTTTGTTTTGTTTTGTTTTTCTGTTTCTTTTTTGTATTTGGAGTGATTGTTATATATTTCTTTTTTCCCCTTCTTTTAAGTTGATATTTATAACCTCTAGATGGACTCCTTCCATTTTTGTTTCTTTGCTTTTTGTTTTGTTTGTTTTTGTTATTTTTTCTTTTCTTTTTCCTTTTATTTCTATTTTTTTTAATTTTCTTTTCAAACAGAACCACATAACCTGAATCATTTTGTTCTGCCTCATAAATTGAGAGAAAATGTTTGGTACCAAGACCAAATAGTCATATGAACTTTGAGTAGAAATAAAAAATGTTCAGATTTAAGCACCAAAATTAAATCCAATGACAACAGAATTGATAACCAATCTACAACAAGCTAGACACAGAGGGAACCACTTATACTAGCGGCCTGGGGACACAGGAGGAGGATATGGAATGCATGCTGGGAACAAGGGTTGAGCAAGTACAATACTGGTGGTGGGAAGTCCCCTGATTAAATGTTATGATATGTACCTAAAATATTACTGTGAGAGATTTGGTCACAATAAAAAATCATTTTAAAAAGAAATGATAACTATTTTAAGACAAAATTTAATTTCTGAGTAACTACAAGCTATCAAAAATCATGCTGAGGGGTGGAAGAGATAGTACAGAGAATAATGCATGCAACTGATATGAGTTTGATCTTCAGCATTTCCTATGTTCTCCTGAGCACTGCCAGGAGTAATCTCCAAGTGCAAAGTGAAGTATTCTGCTGAGTAATGCCAGGTCAACCTCCCCTCAAAATACTAAAATAATTGAGCTTAATATTTATAAGGGAACTTGACAAAGCTCTATTTGCAAGGTTCCTTTTGCCTTTGATTAGAAGCAGGAGAAAAGAAGAATACACATATAGACAGATCATATAGAGAGTAAAATACATGCTATATATAATATAACACAGGAGTTTTAATAGGAGATTCACGGAAGGATAATTTAGAGACCAAGAGCTTTTCTCCAAGGAAATAATTTTGAGATTATGACCTGAATGAGAAAGATAATTGTAGACTAATTTTAAAAAGAGCATTCCCAGGCAAAAGAGAAGCAAAAGCAAAGTCCATAGTGTGCATTATCTCAAGATGGTTTTCCCTCATTTAAAGATGTTACGTCACTTATGTTGTTCATGTACAAAGTTGTGAAAGAGAACAGGAAACATTTGAAAATAAAGTACCCCCCAAAATATCAAGATTGTTCAATTTCCTTGCCATTTCACTAAATGACCCAGAGACCAAGAAACAGTGCCATATATATTCCCTGGTGTAGCTGTGCAATGTAGTCATTGCATACTGATGATCTTACAGAATTTAAACTTGGTGAGAAGTCCCACACTAATTTTACAAGGTTGTTGATATGTTCCAGAAATCTTCTGTGACAAAATTCTGAGAATCTTTACTCTCCTGCTTGACACAGTTCAACTAAAAGTTACTTTAACCATGTAACATGGAAGTTACATGAAAGAAAGATGAACTTTCATGCTGATAAATCGGGTAACCAGCTCTTCATATGTCTTCTTCCTGGGCAATTGGCTTTTTTTTTTTGACACCATTAACAGGGATGAAAAATGAGAAAGTTCATACTCATTCACTTTAATTAGATAAAATTAATTTAAATTAATGACAGTAATAATAAATTCAATCAATTAAATCAACACAATCTATCACTCTATGCAAATTTATCAATTAAATAAACCGATGCAAAACAATTTAATTAAAGCAATTAGTTGAAGTGATTAATTTGATTACTTGATATATTTTAATTGATTGAATAAATTAATGAAATTAATTTAAATTTTATTAAAGTGATTAAAGTAAAAAGTTAAAATTTCATTTACTTTAATTAAAGGAGCTAATTTTTACTTTAGCTAAAGAAGTCTGTTTAAAGAAGTTTAACCAAAATTTATTTGGTTAGTTTTAAAATTTGCTTTGTGTCACATCTGGTGATGCTTGAGACTTACACCTGATTCTGTGCTCAGGGATCACTACTTGACAGAGCATGGTAACCATATATGGCATCAAGAATCAAACAAGTGTTTGCCAGTACTATCTCTCCAACCATGTTTTTTAATTTTATGTTACCTTTAATCAATCATCATTAATGCATTTTCTTATAAAAGCAAAATATTATGGAGAAGGCAAATCACAAGCAAAATCATTTGAATACTGCTCCCCTCAGCCCTTGTAACTCCATAAGTACTATTAGGGGCTAGAGTGAAAGCACAGTGGGTAGAACATTTGCCTTGCATGTGGCCCCCGCATCCAGATAGACCCCTGAGTCTGCCAGGAGCTATTTCTGAGTTCAGAGCCAGGAACAACTCCTGAGTGCCACTAGGTGTTCCCCCTCCAAAAAAAAATAAATAAACCAAACAAACAAACTACTGTTAAAAGATAAGAGCTACTACAAATTTTTCTGTATTTAGGTACTTA
Source organism: Suncus etruscus (assembly GCF_024139225.1). NCBI lineage: Eukaryota > Metazoa > Chordata > Mammalia > Eulipotyphla > Soricidae > Suncus > Suncus etruscus. The sequence goes on along the minus strand of NC_064858.1, from coordinate 59,050,351 downwards.
CATGTTTAGACCCATGCAAAAAGAGGTGAACAAAAATGGTATCATAGTGAACGAATGTCCCCAAAATAGGCCTGCCAAAGTGCCCTGAATACAATTATGTTAAATAAACATCAATACTAAAAACATAAGATCTGAGCAGCAATCATCAAACTTAGTACTGTTCCTGTCAAGGCGATATACAGGGAGCAGGTGATAAAGTTGGGAGATGATAGAATATGAGAACACTGGTGATGGGAGTTGACACTGTGGCAGGATTGGTGTTGAAATATTACATTTAAAAACACTAAACTGTCAATTTTATAAAAACTATTCTTTAAATTAAAATTTTTGTTAGATAAGAGCTACAAATATAGTTGTGGACAGAGGTACAAATAAGTGAATTAGAATGTTTATGGCTCATAAAATTCTATGAACATAGGATTCTATGTGTTTTGAATAATTATGCAAAAGCATAATTAAACTTCATGGATCATTGATGAGTTCCCTTTATTTGGACTTCATTTTTTTATTTGGACATTATTTAGACTTGATTTTGCTATAGCTTCTCAGAACTCATTTCCCAGGGATGTATGGCAGTTTAATCCCACAAATTGGAGCATTTGTGGGGAATTTGTGAGGAATCTTCCAAAAATAAATTGAGACACAGAGTGAGAGAAAAGAGTTGATTGGGTAAGCTACAGATATATTATCCCAAGGTATAACTCTCATGTTGTGGTTCAGGCAATTAGTAGCTATAGAGAAATAGCAAGAAAAAAAAGTTCTGGGAGGTGGATAAAGCCCAGAGAAAATTAGTTCAAAAATAGAAATATACTGGGAATCTTGGTGAAAATTATATTTGGAGGGGGGCAGGAAGAATAGTCTATATATATATACACATATACATACATACATATATATACATACATATATATCTATATTTGTGTGTGTATGCATCTAATATCAACTTTCTTCTACATGTTAAAGAAAAACAACTCAGGGGCTGGAGTGGTGGTACAAGTGGTAAGGGATCTGCCTTGACCACACTACCCTAGGACGAACCACAGTTCGATCCCTGGCATCCCATATGGTCCCTCAAGTCAAAAGCGCATAGCCAGGAGTAAACTCTGAGCATTACTGGGTGTGGCCCCCAAAAAAAAAACAAAAAACAATGAAACACAACTCAATGTGTTTCAGATGTATCTGTTAATAATACACAAATAGTTATTTATATTATGTAAACAAACAAATGATCTAATGTTGGAATATTGTTAGAGAGGAATATAGATAAACTCAAGACCACAGGAGGACATTCTAAAGAAGAGATACTCTTCAAAACCCTAGTGAAGTGAGGGATAGAGCCAGATAATCAAAGCAAATCTTCAAAGAGATAAGCATGCTTCAAATAGAAATATTCAAATGGGGATGGGAATGAAGATAATTACTTATATCTATCAATTATTTATTTATTATGTATTTGTGAGCATTCTACTAAGACTCAGTGATGAAAAAGTCAGACAACACTCTTTTTAAATTTTTTTGTTTTTAATTATGAGAACAAAGATGCAAAGAAAGAGGACAAGGTAAAGTTACAGTGGAAGGACAATCACCCATAACATAATTCTCAAAAGAAGTCCCCTTGCTGATATCTTAACTTTGAACTTTCAGCCAAAGAACATTAAGATAAATAAAACAGTACAATTACTTTGTCCCTCAAGTTCCCATATTGTAACACATTATAATATTTCTTAACAGCACACAAGGCAATGTAAAGCCATAAAACTTATGTAACTCCTTAAACATTAGAGGCATAGTATTTTTTACATTTCCATGTACATGCATATTAGCTTAAATTAACCTCAAATTTTAAGTGGGTTTTTTTTTTAAGGATTAGAGTCAAAGGAGCACAGTGAAAGCGGTGTTAAAGTGGCAATTGTTGTTTGCATAGGCCCACCAAAATATGAGGGAAATGGAAAGAAATAACCTTGCCTAAATACAAAGAGACCCAATCCCTGAAGTTTCCTGGCATAAAACCAACTCTAGGCTCCAGGCAAACTAGTTTGTCCAATCCAAGACATTGTCTGTAGTGCCAACACACTTTTATTTTTCACAGTCTCTGTTGTTGGTATCATGTTTCTGTATTAAATATCCTGGAATCTGCATATCCTACATTGAAGTCAGGATGTGGAGCGTCCTCTAGTTTCACCTCATCATTAAAGGGCAATGCAGAGAGCCCTGTCCTGTAAGCAGGTCGTTGTTGTTGTTAAGTCTTCTCAGTGTTAAGGGAAGTCTCTTTTGAGTAGTCGATGTCTGAGCAGTGGTAGGGTCTTCTGTGGTAGAGGATTGCTTCCAGGTGATATTGTAGACAAACCTCGATGTTTCGTGGATGGCTTCCTTGGTTCAGGGGTGAATAGAAAATGCCCTTTCTTCTGAGGCCTGTGCCAGGTCATTATGTCAATGTTCAGGTAGTAAGGTCCCTTTGCACTAAAAGATTTATGTGTTCCAATTCCTATTAGATAGGATCTTATTTGTATGTATAGTATTTTCCCATTTTAATGTGCCTATGCAAAAAAGGAGCAATGCCACGTGGCGTTATTGGCACATATGGGGGCCATAAGAACAAGTCCAACAATGCCCATGACATGGTTCAATCATAAGCATTAAACTGGGGGACTTTTTAAAAACAATTACTTGTTGAACAGCTCATAAAGAAAAGATAAAACGTGGTTAGAATCGTCACTATATAAGAGAATATTTAGTAAGAATTATAACTGTCAGAGAAAAAACACAAAATATTCGAAAGAAATATGTGTCCATTTTATGTCTTTTGAAACAGTTTGGGGTTGTCACACACAATGCACGGCTTTGGTCTGTGATTAGGATTGTGCAATAGTAAAGTTAAAAAGAGTAATGTGGGTTAATGATGTTTGGGGGGTTGAGAGAGTTAAGGAGTGAAAATGAGCTTTGTAGGGTTGTGGGAAAGAGAAGAATACAAAATGGATATTCTGGATATGCAAAACAAACATAAAGATAAGGGATACTCTTAATACATGCAGTGTGCGGAGGGGCACTGGGCCCCGCGTGGTTTTCCATATGTGGACTAGTCAGAAATTGCCAGTGACAAACTTAGCACAACCGAGCAAATTTCAGCAGACCCCAAGTTAATACCCACCATTTCTGGTCTCCTGGGCTGCCACCCCAGAAGGCCTGGAGGCCGGGGGCAGAAGAGGGGAAGGCTGGGGGCCTATCAAGATTTCCAGCGAACCCAAGTTAGGGAGAAGGCCTTCCACATGGGGTCTTCCCAAACCCCATGCGGCTAGAGTTAGCTACCAGCTTAAGAGAGGATGGATAGAGAGCCAGAGGCCAGGATGCCTGCCCTACACCCTGTGGCCTTCCCACCCTAGAGCTGGGGGAAGGTTGGGGAAAGCTTGGGACCCCATCCAGGAGGGACCCCCCAACACCCACCTTGTCTGGCAGCTTGGGCTGCCACCCCAGAAGGCCTGGAGGCCTGGGGCAGAAGAGGGGAAGGCTGGAGGCCTATCAAGGCTCCTAGCACACCCAAGTTAGAGAGAAAGCCTTCCACATGGGGTCTTCCCAAACCCCATGTGGCTAGAGCTAGCCTCCACCTTAAGAGAGGATGGATAGAGAGCCAGAATCCGCCCTATACCCTGTGCCCTTCCCATCCTAGAGCTTGGGAAAGGGCGGGGAAAGCTTGGGACCCAATCCAGGAGGGACCCCCAACAGCCACCTTATTTAGCCTCCTGGGCTGCCACCCCAGAATGCCTGGAGGCCAGGGGCAGAAGAAGGGAAGGCTAGGGGCCTATCAAGGTTCCCAGTGCACCCAAGTTAGAGAGAAGGCCTTCCACATGAGGTCTCCCCAAACCCCATGCGGCTAGAGTTAGCCACCAGCTTAAGAGAGGATGGATAGAGAGCCAGAGGCCAGGATGCCCGCCCTACACCCTGTGCCCTTCCCACCCTAGAGCTGGGGGAAGGGCGGGGTAAGCTTGGGACCCCATCCAGGAGGGACCCCCCAACACCCACCTTGTCTGGCCGCTTGGGCTGCAACCCATGAAGGCCTGGAGGCCGGGGGCAGAAGTGGGAAAGGTGGGGGCCTATCAAGGCTCCCAGCGCACCCAAGTTAGGGAGAAGGCCTTCCACATGGGGTTTTCCCAAACTCCATGCGGCAGGAGCTAGCCTCCAGCTCAAGAGAGGATGGATAGAGAGCCAGAAGCCAGAATCTGCCCGCCCTACACCTTATGCCCTTCCCACCCTAGAGCTGGGGGAAGGGCGGGGAAAGCTTGGGACTCCATCCAGGAGGGACACCCGACAGCCAACTTGTCTGGACTCCTGGGCTGCCACCCCAGAATGCTTGGAGGCTGGGGGCAGAAGAGGGGAAGGCTGGGGCTTATCAAGGCTCCCAGCACACCCAAGTTGAGGGAGAAGGCCTTCAACATGGGGTATCCCCAAACCCCATGCACTATAGCTAGTCTCCAGCTCAAGAGAGGATGGATAGAGAGCCAGATGCCAGGATGCCCGCCCTACACCCTGTGCCCTTCCCACCCTAAAGCTGGGGGAAGGGCAGGAAAAGCTTGGAACCCCATCCAGGAGGGACCCCCCCCCCGACACCCACCTTGTCTGGCCGCCTGGGCTGCCACCCCAGAATGCCTGAAGGCCAGGGGCAGAAGAGGGGAAGGCTGGGGGCATATCAAGGCTCCCAGCGCACCCAAGTTAGGAAGAAGGCCTTCCACATGGGGTCTCCCCAAACCCCATGCCAGACAACACTCTTACCTCATAAAACTTATATTTTGTTTTGTTATAGAAGTAATAAGCATAAACCAGAACAATATGTTCAGCACAAAGTTTGAAGATATGAATGAGTCTACTGTTTACAGAACTAAAAGACCACCATAGTATAGGTCTGTTGGGATGGTTTTTGAAGAATGACATTGGACACTAGAAAGTTTATTCACTTAGTTGGAGGTGATCTAGGTTGATATGATGGGTATACTACATTCTCTTAGTTTAACTGCAAGTACAATTCTTTCCTGCCTACTTTGGAGTCATATTAAATCACACAAGATATGAAAATTTGAAGAATAGAAGTTAATTTTGTCATTGTGCTTAAAATGGTACAAAACCTTACACACTAAAATAAATTGTATGGGGGAAATTGGGACCACAGCCAATGGTTATCAGGTTTACTTTTGGCTCTGAGCTCAGCAATCATTTCTGACAATCTCAGGAGACCATATTGGATTCCAAAGATTGAACCTGGGTTGACTGTATGCAAGGCAAATGACATATTATATTGATGTTCAGCCCACAGGACATCAATATAATTTATTCATATAGTCATTAACCCACTAGCCAGGGGACAGCAGCAAGACCACAATTCTTCTGGCAAGTGAAATCTTATTTTTCCCTGAATCCTGGTTAGGCAATTGTGTCAAACTATAGCAAAAGAATCATATACATCAAATAAAGACATAGGTTCCAGTGAATTCTCTTTATTCTTGCCTTAGGTTAGAATTTTCTTTTTCACAATATTTTCTCCTGACCTACAATAACTTTAGGAACAGCATCAGATGCAAAGGTAACAGTTTTCTATAGATGTCTTTTTTTAGGCTCCTTTGTGGTTTCTGATTAAGGAGTTTGAATATTGTAAGATCTAATCTCTATAATAGAAAATTTATTCTACTTTACTCTGTGCTTAATAAGCTGCTAACTAGGCTATTGGGCATAGGAAATAAAGTAGCAGTCGGGTGTTGTCTTATCATGGATACTGTTAACCTTCTTTACATTGATGTCAGTGGATTCCAAGAGCAAGTAAGACAAGTAGTTCCCAGATATATTGAACAAAGAAACCTAAATGTTTAAACTTAAAAACATTGTGGAAAAGTATTACTCAAACAGAGGAGAAAGACGAATGGAGAATAAGCATCAGTTATTGCAAACACAATGTCAACAATTCTTGGTGATTTCTCCTGAAACCCTTCAGCATTTACTCATAGAACACAAGCAAACATAAACATATATTTTAATTTCTCTCTTTTATGATGAAAAAGGTATATAATAAACATATTACACACACTCAGAACTCTTCCTTTTTAATAGCAATATACCTTAGCAATATTTATTTAGATTTCTGTTCTATTATGCAACCACATTTCATACCATTTATAATATTTCTTTGCATTTAATGTGCTATATTTTACTTAATTAGTATCTTTTATGTGGACATATATGCTACTTCCACAGTGCTCCAAAAATCTGCTTGTGGGGCTGGAAAGACAGCACAAAAGATTAGAATTAATGCTTTGCATGAGTACTGTTGGGTGTGGGTAAAATGCAACCCCCCCCAAAATAAACAAAATCAGCTGTGTCATTTTTCTTTATTTTGTCACTTTTTACAGCTTATATTTTTAAATGATTTTTATTGTGACCAAAAGTGAATAACAAATCTTTCACAGTAATATTTGAGGTACATAGTGACAATTGATCAGGGCCATTCCCACCATCAGGGTTGTCCCCCCTCCACACATTTTCCCAGCATGTGTCCCATATTTTCCTCCTTTGCCCCCCAAATTGCTAGTGTAACTTTTCCCTCTGTGTATAGCTTGTTGTAGATGGGGTATTGATTCTGTTGTTGTTGACCTTGGGTTTGGTGTTTGAGTCTGATCTTTTTTTTTTAATTTTTATTGTGACCAAAGTGCATTACAAATCTTTCACTGCATCATTTATGGTACATAGTGACAATGAATGAGGGGCATTCCCACCACCAGTGCTGTCCTCCCTTCGCCCCTGTTCCCAGTATGCATCCCATATCTCCCTCCTTTACCCCCCAGAATGCTAGTGCAACTGGTCTCCACTTTACAGCTTGTAGATTGAGCATCCATTCCACCGTCATTGGAGATAAAAAGGATAAGAAAAAAAAGGGGGAAAAATTTGGTGACAACTACCAAAAAAAGAAAGAAGAGAGAGAGAGAAAAGAAAAGAAAAATGGAAGAAAAAAGAAAAAAATGGATCAGGCAAATAAAAATAAAAATAAATCTCTAAATATTAACCACAAGAGTGAAAAAGAAAGAAAAAAGTGGAAGAAAAAAGAGAAGGAAAATAAAGTCAAAAAATAACAAATCAAAACAAAACAAAAAAAGTATGGGTGCTAGAGTGGCAGGGTTTGGCATTCCCCCCACTTTTTTTTTTTTGAATAGGCACAGTAAGCATTGGGGAAGAAAGGGAATTCCCATGGCCTAAGAGATTCACGGTTTCTCAATTCTAGAAGCATACCATCATGGGATCAACCCCTGGCTCCCTATATACTCATTACCCTATTCCAAAGGCTATTTTGTGATGCCAGGAAAGTTTCCTCTCGGTTGTGTGTGAGAACAAGCCACTGTAGCTAGCGATCTTAGTATTTGCATGGGTTATAGGTCTGAGTCTGATCATTTTTTATTTCCACTCTATGTTTATATGACTGTTTGCTCTTGGTACCATTTGTTTTTATTTTTCTCCTCAATTCAGGAGGCAGAACAAGATGATTCAAGTTGTGTCGTTCTGCTCTGAGAAGACAAAAGAAAAAGAAAAAAGAAAAAAAGAAAAACATAACATAAAAAAACCAACAAACAACAGTAAAAAAGACAATAACTACCAAAAAAATAAAAAGCATCCAGCAACAACAAAAAAAATCGAAGCACCAAATAATAACCACAATAGTGAAAAGAAAGAAAAGAAAGAACAAAAAAGAAAAAAGAGAAAAAGAAAAACATAAATAAAAAGAAAAACAAAAAACAAAGGAAGGAGTTCTGGCAAGGTTTTGTGTGCTTACCCCTCTTCTTTTTATATTTTTATATAAATTGTTTTTATATAAACTTTTTATATTTTATATATTAAAATATATAAATAAATATACTTATATTTATAATTTTCTACACTTTGATAATGCTGATCTTGACCTGTATTTATCATAGTGGTGTCAATCTGAGTATTCAGATAATCTCTTAATGACTATCATTGGTAATGACATGGATGTGTCAACCTTAGAGTAGTTGACTCACTTTAATCAATAAAATATTGACCTATTAGAATAAATTAAAATTGATATTCTGAGGTCCCAGTGCTCAGAATCTTAATATGTGGTGCAGACAAGTGTTCTAAGCAAGCATCTCAGATCATTATGACAATTTATTCATTTTCTGGATAATGCTCAACAGCATTGCTTTATGGAATAAGTTATTATAGTGATGAAATAAAGATATCGAAACAAAAGGTGATTGTGGAAGATCATTTAATTAGTTAAGAAACCCATCTTATATGCAAAGGCAAGTGTTGTGATGCAGGGGATATTTTGATTTACACAGTCTTCTTATACTCAAATTAAATTTAGCACTCTCCTGTTTCCAGAGTTATACCAGAAAAACAAGATTATTAGATGAGCAAGGCAAATTCCAGTCATGATAAGAAATTCGAAGACTACATTAAATAGAAAGTCCAATAAATAGAAAGCCCCATATATAAAATTCAGAAAGAAAAGATGTGCTGTGTTATTTAACCAAGGGTATTGAATAAAGATGGACAAGCTTTCTTTGACTATTGTTATGGCTATTGGACCTTTGATCAGAATTAATCTATTATGCATTAATTAATAAAAATGATGGATGATATTACTTTCTTGTGCACTCTTCAAGAACAAAATGCCCTCTCATTGGAAGCCCTGATGTAACATCTTTTTAGTGTGATAAGTGGATACTGTTTGTTCTACTTAACTGGCTAAAAACTCCCTGAAGGCAGGAGCCTATCTGAGTATAGGCTTCTTTATCTTACTGAAATGACTTAACAATAGACAGAAACCAGATTGTGTTGAATGTAAGCTTGCTCACAGGGAGTAGAGAAGAAGCCAGGTTGAATCATACAAAACTAGAAACCAGTCCCTTGAAACTTTTCTAATCATCACACTAATTATCCAATTAGCTAATTATCACTTTAAGCAGAGGTTTTGGTTCTCATAGATGCCAATTCAAAACATACTTGGAAATGCAGTCATAACATAATTGCAAATGCCACATGTACTTCTTTTCTCCTTTTTTTCTAATTAGGAAAAATGAAAAATATTATATATTTATTTTTATACTTTGGTACTATATATGTTTACATGTATATGTTGGTACTATAAAGTCTGATCATCAAAAACACACAATAGGAGATAAATCACAACATTCATAATAGTTATTATAAAGTGTTCAAAGCAATTATTAAAAGTGTACCTTATTAAATTAAAAATCTCTGCTTTGTGAAATACTCTATCCTAGACTTAGGGTCTGTGCAAAAACCAAGATCTCCAATTACAGAAGACTGACTTTGATAACTATGACTGAGCAGAACTTTTTCTAGCACCATAAAGAAAGACAAAATTTGGGGCTGGAGAGATAGCATGGAGGCAGGGTGTTTGCCTTGCATACAGAAGGACGGTGGTTTGAATCCCAGCATCCCATATGGTCCCTCCAGCCTGCCAGGAGCTATTTCTGAGCATAGAGCCACAAGTGGCCCCTGAGCGCTCCTGGATGTGACTCCCCCTCCCCCCAAAAAAGAAAGAATAAGTTTGACAATGAACATGTCTGGAGCCTTTAGTTAATCTCTTTAAACATGGAGACACCCAGTATCTCTTTGGCCAAGGGAAATTCTATTCTAATTTCCCCAATATTTACTATGCTTATCCAAACACACACCTGCACATGAGCACACACACAAACACACACACATACACACAAATTTGAGCATCAATGGCCCTTTTTTTTTCTTTTTTCTTCATTTAAATATATATTTATATCTTCTAGACAGGGGTTCCTGCCCATTTTCGTTATTTCTTTTTAAATAGCTTTTTTTGAGACCAATGTGAATAACAAGTCTTTCATAGTTATGTTTAAGGTACATAGTGCCAAGGAATTGGGACAATTCACACCATCCATGTTGATCACCCATTGCCCATGTTCCTAGCATGCATCCTGTACCTCCACTCTTAGCCCCTTGAACTTCTGTTGTAACAGGTCACTTTTGTGTATCACTTGTTGTGGTTTTTCTTGTTTCTTTTGTCATTAACTGTATTGGGTATTTATGTCTGGTCATATTTTATTTCTGCTCAATGTTCATGAGACTTCTTGTCCCTGGTACTATCCACTTTATTTTTTTGTCAATTTGTGCAGAGAACAAGATGATTCAAGTTCTATGCTTCTGTTGATAAGAAAAAGCAGGGGACAAATAAAATAAATAAATAAATAAAATATAAAAAAGTAAAAAACAAATATCAGGAAGGAGCCCCTATCTAGAAAATGGGAATATAAATTAAAAAGAATAGGGACAAAAATAGAAAAAGGAAAAACAAAGCCCAACAACAAAACAAAAACAAAGCTAAACAAAAAAATTAATTATAAGTAATGGGGGGATTGGTGTGGTAGTTTTTGTGTGTGTGTGTGTGTGTGTGTGTGTGCATTTGGAAGGTTTTTTGTTTGTTTGTTTGTTTGTTTTTTTGCATAGGCACATTAAGGATTGCGGAAATTAGAAAGGAGATTTTCTTGGACTAGAAGATATAGAATATCACTCTGCTTGAAACATATGGTCATGGGATCTTCTACAAGTTCTGGCCTTGTTCATTGTTGAACCTCCAAGTCTTTTTATGGTTCCAGGAAATTCTATGCTCAGTTGTGGTTATCAAATTCAGTCTTTTGTAATTTTAGATCTTGGTTTTGGCACAAAGTTTAGGATAGAGTTTTCCTTTATTGTTTTAGAAGTTATGTTCAGTCAGAAATGTTGCTGCAAGTCTTCTGTATTTAGTAATTTTGAATTTTGCACAGATCAAAGGATGAAGTATCTCTAATTTCTTCTCACCATTAGGTGATGAGGTGAAGCAACCTGCATTTAGATTAAGTTGTTGCTGTTTTCTTGTCTTTAGGATGTCATATGAACATATCCTGGTACAAGCTGTATTAGGGACCCCCCTGGAAGAGTTTGATTCCTGGTACCATTGCACAGTTTCAGTTCTAAGTTTGGGATCTGGAATTCAGGGTTGTACAATCAATGTCCGATCACTAAAGGTCTAGGTCAATTTCCCATGACACATATTCAGGGTAGAAGGGGGCCCCTGTATTATAAACTTTATGAGTTATTTTCCCTAAGATAAGAGCTTGTTTCTATATTTAAGATTTCCACAATTTAGTGTGTCTATGCAGAAAGAAAAGATGCCATTTTATATTGTTGGAGCATTAAGAGGTATAAAAAGTCAGGTTATACAGTACCCTGATTTTGACCCACACTTTTATCTCATGTAAGAATTTTCTTTTAGGGCCCAGAGAGTTAGTACAGTGGTGTTTGCCTTGCAAGCAGCCGATCCAGAACCTAAGGTGGTTGGTTCGAATCCCGGTGTGCCATATGGTCCCCCGTGCCTGCCAGGAGCTATTTCTGAGCAGACAGCCAAGAGTAACCCTTGAGCACCACCGGGTGTGACCCAAAAACCAAAAAAAACAAAAAAATTTTCTTTTAGAAGTCATACTAAGCATTGGGGCCGGAGAGATAACATGGAGGTTAGGCATTTGCCTTTCATAAAGAAGGTCATCGGCTCGAATTCCGGCATCCCATATGGTCCCCTGCGCCTGCTGGGGGCAATTTTTGAGCATACAGCCAGAAGTAACCCCTGAACGCTGCTGGGTGTGACCCAAAAACAAAAAAAAAGAATTCATATTAAACAGAAACAGAAAAGGCGTAGAAAATTTAATGAATAAATATATGAATAAAAATTTAAAAAAAAATTAAAAAATTTAAGATTAAAAAATGTTAGGGATGGTGGGAATATTGCACTAGTGAAGTGGGGTGTTCTTTACATGACTGAAACCCAATCACAATCATGTTTGTAATTAAGGCGTTTAAATAAAGATATTATTAAAAATAAATAAAATAAAAAAATATTTAAAAAGGTATGGAAGAAGCTACCAATACATTTTTACATTTGGAAGTAGACACACTAAGAGATATGACTAGATGAGGGGGGGGGGCGAACACAAGGCTCCCCGCCAAAAGAATGTGGCTCTTTGCCTCTTATCATTATTTTGTATACAGTGGCTCTTTGCCAAGTTTGGATTTTGTTATGCTGCTTCTGAGGAGGGACCTCTGAGGAGAGATCTCCCAGTGCATAGTCCCGCTCCCAGGCTGTGTCTTACTGTCTCCCATTCCTCGGAAACAATTGCACGGGCCAGCAAGCTGGGGGACCCATGTCAGATATTGTGTCACATCTTGCCATTAGTTCTTAGTGTGGAGGATGAAGCACACTCTCACCATCACTGCAGGACTTTTACCCTCACTCAAAATAGCAAAATGCAATATGTGTTTAATAGATTATTTTTAAAATTAGATGCTTTTGTGAGTTTGTTTTGGCAGGTCACTGCGTGGTGTGGCTCTCTGACTCTCAGTTTAAAATTTTGGCTCTTTGTGTCAAACTTGTTCATCACCCCTGGACTAGACCATTTTGTTTTTTACTGAGTTATTCTAAATGTCTCAGAGCAGTGATAATCTGTATTTATCCTTCTTCACCTGACTTACTTCATTTAACATAATATTTTCTAGTTCCATCCATGTTATTACAAATTGCATGATTATATCTTTTCTTACTGCTATGCTGTATTCCATTGTGTATATCTGTCACATCTTCATGATAGGCTAATATGTTGTTAGGCATCTAGGTTGATTCCAAGCCTTGGCTATCATACTGAGTGCTGCAAAGAATAGTAGTGTGTATACATACTTTTGGATGAAAGTCTTTTTTATCTTGGTTATAGAAAACCAGAACTGCAATTGTTAGGTCATATGGCAACTCAATTCTGAGTTTACTGAGAACCTTCCATACTGTTTTAAGGGTTGGACCAGGGAACATTCCCACCAGCAGTGGCTGAGAGTTCCTTTCTTACTGCATCCCCACCAACAGAGATTGGTCCTATTATTATTGATGTGTGTCATTCTCAATGAAATAAAATAGTAGTAGCAGCAGCAGCAGCAAAGTAGTAGTAGTAGTAGTAATAGTAATAGTAATAGTAGTAGTAGTCTTGATTGTAGTCTTGATATGGATTTCCGTAATGATAAGTGATGATGAACATGTTTTCATGTGTCTATTGACCATCAGCTGGTGTTCCTCAGAGAAGTGTTTATTCATTTCGTCCCCATTTTTATGGGTTATTTTTGGTATGTGTTTTATGGAGTTAGTCTTTGTGACTTTGTATATCCTAGATACCAAAGCTTTATCTGAGTGCAAAAAGTTTTTCCCATTCTGTTAGCTGTCTTCTAGTTTTAGCCTTGTTTTTTTGTCATAGAGAAATATTTTAGTTTGATGTAGTCCATTTATTTAGGTTTAATGTTATAGCTCTTGCCATTGGCATTCTATGATCAAAGGCATTTTTGAGGTATAAGTTTTGGAAGGTTCTTCCTATCATTTTCTCAGTGAATGTTATAGCTTTAGGTCTGATTTCAAGGTTTTTAAACTATTTTTAGTTGACTTTTGTGTAAAGTATGAGGTATGGATCAATCTTTAGTTTTTTACAGGTGGTTATCCAGTTGTTCAACACCATTTGTTGAAGAGACTGTCTTTGTTCCATTTCAAGTTCTTGGTTCCTTTGTCAAATACTAGTTGACCATATATTTGGGAGTATGTCACTTGATAGTCTATTCTTACTCATTGATCTAAGCCTCTGTCTTTGTTCCAGTAATGCTGTTTTGATGACTATGAACTTATAGTAAAGCTTCAGGTTATGTAAAAAATGCCACCCAATATCTTGTTTTTCAATATGGATTTAGCTAACCTCAGTCTCTTGTTGTTGAACTCAAACTTTATAATTGATTGTTCTAAGTCCTTGAAGAATGATGTTTGAATTTGGATAGGGATTGCATTGAAACTATACAGTAGTTTAGGTAAGATGGTCATTTTGATTATGTTGATTCTTCCTACCTATTAGCATGGCATGTTATTTCTATTCCTTAGGCCCTCTTCAATTTCTTTCTTTTTTATTTTTTATTTTTTGGTTTTTTGGGCCACCCCCGTTTGATGCTCAGGGATTACGCCTGACTAAGCGTTCAGAAAGTGCTCCTGGCTTGGGGAGACCATATAGGACCCTGGAGGAATTGAACTGCAGTCCTTTCTTGGCTAGTGCTTGCAAGGCAGACACCTTACCTCTACCACCACCTCGCCAGCCCCTCTTCAATTTCTTTCTAAAGCATTTTGAAGTTTTCATGGTATAGATCTTTTATCTCTCTTGTTAGGTTGATTCCTAAGTACTTTAAATATTTAGGTACTATTTTATTTTTGCTGTTGTTTTGTTTAATTTTGGGGCCACACCCAGTGACACTAGGGGGTTACTCCTAGTTATGTACTCAGAAATTGCTCCTGGCTTGGGGGACCATATAGGACATCAGGAGATCCAAGCACGATCTGTCCTAGGCTAGCATGGGTAAAGCCTTATCCCTTGTGCCACTGCACCAGCCCCTATTTAGGTACTATTTTAAATGCAATGGATTCCTTTATCTCTTTCTCCTGTAGTTTATTATTTGTATAGAGGAATGCTACTATCTTTTTTGCATTGACTTTGTAGCTGGCCATTTTTGCTGTATTGGTTTATTGTTTCTTGGAGGTTTTCTGTGAACTCTTTAGAGCAGGGGGTCTTCAAACTATGGCCCGTGGGCTACATGCGGCCTGCAGAGGAGTCTGATCTGGCTGCCAGCTGTGAGCGCTGTTTGGTTGCCAAGATACCTGCCAGCATATACACTCAGTGTCACGGTTTCTCAGGGATGACGTCAACCACCTCCGCCCATGGCATGTTGTGTGCTGGGAGGGTGGGCGTGAGGGCGGTGTTGAGAGGGACACTGATGCACCCTTGCAGTGAGGAGTACCATATGTGGGTGACTTTTTGATGTAAAAAGGCACCTGTTCCACCCCCAGACAACGTGGTGTCTGTGTGCTGTGCCTGTCTGTTAATGAGGTTTTCCTCCACTCCCTCCACTGCCAAAGGTCAGTCAAAAGTGCCATAGATATAACTTTTTGCCAGATGAGATGTTTCGCCCGATTGGGCTGTGGGTGACTCATTTGAAAATTCCCCTTTGGGGGTGGTGAGGCGTTCAGTGCTGAAATCAAAGTTAGGGGGTGGGCAGTGGTTGGGAGTTTAGGGGTTTGATGCTGAATTGCCCATGTGAAAAATTAGGGGTTCGATGCTGAAGCATTTTAAAGGGATTACACTGAAAATTTTATATGCATTTTGCAATTCCTTTTAAGTGTTCACATGCTGATTCCGAACATATCAATTTGGGCATTATATAGGGAGATATAACTGAACTATCAGGGACTGAGCTGGTCTGCTTAGAAAAGCCTGCAAGGGGTAAGTGTTCACATCAGGGACTAATGGGGGTTCATACACTGTGTATATATATACACACCTATTTATATTTCACTATCAGTTTGGAATCCCTAGGAAACAATGATGTCAAGAAAAAGAAAAATTGATGGTGAGTGTAGGATATTCAAAGAACAGTGGACTTACAATTACTTCTTTATGTAGTACAAAGAAAAAGCTGTGCGTCTGATATGCCAGAATATAGTTGCTGTGTTCAAAGAATACAATTTGTGATGCCACTATCAAACTCAACATAAAGATAAATATAATTGTTTGGTTGGAGAAGTGAAAAAGATAAAATATTACAACTGAAACATACACTGACGACTCAGCAAAATACGTTTGTGAAGCAGAAGCAGTTAAATACTTCCTCCCTGCAGGCAAGTTTTCAAGTTGCCAAGCTAATAGCGCACAATGGCAAACCATTTGTGGAGGGAGAATTTGTTAAAGATTAATGCCTTATTTCTGCTGCCAAAGAGACGTGTCTAGAGGCTGATTTATTTAGTACAGTGAGCCTTTCAGGAGTTACAATGATATGAAGGATTGAAGAAATGGGAGAAAATTTGCTGCACCATTTGCAAAACTCTGCAAAGAAACTTTGCTATTTTTCCTTGGCACTCGACGAAAGCAATGATGTTCGTGATTCTGCCCAACTTCTCATTTATATGCGTGAGATAAATGAGTATTTTGAAGTCACAGAAGAGCTTGCTGCACTGCAAAGTATCAAAGGTACAACCACAAGAGTGAGTATATTTGAAAAGGTTTGCCAAACAGTGAATGGTTTGAAGCTGGACTGGGTTAAACTAGTCAGTGTAACAACTGATGGTGCTCCTAGCATGGTGGGGTCTAAGAGAGGAGTAATTGTTCACCTTACACAAGAGATGGACAAACATAACCATGCTTATCCAATTGCCATACACTGCCTCATCCACCAACAAGTGCTGTGTTGTAAATCACTGAAGTGGGACTCTGTTATAAAAATTGTGGTATCTTGTGTTAATTACATTAGAACTCATGCACTAAACCACAGACAATTTTAGAAATTTCTATCTGAGGTAAATGTTGCCCATGAAGATGTTCAGAAGTCCATTGGCTGAGTAGAGGAAGAGTTTTGAAATGTTTCTATGACTTACTTCCACAGATTACAGCTTTTCTACTTTCAAAAAACCAAGAAGTACCAAAGCTCAATGATACAGAATGTAAATGGTACCTTGCCTTTCTGACAGATATAACAGAGCTACTCAACAGTTTCAATCTGCAACTTCAAGGCAAGATGAAGCTCATCTGTGATATGGCATTGCATGTGAAAGCATTTGAAGTAAAATTAGGCCTTCTCATCAAACAAGTACAGGAGGAAAACTTCAGTCATCTCCCAACAATTCAAAACCTGTCAGCGGACAAACCATTGGTTGCATTCCCAGAGGAAACATGTCTGGCTTCACTAGAATTGTTGCAAAAGGAGTTTCTATTTAGATTTAAAGATCTTCATCTCCATGAACAGGACATACAGCTTCTTCGTAACCCATTTTCTGTTGAGATTGAAAATGTCCCTACAATTTACCAAATGGAACTAGCTGAACTGCAGAATTGTGACTCTCTGAAAGATGCATTTAAGTCAAGTAACCTTTTGAATTTCTATGCATGTCTCCCTTCTGAGACATATCCAAATATCAGGAACCATGCACTCAAAATGGTAACCATCTTTGGTAGCACTTATGCCTGTGAACAGACTTTTTCAAGAATGAAACATCTGAAATCTCCAACCAGATCAAGATTAACTGATGCCCACTTGCATTACTTGTTATGGCTGGCAGTGACAAATATGGAACCGGACACTGACCATCTCATTAGCCAAAAGCAGGCCCACAGTTCCCATTGAAATACGGGTGCGTGATCTGTTTATATATAAATGGTTTTCATTTTATTTATATAAGATATGTGCAGTGTGAGTAGAAATTAGTAGCTCATATAGTTCGGCCCTCCAGCTCTCTAAGGGACCATAATCCGGCCCCCACTTTAAAAAGTTTGAAGAACCCTGCTTTAGATGTTTTGTATGTATATTATCATAACATCTGCAAATAGAGGTAGTTTCACTTCCTCTTTCCCTATTTGGATTTATTTTATTCTCTTCTCTTGTCTGATTGCTATTGCTAGGACTTCTAAAACTATGTTGAATAAGAGTGGAGACAGTGAACAGCCTTACCTATACTGAACACTAGTATAAATGCTTTCAGTTTTTTTGCTATTAAGGATACTGTTGGCTGTGGGCTTTTTAGTAACTATCTTGAGGAAGGTTCCTTCCAACCCTATTTTGCTAATTGTTTTCATTCTTAATGTGTATTGGATTTTGTCAAGTGTCTTCTCTGCATCAATTGATATAATCATGTGCTTTTTGCCTTTCTTTGCTTAATGTGGTGTATGACCTTATTTAATTTTTATGCATTGAATCTTTCTTGCATTCTTGTGAAATCCACTTGGTCAAGGTGCATAATCTTTTTGATGTATTGTTAGATTCAGTTTGCTATGTGTCTTTTAATGGGGAAGTTGACATTTAAGATTATTGACAGAGAGGGTGGGTTTTTTGTTTTGATTTGTTTGTTTGTTGCTTTTTGGGCCACACCCAATGATGCTCAGGAGTTACTCCTAGCCATGCACTCAGAAATTGATCCTGGCTCTGGGGACCATATGGGAAACCAGGGCATCAAACCATGGTCTATCATAGGTTAGCGCATGCAAGGGAAATGCCCTACTACATGTGCCACTACGCCGGCCCTAACAGAGAACAGAGAGGGTTGTTGTGCTTTTATCTTGTGTAGAATTGTTGTTGTTGTTGTTACAATAAGACATTTTGTTTGTTTAAATAATATCTGAGGAGTTTATTTATAGTTGGTTTTGTCAGTACAAATATTGTGAGTTCTATTTTGTCCCATGTAAATGAGAGCTCTGCTGGGTAGTGGACTCTATGTTTGAAGTTTATTTTATTCAGTAATTTAAATATGTCATTGCACTGTCTTCTTGCCTGAACTGTTTCAAATAGGAGGTTTAATACTTATTTTGCTTCTTTTGTACTTTAGTGTTTTTTCCCTTATTGCTTTAAAGAATTCATCTCTCTCTCTTTTTGCGATTTGGATTACTATATGTATTGGTGTTGATATATTAGGGTCTACTTTACTTGGAATTCTTTTTACCTTCTGGATATTACAGGCGCCTCATTTCAGAGGATGGAAATTTTTTCTGCTATTATTTCCCTCACTCCTTGTTCTTCGCCTTTCCCTTTTTCCTCTCTTATGGTATTCCTATAAATTATAGATTATTTCTTTTGTCTTTGTTCATTACATTTTTCCCAATGTTTTTCTCTCATTTTTAATTGATTTCCTTGTTGTTGCTGACTTGCCTTTTGTCTTTTAAGTTCATTCATACAATTTTCTATGTGTATAATTCTGCTTCTGTGGCTTGCTAGCATGTTTTTTAGTTTTCTTAGTTCTGTTTGTATGGACTATCTCATCTTCTGATAGAATTCTTTTTTGAGTTGGATGAATTGTTGGTCTATAAATTTTTTAATTTATTTTTTAGTGATTCTTTGAATTCCATTGCTAAGATATTAAAAGCTGATTTTAGGTCCTCATCACTTGTTTGTATGTTTTGAAGGTCTTGAAAAATCTGTTAGAATTTCTCTCCATATCTCCAGCTACTGATGTCTTCCTTAGTTTCCCCATTGTTCTTTGAAGCACATGGTGGGCTGGGTGCTGAAATTTCAAGTGGTATTTGTTTTTTGGTTTTTGGGTCATCCCCGGCAGCGTTCAGGGATTACTCCTGACTCTATGCTCAGAAACCGCTTCTGGCAGGCTCTGGGACCATATGGGATGCCGGGATTTGAACCACCATTCTTCTGCATTCAAGGCAAATGCCCTACCTCAGTGTTATCTCTCTGACTCCTCAAGTGGTATTTTTATGTGGTCTGTTTGTGTAGGAGATGATTAAAGGTAGAGCTATTTTAAGGTTTATTTCTGCTACTGTGAAAATTTATTCAAGTATGGTAGAGATGTTGCTGTTTAGTTTGATAGGTTTTTCTGTTGGTATGGGGCTATGTATTTTCAAAGGGAGAAAGAAGTTGGGCCTGATCTGCCTAGGACTGTCTGGTATAGACTAAAGTGCTAACAATTTTGTAGGGCAGGGGGATTATGGCCAGAGTGTGTATGTACTTATCCCATTGTTCTCTTCAGATCAGGGGAAGGATGGATTTTTGAGAGACAGGCAGCTGAGCTCACAAATGTGGGATGCTAGTAGCTTATGGAGCCTGCGGGTTCACTCCCAGCTCACTTTGCTGGCAGGAGCAGAACTGATCCTTCTGCCCTGCAGTGACTAAGGTGGGGTGATGGCGGTAAAGGGGTTTTTGTGAGCAGAACCCTGCCCTTGGGTTCCCTACTTTGCACCCTTACCTTTGGCCGAGTGAGAGTTCCTCCACCCCACGGAGACTAAACTTGGTGATGGCAGCAAAGGGGTCACTTGTGCAGGAAGGCTAAGCCCTGCACTTGGGTGCCCTGCTTTCTACCCTTACCTGTGGTGGATGGAGAGCTCCGTCTTTATTTTAACAGAACCGTAGAACATTTTGTCTTGCCTCATTTTTTATTGCGGTTGAAATGAATTACATTTCTTTTACAGTAAAATTTGAGGCACATAGTGACAATGCATGAGGGATATTCCCACCATCAGTGTTGTCCTCCCTTCACTCCTGTTCCCACATGCATCCCACATCTCCTCCTTTACTTCCATAATGCTAATGCAACTGTTCTCCCCTTGTACAGCTTGTTGTAGATTGGGTATCTATTCTGTTGTCATTGACTTTGGATTTGGTATTCATGTCTGGCCAGCTTTTATTTCCACCAAATGAACGTTCGACTTTCTGGTCTTGGTACTATTGGGGGTGGGGAGGGGAAGGCAAACAAAAAAGAGAAAAACTAGGAGAAGTCCACCTCGGTGTTATAAATATTCATTTAGAAGAAGAAAGGGAAAAAAAGAAAAAACGTATCAAAACAAAACAAAAAACAATGAGATAGTAACAGCAAAATTACAAAAATAATTAACAAAGAATAAACCCAAAACCAAAACCATCAGCGATGAGGAAAAAAAGCAGACCAACAACTTCTTTTAAAAAAAAAGGGTTGTGTTTCTTCTTCTTCTTCTTCTTCTTCTTCTTCTTCTTCTTCTTCTTCTTCTTCTTCTTCTTCTTCTTCTTCTTCTTCTTCTTCTTCTTCTTCTTCTTTTTCTTCTTCTTCTTCTTCTTCTTCTTCCTCTTCTTCTTCTTCTTGTTCTTCTTCTCCTTCTCCTTCTTCTTCTTCTCCTCCTCCTCCTCCTCTTCCTCCTCCTCCTCCTCCTCCTCCTTCGTCTTCCCTTCTTCTTCTTCTTCTTCTTCTTCTTCTTCTTCTTCTTCTTCTTCTTCTTCTTCTTCTTCTTCTTCTTCTTCTTTGCATAGGCACAGCAAATATTTGAAAAATTGCAGTGGGAATTCCCTTGGCCTAAGAGAAACAGGGTTTCTCTGCTCTTGAAGCATACTGCCATGGGAACAACTACAGGATCCATGCTCACTCATTTACACACCCCGGAGTCTTTTTATGGTGCCAGGAAACTTTCCATTTCGATGTGGATGATGATATCCCGCCTCTGTAGCTGGAGATCTTGTTATTTGCATAGGTCATAGGGTGAGGGCTAGAAGAGAGTTTTTCTTTATGGTTCTAGGAATTCTGTTCCATCACTGTTGTTGGAATAAGTCTTCTAATTAGTGGTCTTGGGTTTTTTTCAGAACCTAGGACAGAGCCTAGGGTATAGTCTTTCAGCATAGTTCCAAAGTTTCTGCTCAGTTACAGTTGTCAAAATCAGACCTCTGGAATTAGAGATCTTGGTTTTTGTACAAATCCTAGGCCGAGGCCTAGGCTAGGAACTTGATAGGCTCTGTCCAGTCCATATTTGTCAAAGTCAGTCTTCTGTAGATAACGATTTTGGTTTTCTCTTAGGAACTTTGCCTCATATTTCTATGTCTTCCTACAAATTGAAAATGGTACCATGGGTAAAGCAGTCTCATGAGCATTTAGTGAAAATAAAAAAATGATCAGACCTAAATACCCAACCCAAAGTTAAAGACAATAGACTCAATAGTTCTAAACTACAACAAACTATACACAAAAGGTACCTGTTACACCAGCAGTCCAGAGGGCTAAGAGTGGTGGTAAGGAACAGTGGTGGAAGGATTTAAACACTGGTGGTGGGAATGGCTCTATTTTACTGTCACTGTGTACCATAGATATAACTGTGAAAGACTTGTAAAAAAATAAAAATCTCTGCTTTGTGATTTATTTTTCTGTAATCAAAATTTTATGTTGTTTTACTCCTTTTGGAAGAAGAGGGTAGCCTTTTGGAGATAGCCTCCAAAACCAGGTTTAGCCTGTGGATATGCCTCATCACATTTCTCCACACTCTATTATAAGAAATAGTCATATAATTACTTTATTTTAGGAACATAGTCTCATTGCAGAAAGATTAATGAGTCTTAGAGTATTTTGAACTCAAATTGACAAATTTACTTTTACATCTTAGTGTGAATCTGTTTTAGATTGTTTTCTGAGGTCTCAAACTCAATTTACCTGGGGGCCGCAGGAGGCTAAGTCGGGGTGATCCTTGAGTGCAAAGTCAGTAGTAAGCCTTGAACATTTGGGGGTGTGACCCAAACAACTAAAACAAAACAAAACAAAAAAGATTCCTCTAGAGCAGGGCCACAAAATGTTATATGCAGGGCTGTTTGTGGCCCACGGGCCACGAGTTTGAGACCCCTGGTAGCAGTATTAAAAGGAGGGAGGTTGGTTGTTGATTTCTTCTTTATTTTTCCTACATATGTCTCTGTTCTACATCTTATTTTCTATTGGCCAAAAATATCTGACCCTGGGAGCTCAGAAGGAAGTGATCAAGGATGGTCTTATCCATCAGCCATATTCCTGATTGTCTAGTTTTACAAATTTTATTTCTATGGGAGCATTTGGAGATGTTCTTCAGTGTTTAATCCTGAGCTTCCTCTCTATAGATCTAGGAAGAGGTAGCATTTTTTTAAAGTGGAAGTTCAAGATTCTATACTCAACTTATTCTTACTGCTTTTGTCTAGACCATGGGTCCTCAAACTTTTTAAACAGAGGGCCAGTTCACTGTCCCTCAGAGGGTCTGACTATAGTGAAAACAAAACTTATGAACGAATTCTTATGCACACTGCATATATCTTATTTTGCAATGAAGAAACAAAACATACAAATGCAATATGTGGCCTGTGGGCCATAGTTTGAGGACCAATGATCTAGACCATAAAAATCAGAAAGGACTTGTCCTTTTTCTCTCTTAATTGGTCTATACATGATTTTTTTAGAAAATCTTCTAATATCTCTTTCCAATATATTCAGCAAATGCAGGCAAATCTTAGTAGGAAAATTCTCCCTTATTTTCAGTGTCTCCCAAAATTTCAAAGGGAATTCAAAGATAATTTTAAAAGCTTCCCCTGGTAGTTTTACTTTTCTTTGAAAGGCATAGTGATTTCCTCAAATTCTACTTTATAGATGAGTAGTGCTAAAATAGTAGCTAATCTGGTTCTCCTTTATCTTCATATTCTTGACTGACTAAGATGTGAAAAATAGTCATTCATTATTATTTCAGTTGGTTAATATACAGTTGGAAAACTGTCTTTTAATATCCAATTTTTAGGATATGGCCACCATTTCAATGTTAACTTCTATCACAGTCTAAATTACTATTGCTTTGTTTCATGGTATGCAATTCTTTTATTCTTTTATTCTCTGGACCTCTATACTATTACTCTGACTAGCTCTAAAGAATAGCATGGTCACAAAAATGTTAAATATTGTATTTA
This sequence comes from Suncus etruscus, assembly GCF_024139225.1. Taxonomy (NCBI): domain Eukaryota; kingdom Metazoa; phylum Chordata; class Mammalia; order Eulipotyphla; family Soricidae; genus Suncus; species Suncus etruscus. The sequence continues at coordinate 59,027,059 of NC_064858.1, read as the reverse complement.
AAAGTTCTATCATTCCCTGTTTCATTTTCTTATTTTTAATCCCTATAGAAGGTATTAAATTGTGCTGAAATATTTTTTGCCAGGCCTATATAAACGCCAAAGTGTTATCTTTAACACCACATCTATATATGAATATGCAAGGCATTTTGCTAAGCACACAAAAATAAATGTACCATTTAAGTTAGTGAAGGCAGATATATGGATTATTTTGCATCTATTTAACATTCCAAATCCCCTATACAGTCCACCCCTCTCTATAAAACAATTGTTTAGATTTTTTATTAATGCTAGAGGAGCTAAAGTTAGACTGTTAGTGAGACTCTAAGCACAACACATGCCTGGAACATAAAATCTTAAAAAAAAACTCTTAAGGGAAAATGGAAACCTCTGATCAGATTTTGTTCCATATTTTCAAGGCTCTGGATTCTAGCATGGTAATTCTTTAATCATGGAGTCCCTATCTCTCTCTCCCTGGATCTTCTCAGTTTTCCATGAAAATTGGGGGAAAATAACTACTTAAAGTTGGTTTCTATTTTTATTAATTTTATCTTGTATTATTAGGAGATAGAATTATTATTAATAAATTTTATTATTTGCTATTTTATATATTAATATATAATTCGGTGGAATTCTTTAGAAGTCTGATTGCTAATTCAAGTTTGACAACTCGTTTCAAGTTCTAGAAAAAGAAATTGTCTATATTGGATTTGCGTTTCTCAATGGTCATTTTCAAAAGCCTTGAAAAAAGATAGAATTATTTTCTTATAGTATTAATTTTCTCAATCAAGATACTTTGTTGAAATTTAGATCTTTCCCTAATGTTCTTTGATTTAGGTGTGGTAAAGAAGAGTGAGGGAATATATCTTTCCTGGAACTCATGAGAATCAGGAGTGACCTTAGATATCTCCCTCAAGAGACTTCTGGGAATGATTAAGATAATGTCACATCTCTTCAGCATTATGAAAAAGATGACTTTCAATAAGGAAGAGATTTCTGCAGATCATTTAAGAAATAAAATCAGCCCACTCCTCTTCACCCCCTGGTATGAGGAGGAAATGGGTTTTTTGTTATTTGGGCATTTCAGGACACTCTGAATGTCTGCTATGTCTTCAAAAGAATGAAGAGTATGCACTCTCTGGAACACCCTGGGGAGTTTAGAACTAACTTTTACTTAGAAGAGTTTTGCTATCATGCCCATGACAAACTTGAAACTCTCAGGAAACATACCACCAATTTGTTCTGCTATCCCAACAAGAACAAGATTCATTGCATTTTACAAATATACAAATCAGATAAAAAGCACTGGTCAAAATATCTGGGAATAGGTCAAAAGAGGAATCTGCAAAGGTTAGCCAGTCAATAGTTGAAAGGGTGCTTTAAGGACAAATTGCCTATTGGGGGAACCCCTGCATGTATTTGTCCAACCCCATGCTGAGGACAGTCTCCTGCATGGTTTATGTATTGGCGACATTCCAATGAATACTAGTCTGAATTTATTGATAAATTATAGAAACAGAGCCCACTCGAGGTAGAATTCAAGAGAGTAAAAATTAAAGATGATTTAGATAAAAGATGATTTATAAGAGTTAATTTGTTGCCCTTATTACCACTAGGAGGAATGCATGTTCCTAGAATGCAAGGTCAGTTTTGCTATAGAACATTTATAGACTGGCCTTATTCACTATATTGATCCAAATTACTATGGTCGTTTAAATCTTAAGGACACATTACTTTATAGATTCATATAAGCAGTGATTTTAAGCCTATGTTTGTAAAGAGATTTAGAGATTTAGTCTAATAAATTGACTCAGAGTTACAAAAGCAGGCAAGCCCCCAAAATCTGCAAAGTGAATTTTCCAGCTTGGAAACCAGTAAAATCTGTTCTTTGGTTCAGATTCTGTTATAATTTGAAGAAGAATAATTTCTTCTTGAGTTCAAAAGCATGGGTGGGCAGAATTGGGGGAGGATAAAGTCAAAAGACTTCAGTCAAAAAGCTTCAGTTTAGTCAACCAAGAATTATTTTATGCACATAATGCTTATCCTTTCCATTGAAGTTTTCAACTCAATAGATTGGATGAGACTTACCTACATTAGGAAGATCAATAGTTCTACTCATGCTACTAAATCCTATGTTACTTGTTTCTAAAAGCACACTAAAGAAACACCCGAAGCCATAGTTAGCTAAATACCTGAGTATAAAATTGAGCTCCATAGTAATTCTTTGTCAACTCAGCCTTTGTGTGCATATCTTTGAGATTCAAATGACAATAAAAATATTAGCCCATTCAAGTTGATGTGATTACCCTTCACACAATATATTGCTATTACCTAGAAGAAGTAAAATCCTTGAGTGATGGCTGTTCTGCAAATTTTGGGTGAGGCTCACAAAACTTAAATTAATATGAAAAATGTCAATTTCCCTATTAAAGAGGGAAGAAAGCAATTATTTTGCTATGTAAGTATAGATTTAAACCAAATAAAGTGGAACTACTCATGATAATTACAGATCATATTCTGTTACTGGTTACATTGTTATTATTGATCTTTATAAAGCTCTCTAATAAGTCTGAGTGCACAAAGGCTTTTTCAAAAGGTCTCCAGCCTACACTTATTTGGCAGCCTAAGCCCTGTTCAGAAGCAGGATATGAATATAAATATACATTTATATATATATAGAAGCAGGATATGAATATAGATACACATTTATATATATGGCATATATATATATGGCATATACTCAAACATTGTCACTCAGGCCACAATTTCTTACCCAAGTATTAATCAAAAAACATTTAACCCCCACCCATCCCCTGTACACATCCCTGAGGTTCACAGTTTTTCTCTTGTCTGCCTACTCAGACACATAAAGGAGCTGAGAAGAGCTTTTGAGTAACGAGCTCCATAATTGCATTCTAAGTTCACTTCATAACAAAAGCCAGGGAAAATGTTTGAGATGACAAGTTTTTCAACCTTTAAGAAATCCAAATCCAGAATGACAAATAGGAGCAGCCAAACATATTGTGATGGGGAGTGTTCCAGCAAGCAGCTTTCTAGCTTGGTAATTCTCATATATGACATGGGAATCCTCTGACTAAACTGGCTAATCTGGGACTCACTAGTCTGTAGTATTCCCATTGATTCCCTCTCTTCTCACATCTAGACAGATAAGACAGACACTCCTTTCCAATGTGCACTCTAAGAGCACCAGGTTATTACAGAAACAATCCAGGACACAGATAGATCCAAAAAAATAATTCATGAATACATACAGAAATTTTCTTTTTTTTTGTCTTCTGAATATAATCTTTAAGTACTTATCATAAACTGAATATGATTACAAAAAAAGTTTTATTAAGATGCCTGTCAAATGTTTAAGAAGGAAATTTGACATACATGATCTATTGATATATGTGCTTAACATATGTGGTATATAGAATTGATTATCAAGATCGCCTCTGTCCCCTTTTTATAAATTTAAATGAAGAGAAAGTTTCAGGTCAAGAAAATTAACCTAGTAGCATAATTAGACACTTTGTTTATTGTGGTTATTAAAATCTTAAGCATATCATATTTTTTGTCTAGTTTTCTTCTTACATACTTATTCACACATATTAGTTTTACTCAGAGATGTACAGAATGTCACTGTGATCCTTTATAATCAGAAACCAGGTAAAGGTACTTGCTGACTCAAGCTGACTATGAACCTGTTCATTTACATTTGTTTGTAACTGTTGTCCCCTGTCATCAACAAGATCCAGTAGTTGTGTTGGAGACAAAGCAACAAAATAGTTACTATCAAGCCCTTTTGGAGAAAAAGATTGCTGACTCATTTATTAGACTTCTAACCAATGATTTTTATAGTCCACAGGGGAAAATATTAAAATAAAACAACAACTTGAAGTTCCACATAATGATATAAATGGACATATAAAATAATACATTTACTGTAGAAATTACTACCAAAGTAAATATAAAATAAAATAATACATTTACTGTAGAAATTACTACCAAAGAAAATGAGAAAACAGAAAAAGGTTTTCTAAAAGGGTTAACATTTATATAATTTTTATGGGCCATATGCATAGACTTCCCTAGTAGAGGAGATTGGAGATACAATAGAATAAGAGGTTGACATCATTAAATTTCTGGAATCAGAAGCCCTCTGTATCACTGTCTTACCAAGTAATAGAAGGAGATGCTAAGAGAAAACTATAAAACAAAGCATGGGAATTTACCAGTGAAATACCTTATGTGGCATATAAAGGAACATTATTCTTCCCTAAATATAGACACTATTTTGACCTCTAGCAAAATGGATTGATTCTCTCTTTCTCTCACTCTCTCTTTCTCTCTCTCCCTCCCTTTCAATTGAATCACTTAAATTACAAAGTTGCAAAGGTATTTATGACTGAGTTTTAGGTGAACAATTCTCCAACACCAATTTATTCACCAGTGTCTACTACCTTCCTCCAATGTCCCCAGTTTCCCTCCTGACCCCCCAGCCCAGTCCATCTCTGTCAGGCACTTTCCCCTCTCCCATTGTCCTGGTTCTCTCTTACCTAACATACTCTACATTCCCAACCCTATCTTAGCAGCAAGCTTCCTGCTGAACTGTCTTGTCACTTTTGTTGTTGTAGGTATGTTCACCCTTGGGGAACACACTGGCAGATCAGCAGATCATAGAGCATCCAAAGACCTAACATCTGGTTTCATGTGTCTAAGAGAGAATTTTCTACCAAGAAATCACATCATCTAAGGTGCTGACTATGTCACATTTTAACTTTATATACTTTAGTGTAGGGTTTGGTTTTCATATATGTTGTTTGTGATTTTCACTCTTTGCTGTTACTGCTGCTATTGTGTTTATGTTCATGATTGTGTAACATTCAATTACATTAATATGACAAAATGCCTCTCTTCTATTATTGGTATGTATTCAGATTGTAGTTTTTAGGAAATCACTGTATATAGAATATTTTTGAAGAATCTTTATTTTGGTAGGAGGTTTTGTTACACCCAGCCATACTCAGAGGTTACTCCTGATTCTGAGCTTAGGTAAGCTGGGGAACTATATCAGATGCTCGGGATTGAATGTGGCTTGGCTGTGTACAGTCATTCCTGCCTTACAGAAGATAGGGTGTTTACCTTGCATGCAACAAACCCAGGTTCCAATCCCAAGAATCCCATATGGTTTTTCATACTCTGAGTACTGCTAGGAGTAATTCCTGAGTGAAAAGTAAAGATTAAATTCCTGAGAATTGCTGGGTGTGGTCCCCAAACTACAACAACAATAACAACAAAAATACAATTTCTTCATTGGAGTGCTCATCTATTTTTATACCTATTTCTAGATATTTAATGATATTGAAAATAGCATCTATTTAAAATTTATATTTTAATTGATTACATTCCTAGTTGTTTTTGGAATATAAAAATATAATTATTTTATATTACTCTTTTATTCAGTAACTTTGCTCAATTTAATTTAAAAGCAAGATCTTATCTTCTCCATTAGAAACTTTATAGCCAGGACAAAGTGATAGCACAGTGGTAGGGTGCTTCCCTTGCTTGCGGCTGATGCAGGACAGACCTTGGTTTGAACCCCTGCATCACATATGGTCCTCCAAGTCAGGACCAATTTCTGAGTGCATAGACAGAAGTAGCCCCTAAGTGTCACTGGATGTGGTGACAGAAAGAGAAAGAAGAAAGAAAGAAAGAAAGAAGAAAGAAAAAGAAAGAAAGAAAGAAAGAAAGAAAGAAAGAAAGAAAGAAAGAAAAAGAAAGAAAGAAAGAAAGAAAGAAAAGAAAGAAAGAAAGAAAGAAAGAAAGAAAGAAAGAAAGAAAGAAGGAAGGAAGGAAGGAAGGAAGGAAGGAAGGAAGGAAGGAAGGAAGGAAGGAACAAAGGAAGGAAGGAAGAAAGAAAGAAGGAAGAAAGGAAGGAAGAAAAAAGAAAAAAGGAAGAAAAGAAGGAAAGAAGGAAGGAAGGAAGAAACTTTATAGCCATACTATATAAAGAAAAAATGTTCCTTGGGTAACTAAAATATTAACAAATTCCAGTTATTAACTTTCCTTCTTCAATCATCTGCACAATGGTTTTGCATTTGAGTGACCCACAACTGGAGTTCTAGTATTCACCCAATTGTTGGATTTTTTTTTTTTTTTTTTTTGGTTTTTGGGTTACACCCAGCATCACTCAGTGGTTACTCCTGGTTTTGTGCTCAGAAATGGCTTCTGGCTGTCATGGGGGACCATATGGGATGCCAGGATTTGAATCATTGGTTCTTCTGGACCAGCTGAGTGCAAGGCAAATGCCTTACAGCTGTGCTATCTCTCCAGCCCCAAGGATGTTCTTAAAAGCGTTACTTCATGTTAATAATTGTTACAGTTACTAGAACAACTTTAATTCAATTTTATGGTGACCTCAAACTATAAATTAATATCTTTATGCCTGCAGGTATACTTAATTTCTAAGAAAACCTATTTTGCATAATAACAAAATATCATCAATAAGGCAAAGAATGAACTTTTTTACTTTTTAAACATTTTGTTTTGCTTCATTTAGTTCCTTAAGGAATTTCTTTTATAGAGAACATCATCAAGTAAATGGAAACACCTGTTGGTGAAATTTTAATTATCTAGCCATATATTAAACACCATAATTATAAAAGGGAGACAAATGTCAAGACAAAAGAGACCTTAAAGACAATCCTTTCAATACACTCTGATTTTTCAAATTGGTAAATAAGTCCAAATAACTAGTAAATACTGCAGAGCTTCAGAACTGTTTAGCACTGCAGCCAATAAAACCCAGGCTTTTGGTTGTTAGCTTAGTGACTTTCTTCAAAATCATAGTCTCATGTGATCAATAAGTTACAAGAAAGTATTCACAGAATGCTCATAATTGAAGGTGTAGGAAATTTTCATACAATTTCTTTGTGGGAACAAGCAAATGAACTAATGTTCATTAAGTACCTTGCATGTTCCAGGCAGTCAAGACACTTTCCACGTTACTTTAAAGTTCTTAAGACAAATAAGAAAATCATGACTGCTTTACTTTACCAATAATAAAATGGGTTTCAGCAATGTAAAATTGTTTTCACAAACTTGCATTCCAGAGAACCATAACTCTAACCTAAAAACTACTTACTTCCAATCATATATTTTCTTCCTTTCTTTTTATTTTTTACTATTTAAAAGTAGAGGTGTTGGAGTCTAACCTTTGCACTATCAAAGGTTGTATCAACAAAAAAAAATCAAGGATGGTCATAATTATTAAAATCATTTAATTAGCCAACAATCCTGTTTCTAAAAATGTGTAAGTGAGATATTTAAGGATTTGAGAATTATGGATTTGATGCATATGCATCTTCATCATTGAACTGTTTGTTCATCTGAAAATCCCTTGAACCATAGCTGAAAAATGTGACAGCTATGACTGTCCTCCAAATGACTGAGGAATAATATATAACAGTTAATTTGATGAGTATCATTTGTTTTGTTTGTATGACTTTACTATTACCTATAAAATAAAACTTAGAATTTACTTTGATAAATTATGACTCACATAAAATTATATCTTTCAGCAATATAATCTGTATAGTTCTAAAATTGATACCAGCCCTCTTAGCATTCTATAAAAATTAATGAATTTATAAAAGATATCTCTTAGTATTTTGGAACTGTCTACAAAGCAAATGACTACATCAACTCTAGAATTGTGACTATAGAATACCAAGTATAATGCCACTTCTTTCATCCAACTCACACATTTATTAATTTAAGCATTTATTGAGAACTTATGTTATGGATTAGGCACAATATTAGACAATGATTGATCCATATAGATAACATTCAAAATTTTGGTAATGTTTTATAAATTTACATGGAGGTATTCAAATAATCATATCCATTATCATGACCTAGTTGATGGGTTTCCAAGACAGAGCAGAACAAAATAACATAGAAACCCTGAGAAAAAGTGGTAATGTTTTTTTCTGAAGAGGAAGAGGCAGTATTATTATGGAAAGTTTCTTTGAGTTTATCACCTTTAAATTAGGACATAAAGAGTGAAAATGATTTCACTAATATCTCTTACCTGAGTACCTCAACTGCCTCTTCAATACCTTTCTGGTTTTACTTCTGCTAACCCTCTATCCAAAAAGCAACTATGCTCTTTGTAAAACAATTCAGATGATCTTTTTTTGCTAAAGCTCTCCAATGACTTTATAGAGAAATTAGAAAATCTTAATTCCTTAGATAGTTTTCAAGATTCTAAATGATGTAGATCTTGGCTGCCTCTCAGCTCAAATAACCTCCGTCATATCTCCTCCACCCTCCATTACTACATTTCAGAAACTCTGCTGTCCTTTCTGCTTATGCCTGCATTCTTTCTGGACACTGCTTGTATTCCAAAATAAAGCCTAGGTTTTTTAAAAATATTTATTGTTATAAAAGAATCCATGACCAGCAAATCAAGTATAAAAGTATGCTTTCTTATTTCTTACATTTGCATTTGATAATTCTTCTATTTCAATTACTCTATCTCCATTTGTCTATAAATCTGTGCCCTTGCCTTCTTTAGGATTTTAATTTTCTAATTACTTTAGGTAAAATACACCCAATCCCAGTTGCCCCATAAACACACACACAAACTTATCTCAAGATCATGAACCTTCTTCCTTATTTTATTCAGTATTAGAATCATTGTTTGTTTTTTATATTTATTCTTTCGAAATTGTGACAATTTATCTTGCTTCTCCAAGACTTAGAATAATGTTCGAAAAATAACAAATTTCCAAAAATAAATGATCATGAGGAAAAGAGGAAAGCTTTTTTTTTTTTTTTTTTAAAAAAAAAAGAGAGACAGTTTTTCTAGAACTAACCTTGTAATGCAATAAATATCTTTCTTGGTGGTAGTAAAAGTTTTAGGAGATAAGTACTAAAAGCACACACTATTATGTGGTAACATTTTGAGCCTTCGTTTGAAATGACATCAGCTCACTGAAATAATTGAATATACAGGGAACATATTTTCCCCTGTGGATCCATAAAAATTTCAAAGTAAATCTTGGCTTTTTTATTCTATTTTTATCAAACTTCTTTTATATGAGTAGCAAATCAGTCCTTCCTGCAAAACATTTTAGGACATGGTTTTGATGTATTCAGGGAACTGTCAAAATGTAAATTGATGTGCTCATAAGTTTTCAGCAGCCAGAGCCTATGAAGCTGGAAAATATGTGTTTGGGGTTCAGTTACCAGAAACCCCAACCAATACTCTACTCTGTGCCTTGTAAACCTTAAAGGGCCTTTTGCTTTCAGCCTGGCTTTAACTTTGACCTCCTAGCCTTACATTACTCTTATATTCCCCGAAAGAATTCATAAATATTTTTTCTGAAGCTCACACTCAGAAGGCAGCAATCCATAGTGGCTTTTCAAGTGATCCTACCATATTATGGTCCTGAGCCATTTCTACTCCTGGTAAAAGTCCGGAGTAAAAAATGGCTGACTGTGGAGACTGCCAGGTGAAGTGCTGATTGCTTCACCTGTGGAGTCTCTGCCCAGCTGTGCTTCTTCTGAGGAACCTGAGGACCTGAAGGAAGCCCTGTCCTGTGCTTCTCTGTCTTTTCTGAATCCTTGAATCTCTCCTCAGAGCCCTTGGAAGCAAACCCCCAAAAAACTGCATTCTGAAGCTACCCAACAAGAGGCTGACTTTACAAGCCCAGAAAGGGGAAGCCCCTGAACTTTGCTGGAACTTAGATGCCAGCACCCCTATCTGCCTGTATTCTGTGCTGTGCTCCATTTTTGGCCTGATTTCATCCTGTGTGTGGCTCATCTTCGGACAGCTTGCCTTCCCTGGAGCCTTCACAGGAGGTGAGTTTACAAGCCCAGAAAGGGGAAGCCACTGAACTCTGCTGGAACTCAGATGCCAGCACCCCTATCTGCCTGTCTTCTGTGCTGTGCTCCATTTTTGGCCTGATTTCATCCTGTGTGTGGCTCATCTGCCAATGGATTGCCTTCCCTGGAGCCTTCCCTGGAGGGAAGTTTACAAGACCAGAAAGGGGGAGCCGGAGGAGCACGGCTGCTCTACCTTGCTTCCCGGCCATGCACATTATTTAGCAAGTGAATACAACCACAACACGTAGAAAAACCCACAATACAGGTGTGACAATGGGGAAACAACGCAGGCCAGCACCAGACATAGAGAATAATGATGTCAACTCTGATGACTTGAACATGACCAACCAATTAGTCAGTCTCTCAGATAAAGAGTTTAGAGTCACAATATGGAAGATATTCAAAGAACTCAAAGAAAGTATAGAAGAGAACACTAATAATAATCAAGAGAATATGAAGTTAGAAATCAGAAAACTCCAAACTGAAATTTCAGGTCAAATAACAGGTCTGAAAAACTCAGTAGATAAATTGAATAAAAACATGGTTGAGCTTTCCAATGGATAAACAGCAGCTGAGGATAGAATTAGTACATTGGAAGATGAGATGAATAACAATTCCATACAGCAGAAGAAATTGGAAAAAAGCCTTAAAGCAAATGATCAAACAATAAAAAAATTACTCAAAGAATGGGAACAGATGAAAATAGAAGTCTATGATAAGCTCAACAGAAACAACTTAAGAATCATTGAAGTCCCAGAGACCCAGGAAGAAAATCTCCAGGAAAAGTCAACGGTCAAGAACATCATTAAAGAGAAAATAACAGAGCTAAAGAATACATGCGATCAAGTCCTGCATGTCCAAAGAGTACCAACTAAAAGAGACCCAAGAAAAAACACCCCAAGACACATCTTAGTCACAATGACGAATCCCACAGATAGAGACAGAATTCTGAAAGCAGCAAGATCGAAAAGAGAAATTACATTCAAGGGAACATCCTGGAGATTTACTGCATACCTGCCACTGGAAACACTCAAGGCCAGAAGGCAGTGGTGGGACATAGTGACAAAACTCAATGAAATAAATGCTTCGCCTAAAATACTGTACCCAGCAAAACTCACTTCAGGTTTGAAGGAACAATACATGGTTTCACAGAGAAACAACAGCTCAGAAATTTTACAGACTCAAAACCATTCTTAAAAGAAAAACTGAATGGCCTACTTTAAGACAAGACTGACCAACAGACACACCAAACTTCTATATAAAGATGGCACTACCTCCCAGGACAATTCTTTCTCTCAATGTCAATGGACTAAATGCACCAGTTAAGAGACACAGAGTGGATAAATGAATCAAAACACTCAATCCAACCTTCTGCTGCTTATAAGAAATGCACCTGAATAGTCAGAACAAACATAGACTCAAAATAAAAGGCTGGAGAAAATCATCCAAGCAAACAAAACCCATAAAAAATCTGGAGTGGCCATAGCAATATAAAATGATGCAAACTTTATACTTAGGAAAGTTGTAAGGGACAAATATGGACATTTTTTATTTATCAAGGGATATGTACAGCAGGAAGAAATCACTCTCCTAAACATATATGCACCGAATGAGGGGACTAAAAATATTTAATAAAATTGTTGACAAATCTGAAAAATAATATCAATCACAACACAATAATTGTGGGAAACCTCAACACAGCATTGTCAACACTTGACAGGTCAACCAGACTGAAACCCAAAAAGAATATACTAGACCTGAAAAGAGAAATGGAAGAAAGAGGACTAATAGATATATACAGGACACTCCACCCCCAGATTCCCGGATACACATTCTTCTCTAATGAACATTGAACATTCTCCAGGATAGACTACATGCTAGCACATAAAACATACCTCCATAATATTAAGAGGATAGAAATTGTGCAGGCTACCTTTGCTGACCACAAGGCCCTGAAACTATATGTGAAATACAAAGGGACACAGAAGAAAAACTTTAATATCTCAAAATTAAGCAGCCTAATAGTGAATAACCAGTGGGTCCGAGATGAAATAAAAGAGGAAATCAAAACCTTCCTAGAAACAAATGACAATGGAGACACAAACTATCAGAACCTATGGGACACAGCAAAAGCGGTACTGAGAGGAAATTTTATAGCTTTGCAAGCACACATCAGGAAAGAAGAAGGGGTGTACATGAATAGCTTAATGACGCAGCTCATAGAATTGAAAAGTACTCAACAAACGGACCCAAAAATAGGGAGAAAGAAGGAAATAACAAACCCGAGAGCAGAAATCAATGAAGTGGAAACCTGAAAAACAATTCAAAAGAACAACTAAAGCAGAAGTTGGTTCCTTGAAAAAATAAACAAGATTGATAGACCACTGGCAAAACTAACAAAAAAGAGAGAGAAACTTGATAACTCATAATAGGAATGAAAAAGGAGAGATCACTACTGACATGGTAGAGATCCAAAGGGTAATCAGAAACTACTTTGAGAAACTCTATGCCACTAAAAATAAAAACCTGGAAGAAATGAATGAATTTTTGGACTGTTATAATCTCCCACAGTTGAATGAAGAGGATGTAACATATATAAACACACCCATCACTATTGAGGAAATTAAGACAGTAATCAAATGTCTGCCCAAAAACAAAAGTCCAGGCCCAGATGACCTTACTAATAAATTCTTTCAAACATTTCAAGAGGAACTTCTACCAATCCTGGCAAGACTCTTTCATGAAATTGAAAAAAGAACAGGAACACTTATAAATAGCTTTTATGAAGCCAACATCACTTTGATACCTAAACCAGACACAGATGCTACAAAAAAAGAAAATTACAGACCAATACGGCTGATGAATACAGACGCAAAGATCCTCAACAAAATCCTAGCAAATAGGACTCAATGCCTCATTAAGAAGATCATCCACTACAATCAAGTAGTTTTCATCCCAGGAATGCAAGGCTGGTTTAACATCTGTAAATCTAAACATAATACACAACAGCAACAACAAGAAAAATAGAAATCACATGATCATATCAATAGACATAGAGAAAGCATTTGATAAGTTCCAACACCCATTCTTGATCAAAACTCTCAGGAAGATGGGAATGGAAGGAACCTTTATCAATATAGTTAAGGCCATCTACCACAAGCCAGAGGCAAATATTGTCCTCAATGGAGAAAAACTGAAAGCCTTTCCTCTAAAATCTGGCACAAGACAAGTCTGTCCTCTCTCACCGATCCTATTCAACATAGCACTGGAAGTACTTGCTATAGCAATTAGGCAAAAAAAATATATCAAAGGAATCCAGATAGGAAAGGAAGAAGTCAAGTTCTCACTGTTTGCAGATGACGTGATACTCTACCTAGAAAACCCTAAAGTCTCTACAAAAAATATTCTAGAAACAATAGACTCATATAGCAAGGAGGCAGGCTACAAAATTAACACAAAAAATCAATGGCTTTTCTATACACCAATAGTAATAAGGAAAAAATATACATTAAGAAAACAACCCCATTCACAATAGTGCCACACAAATTCAAATATCTTGGAATCAACTTGACTAAAAATGTGAAGGACCTATACAAAGAAAACGATAAAACTTTGCTTCAAGAAATAAGAGAGAACACGTGGTAATGGAAGCACATACCCTGCTCATGGATTGGCAGGATTAACATTATTAAAATGGCAATACTCCCCAAAGCATTATACAGATATAATGCGATCCCTCTAAAGATACCCATGACATTCTTCAAAGAATTGGATCAGGCACTTTTGAAATTCATTTGGAACAATAAACACCCTAGTATAGCTAAAGCAATATTTGGAAAAAAGAATATGGGAGGAATTACTTTCCCCAACTTTAAACTGTACTACATAGCAATAGTTATCAAAACAGCATGGTATTGGAATAAAGACAGGCCCTCAGATCAGTGGAATAGGCTTGAATACTCAAAGAATGTTCTCCAGACTTACAATCACCCAATATTTGATAAAGGAGCAATAAATTTTAAATGGATCAAAGAAAGCTTCTTCAACAAGTGGTGTTGGCACAACTGGCTAGCCACTTGCAAAAAATTGAACTTAGACCCCAGCTAACATCATGTACAAAGGTTAAATCCAAATGGATGAAAGACCTCAATATCAGACCCAAAACTATAAGATATATAGAACAACATGTAGACAAAACACTCCAGGACATTGAGACTAAAGACATCTTCAAAGAGGAAACTGCACTCTCCCAGCAAATAAAAGCAGAGATTAACAGATGGGAATATATTAAACTGAGAGGCTTCTGCATCTCAAAAGAGATAGAACCCAGGATACAAGAGCCCCCCACTGAGTTGGAGAAATTATTTACCCAATACCCTTTAGACAAGGGGCTAATCTCCAAAATAATACAAGGCACTGACAGAAATTTACAAGAAAAAAACATCTAATCCCATCAAAAAATGGGAAGAAATATGGACAGACACTGTGACAAAGAAGAAATACAAATGGCCAAAAGACACATGAAAAAATGCTCCACATCACTAATCATCAGGGAGATGCAAATCAAAACAACTATGAGGTACCACCTCACACCCCAGAGATTGGCACACATCACAAAGAATGAGAACAAGCAGTGTTGGTGGGGATGTGGAAAGAAAGGAACTTTTTATCCACTGCTGGTGGGAATGCCCTCTAGTTCAACCTTTATGGAAAGCGATATGAAGATTCCTCCAAAAACTGGAAATTGAGCTCCCATATGACCCAGCTATACCAATCCTAGAAATTTACCCTAGGAACATAAATATACAATACAAAAATCCCTTCCTTGCACCTATATTCATTGCAGCACTATTTACCATAGCAAGACTCTGGAAATAGCCAAGATACCCTTCAACAGATAAATGGCTTAAGAAACTGTGGTACATATGCTCTCCTGCATACTAAGGTGGGGAAGCCCCGCCCACCCACGCCAGCCGCAAATGGCCTCGCCCCACTCCCGCAGCATCTCTCCTGCCTCCTGAGGTGGGGAAGCCCCGCCCACCCATGCCGACCGCGCGAATGCCGCACCCCGCCCCCGCAGCGTCTCCCCTGTCTCCTGAGGTGGGGAAGCCCCGCCCAACCACGCCAGCCCCACAAGCGGACGTGCCCCGCCCCCGCCAGGTCTCTGCTGCCTCCCAGCATTAGCTGACAATAGGGCAAAGCAAAAAATTAGGCCACAGAAAGAGCACAGGAGGAGCCAAACCTCAGCAAGCTCTCCCAACAGTACCTCTAGATCCACCCTCAGGCAGGGGACCCATTCCCACACCACAGGGGATCAAAACAGGCTGAAATTGGAAGGAACAGCACTCCAAAGTACATCAATAAACACAAAGAAATATGGGTAAATCAAAGAGAACCCTAACTTCTGAAGATAGGGAGACAAACCCTAACAAGTTTCCAAGTCCGCCAAAATGCACAGATCCATGGGAAGGCAAACTAAAAGTAGCAATGAGGAAGTAAATGCAAGAATTAATGAAAGATATGAAAGAAACCTTAGCTACCGAGTATAAGAAATCTATGGATGAACGAATCAGCCAAATTAAAGAAGAAATGTTAAAGAACATGAGAGAGTCCATACAAAAAGAAGTGAAGGAATTAAAAGACAAAGTAACAAGCCTTACTAGTAGAAACACAGAGTTGGAGAAACACATTGAAGAACTCGAAGGAAAACTGCAAACAAAAAATGACCAAGAATCCAACAAAGAAATAAAAGGCAAGGCACTGGAAGGAAAAGCCCAGTACCTAATGAACAAGGACAAAAGAAACAATCTAAGAATCGTGGGTATACCAGAAGGGGAGGAAATAGGGAACGAGGAAGAACACGTAGTCAGAGAGATAATAGCAGAGAACTTCCCTGCCCTCTGGAATGAAACTTCAGGGCAAATCCAGGAAGTCAAGAGAGTCCCTAATAAAATAGACCCTAATAAACCAACAACAAGACATATAGTAATCCAAATGACAAAAAAAAAGGAGAAAGAGAAACTTCTTAAAGCAATAAGAGAGAAAAAAAAACCTCGTGTACAAAGGTAGGAACATAAGAATCAAACCAGATCTCCCATTCGAAATAATTCAAGCAAGAAGACAATGGAATGACATATTTAAATGATTGAATGAAAGAAACTTCCAACCTAGAGTCCAATACCCAGCAAAACTATCATTCATATGGGAGGACAGACTAAAAACATTCTCAAACAAGACCGAACTAGAACTATTTGTGCAAACAAAACCAATCCTAAACGACCTACTCAGAGATGAATTACACAATCCAAACCCCCAATTGTAACAAAAACCACCCTACACAACACAACTGCATAACGATCATCTCTCTCAATAATCTCCCTAAATGTTAATGGCCTAAACTCTCCAATCAAAAGACGCATAGTAGAGAACTAGATTAGGAAAAATAAACCGGACTTCTGCTGTCTGCAAGAAACACACCTAAAGTTACAGGATAAGCATAGGCTTAGAATAAAAGGATGGAAAGTAATTATTTAGGCCAATGGAAAACAAAAAAGAGCAGGGACAGCCATTCTTATATCAGACCAAATTAAATTCAATCCCAAGAAAGTGATCAGAGACAAAGAGGGTCACCATATACTGATCAGGGGAACATTAGATCAAGAAACGCTAACCCTGGTCAATATCTATGCACCTAATGTAGAGTCAGCAAAATATGTGAGGCAACTGCTCGTAAACCTGGAGAAACACATGAAGGGAAATGTGATAATAGTAGGGGACCTCAATACTCCACTATCACCACTGGACAGATCCACCAAACAGAAAAATAGCAAAGAAATAAGAGCTCTAAATGAAAAATTAGAAGATTTAGGGCTATTAGACTTATATAGAGCCCTCCATCCTCAGAAAGCAGAATACACATTCTTCTCAAGCCCACATGGAACCTTCTCCAGAATAGACCATGTCTTAGGATACAAAGCCAACCAATATAAGACCACAAAGGTAAGGATCATTAGAAGTACCCTTTCAGATCACTATGCAACAGAGCTCAAAATTGAGGTCAAGAAGAAGCAATGGAGGAAAACTAATACCTGGAGATTAAACAACATGCTGCTCAACAACAGCTGGATCAAAGATCAACTCAAGAAAGAAATAAAAAGATTCCTTGAGACAAATGATAATGAAGAGACAACATGTCAAAATTTATGGGACACAGCAAAAGCAGTAATTAGGGGGAAACTCATAGCAATACAGGCCTATGTCAAGAAAAGGTAAACAACAAAACCAACAGTTTAAAAGATCACCTCAAAGAATTGGAACACAGCAACAGAGAAATCCAACCACAACCAGAAGGCAAGATTTAATAAAAGCCAGAGCAGAAATAAGCAACATAGAAACGAAGAAAACAATTCAAGAAATCAATGAGACCAGAATTTGGTTTTTTGAAAAAATAAACAAGATAAACAAACCACTGGCAAAACTCACCAAAAAAAGAGGGAAAACACCCAAATAAGTAGGATCACAAATGAAAGGGGAGAGATTACAACAGAACCCCAAGAAATACAACATATTATGAGATCATATTATGAACAACTATACTCAGCTAGGATAGAGAACCCTGTAGAAATCGACAGATTCTTGGAGAAAAACTCTCTTCCAAGACTGGACAAGGAAGAACTAGAAAGCATAAACAGACCAATCACTTCAGAGGAAATTGAAGATGTAATTAAAAAACTCCCTAAGAACAAAAGCCCAGGCCCAGATGGATTTACAGGATAGCAAACACATACTGAAAAACAAAAAGCTGGGAGGCATCTCCTTACCTAACTTGAAACTATACTATAAAGCCATAGTAATCAAAACAGCATGGTACTGGAACAGAGACAGGACCTCAGACCAGTGGGTCAGAACAGAATTCCCAGACATAAACCCCAAGATATACAGCCAACTAATATTTGATAAAAGAGGCAAGAATCTGAAATGGAACAAAGAAAGCCTATTCAACAAATGGTGTTGGTACAACTGGAAAACCACATGTACGAAAGTGAAGATCGACCCATACTTCACCCCTTATACAAAAGTTAACTCAAATTGGATCAACGACCTTGAAATCAGACCCAAATCTATAAAGTTTATCGAGAATAAAATAGGAAGAACACTTGAAGATCTATATATCAAAAAGGTCTTTGAGAATGGAGCACCAATGGCAAGAACGCTAGCATCAAATATAAATAAATGGGACTACATCAAACTAAAAAGCTTCTGCATGGTGAAAGAAACCCTACTTAACGTAAGAAGACAGTTAACAGAATGGGAAAAAATCTTTTCACTCGACATATCAGATAAAGGGCTGATATCTAGAACATACAAAGCACTCAGAAAGCTGAGCCCCCCAAAACCAAATAAAGCTATAAATAAATGGGGAGATGAAATGAATAGACACTTCTCTGAGGAAGACAGAAGGATGGCCAACAAACACATGAAAACATGCTCACCTTCACTGATCATCAGAGAGATCCAAATGAAGACAACAATGAGATACCACCTTATACCAGTGAGGATGGCTCACATCAAAAATAATGGGAACAACCTTTGCTGGTGGGGATGCGGTATGAAAGGAACTCTCATCCACTGCTGGTGGGAATGCCCCCTAGTCCAACACCTATGGAGAACAGTCTGGAGAGTGCTCACAAAACTCAGAATTGAGCTGCCATTTTACCTAGCAATTGCTCTCCTAGGCATAGAAGGACATTCATTCCAAAATACGTATGCACCCCACTATTTATTGCAGCACTCAGTATAATTAAGATGTCTTACCTGTACACAATGGAATATTACATGGCAGTCAGAAACGATACAATCACAGACTTTGCAGCAACGTGGATGGACCTAGATTATGTTATGTTAAACAAAATGCAAAATGGAGCAAGGAAAGTCTCTTCAACTAGTGGTGTTGGGACAACTGCTCAGCTACAAGCAAAAGCACAAACCCGGACCTCTATCTAAAACTATGCACATAAGTCAAATCCAAATGAATTAAAAATCTTGATATCAAACCTGGAATAATAAGGTATGCAAGACAGGTACTTAAAAATCTCTATGATGCCTGTAAGAAGCTCAGAGGCTGAGCTTCCTGCCCCGAGTTGTTTCGGGCCATAGGAGCAGTGTTCTGCTTCATTTCCTGGCTACGCATTATTTCTATTTAATGAACCCCACCATAACATGTAGAAAAAATTCACACTAAAAGCATGACAATGGGGAAAACACTCAGGCAAACACCATGCACAGAGAAGGCAGGTGATAGAACTGATGACCCAAAATTTACCAACTATCTGATCAAACTCTCAGATAAGGAGTTTAGAATAGAAATATGGAATATCCTCATAGAAATAAAAGAAAACATAGCTCAAGCTGAAGAGAACATCAAGACAGAAATCAGAAAACTCCAAACTGACAAGAAAGGTCTGAAAAACACAGTAGTTGAACTGAAAACCTCAATGGAAATCCTCTCCAACAGGGTAAGAGAAGCTGAGGACAAAATCAGTGAACTGGAAGATGAAATGCAGAACAACTTCATACAGTAGAAGAGATTGGAAAAGAAACTTAAGGCAAATAATCAGACAATAGATAAAGTACTCAAAGAATGTGAACATATGAAAATAGAGATCTTGGAAAAACTCAACAAAAACAGCATAAGAATCATTAAAGTCCCAGAGGCCTAGGAAGGAGAAACCCAGGAAGAGTCAACAGTCAAAGACATTCTCACAGAGAAACTCCCAGAGTTAAAGACTGCATGCAATCATAGCCTGCATTCCCAAAGAGTACCAGCTAAAAGAGACCTGAAGAAAAGCATCCCAAAACACATCCTAGTCACAATGACATATAGATATAGTATCTGAAGCAGCAAGATCAAAATGGCAAAATGCATTCAAAGGAGCATACTTAAGATTTACAGCAGACATGTGACAAGAAACTCTCAAGGCCAGGAAACAGTGGTGAGATATTGTGACAAGACAGAAAGGATGGATGCTTCACCTAGAATACTGCACCCAGTCCGACTCACTTTACAGTTTGATGAAAGGATACATAGCTTCACATATAAGCAATAGTTCAGAAACTTTACAGATGCAAAATCAGCCTTAAAGGTAAAACTTAATTGTCTATTTATGACAAGACATACCAACAGACACACCAAACTTATACACAAAGATGACATAAAATCCCATGACGATCATCTCCCTCAGTGTTAATGAACTAAATTCACCAATTAAGAGGAACAGAGTGTCTAAATGAATTAAAACGATGAATCCAACCTTTTCTGCCTACAAAAAGCACACCTAAATAGTCAAAACAAACATAGACTCAAAATCAAAGGCTGGAGGAAAATCTTCCAAGCAAACAACAACTTATAAAAGCTGGGGTTGCCATATTAATATCAGAGAACACAAACTTTAGACTCAGAAATGTTGTAAGGGACAAAGATGGACACTTTGTACTAATCAAGAAATACGTGCAAAAGAATGAAATCACACTATTAAACATATATGCACCCAATAAGAGACCAGCAAAATATTTAATACAATTGTTGACAAATTTGAAAGAGGATATAAATAATAACACAATATTTGTGGGAGACCTCAAAACGGCCCTGTCAACACTTGATAGGTAAACCAGACTGAAATCCAACAAAAATATACTAGCTCTGAAAAGAGAAATGAAAGCAAGAGGCCTAGTGTGTATATATATGTACATATAGTATATATATATATATATATATATATATATATATATATATATATATATAATACTCCATCCCCAGAAAACTGGATTCATATTCTTCTCCAATGTACATGGGTCATTCTCCAGGATAGACCAAATGCTGGCACATAAATCATACATCCATGAAATTAAGAGGATAGAAATTTTTCAGGCTAGCTAAGCTGACCACAAGGCTCTGAAATTAGATGTTAACTATAAAGAGACACAGAAGAAAAATTTTAACACCTGGAACTTAAACAGCCTGCTACTGAACAACCAGTCGGTCTGAGATGAAATCTAAGAGGAAATCAAAACTTTCCTGGAAACAAATGACAATGAAGACATAAAATATCAGAATCTATGGGAAACAGCAAAAGCAATACTAAGAGGAAAATTTATAGCTTTGCAAGCACATATCAGGAAAGAAGAAGGGACAAACCTGAATAGTTTTATGATGGAGCTTATAAAATTAGAAATTGATCAACAAAAGGATCCAAAAATAGACAGAAGGAAATAACAAATTTTAAAGCAGAAATTAATGAAGTGGAAGCCCAAAAACAATCTAAAAGATCAACAAAAGCGGAAGTTGGTTCTTTAAAAAAAAAATAAACAAGACTGATAGACTGTCACTACCTGCAAAGGTATGTCTCCATTTATTAAGGAAGTACTCACCAGACGTGGCTTTGGCTTTCCTGATGCAGTGCCTAATTTTCCTCCCAAGAAATATCTGCCAGAAGGCCTGTTTGGAGAACTCAATCATTACTCCTTATGTGGATCGCTGGCAATATTTCTGTCATACTTTTTACATGGTAGTGACTTAACATTTTCCCTTTATTTGTGCTATCCTACAGAAATTTGGCCTTAGCTATCATGCAGTCATTAAAGGAATTTCAATACTAAAGAAAACTGCTAGAAGTTCCCTGATGGCTTAGTATATTTACAACTCAAAGTTCAACCAACTACCTCTTTTTACTTCCGAAGACCAAGTCAAAACATAGCACCTTCAAGACAATGGTCTTCTCTCCCTGCCTTTGAGCACAACAGCAGAATGATTTCAGTCTCAGGGACTTTCCCTGTCACTTTGAATATCTGCTTACAAACAGGTTTGGTCAGTGTAGAATTAGGCTATTTTAGTAGGTATAATTCTGTACCCCTTTCTTTAGTGTTATTCTCTTTCTATTACCAGATCATAGGAAGTGGGTCTTAGCCCCTAGCTAATATACTATTTCCCTCAGGATAGAAATGTTTGTTATCAGGAGTAAAGCAGGATTCCTGCTATTCCTTAATTTACATCAGTAATGACACCTAGGGCCAGGAACTTCTTTGATATGTAAGAATTTAGTCTTTTTTTTATCTTAACACCTAACTGAAACCTATTCTATTCTAAGGTTACAAAACACCTAAAGCTATGTGTATTTGTTCTAAACAATGTACATTGCATTTCTTTCATGTTATGACTGCCTCTTTTTCCCTTTATATACTCTCTTGCCTGAAGATTAAATTTGTCACCCTCCTGCCAGAAATGTGTTGACCCTACACATACTGCGTGTGGTATCATTATTTCATATTTCATATTCATCTGCCTCATGTTTTCACTTACTCCCAGTGAGGATTTATGAACCCCACAAAGGTCTTGCTTAGGGATGCAGCACGTCCGCAGCAATAGACCATTGGCAAAACTCACAAAGAAGAGAGGAGAGAAACTTGATAACCTATATTAGAAATAAAAAGGGGCAATCACTACAAATATTGCAGAAATTCAAAGGGTAATCAGAGACTACTTTGAGAAACTCTATGCCACTAAACATGAGAACCTGAAAGAAATGGATAAATTCATGGATTCTTATAACATTCCACTGTTAAATAAAGAGGATGTAGCATATCTAAACACCCCCATCACTATTGAGAAAATTAAAGAGGTAATCAAATGTCTGCCCCGAAACAAAAGTCCAGCCTAGATGGATTCACTAATGAATTCTTTCAAACCTTTCAAGAGGAACTACTACCAATCCTGGCTAGACTCTCATGAAAATAAAAAAAACAGGAACACTTCCAAATAGCTTTTATGAAGCCAACATCACTTTGATAGCAAAACTAGACCGAGATGCTGCCAAAGAATAAAATTACAGACCAATATCCCTGATGAACTCAGGTGCAATGATCCTCAAAAATTCTGGCAAATAGGATTCAATGCTTCATTAAGTAGATCATACAATGCGATCAAGTAGGTTTTATTCCAGGAATGCATGGATGGTTTAAGATTCGTAAATCTATTAACAAAATACACAACATCAACGAGAAAAATAAAAACCACATGATCATATCTATATATGCAGATAAAGCATTTGATAATGTCCAACACACATTCTTTTTTTTTTTTTGTGGTTTTTGGGTCACACCCGGCAGTGCTCAGGGGTTATTCCTGGCTCCAGGTTCAGAAATTGCTCCTGGCAGGCACGGGGGACCATATGGGATGCTGGGATTCGAACTGATGACCTTCTGCATGAGAGGCAAACGCCTTACCTCTATGCTATCTCTCCGGCCCCCAACACACATTCTTGATAAAAAACTTTCAGGAAGATGAGAATGTAAGAAACTTTTCTCAATATACTGTATTTTCCGGTGTATAAGATGACTTTTGAAACAAAAAAAGTCAAACAAAAATTGGGGGTCGTCTTATACGTTGAGTACATCTCGAAAAATGTTTCAATATGCAGCTAAACGAAAATTGTCTGAATATTGCCACAAAACGATTTTCCAACTTGACCCTGCACCAATCCCTGCAAGGCTGCTCGGACCGCCTCTCTAACTCAGCCAATACAAGCAGGCTTTTGATGCATGCAAATTAGATAATGCTCTGGACCCGAATCTACACTGTAAAAAGCCTGCTCAGATTGGCCAGAGTCAGAGGGGAAGTCTATTACAGTATAACTACCTTTGCTTGTTGTGATTGGCTCTCTGTGGTACATGAGCACATGCAGCACAGGAATGTTCTGTCTGATACAGCGAATATAGGCCTAAACCTATGTTTTAACTGCGAAATTAGGGGTCGTCTTATACGCCCAGTTGTCTTATATGCTGGCAAATACGATAGTTAAGGCCATCTACTACAAGCCAATGACAAATATCATCCTCAATGGAAAAAATCTAAGAGCCTTCCCTCTAAATTTAGGTACAAGACAAAGCTGTCTGCTCTCACCACTCCTCTTCAAAATAGTTCTGGAAGTACTTGCTACAGAGAATAGGCAAATAAAACATATCAAGGGAATCCAGATAGGAAAGGAAGAAGTCAAGCTCTCACTGTTTGCAGATGACACGATAGTAGACTTAGAATACCCTAAAGACTCTGCCAAAGAGCTTCTAGAAACAATAAATTTATATAGCAATGTTGCACACTACAAAATTATCACACAAAAATCAATGACCTTTCTATACACCAATAATGACAGAGAAGAAATGGACATTAGGAAAACAACCCCATTCACATTAGAGCAAATAAGCTGAAATATCTTGGAGTCAACTTGACTAAAGACGTGAAGGACCCATATAAAGAAAACCACAAAACCCTGCTCCAGGAAAAAAAAGAGAGGACACACAGAAATGGAAACACATAACCTGATGATGGCAGGATTAACATTAAAAAAATGGCTATACTTCCCAAAGCATTGTACAGATTTAAGGTGATCCCTCTAAGGATACCCAAGACATTCTTCAAATAAGTGGATCAAACACTTATGATATTCATTTGAAACAATCAACACCCTTGAATAGCTAAAGCAGTCCTTGGGAAAGGAATATGGGAGGCATTCCTCCCCCAAAATTAAACTGTATTACACAGCAATAGTTATCAAAGCAGCATGGTATTGGAATAAAGGCAGACCCTCAGATCAGTGGAATAGGCTTGAGTACTCAGAGAATGTTTCCAAGACATACATTCACCTGATTTTATAAAGGACTAGGAAATTCTAAATGGAGGAGGGAGAGCCTCTTCAACAAGTGGTGTTGGCACAACTGGTTAGCCACTTGCAAAAAACAAAACTCAGAGCCCCAGATTACACCATACACAAAGATTAAATCTAAATAGAATAAGACCTTGATATTAGACCTTGAAACCATAAGGTATATATAACAACATGTAGGTAAAACACTCCATTACATTTAGACTAAAAGCATCTTAAGGAAGAAACAGCACTATCCAAAGAAGTGGAAGCCATATAAACAGTTGAGAAGATATTAAGCTGAGAAGCTTCTGCACCTCAAAGGAAATAGTGCCCAGGACACAACAGACACCCACTAAGTGGGAGAAACTATTCACTCAATACCCATCAGATAAGGAGCTAATATCCAAAATATAAAAGGCAATAAGAGAACTTTACAAGAAAAACATCTAATTCCATTTAAAAATGGGGAGAAGAAATGAACAAACACACTATGTCAAAGAAGTAATACAAATGGTCAAAAGGCACAGGAAAAAAATGCTCCACATCACTAATCATCAGAAAGATGAGGTACCATCTCACTCCACAGAGATTGGCACACTTCACAAAGAATGAGAAAAAAAGACGTGCTGGCAGGAATGTGGAGAGAAAGAAACTCTTTTTTAAAACTACTATCTTTATTTAAACACCTTGATTACAAATATGATTGTGGTTGGGTTTCAGTCATGTAAAGAACACTCCTCCTTCACCAGTGCAACATTCCCATCACCAATGTCCCAAATCTCCCTCCCCCCCCACCCCACCCTCACCTCTAATCTAGACAAACTTTCTATTTCTCTCATTCATTCACATTGTTATGATAGTTCTCAATATAGTTATTTCTATAACTGCACTCATCACTCTTTGTGGTGAGCTTCATGTCTGGAACTTTCAGCCCTCCTCTCTTTTGTCTCTGAAAATTATTGCAATAATGTCTTTCATTTCTCTTAAAACCTATAGATGAGTGAGACTATTCTGTGTCTATCTATCTCACAATGACTTATTTCACTCAGCATTGTAGATTACATTTACGTCCATGTATAGGAAAAGTTTTTGACTTCATCTTTTCTGATGGCTACATAATATTCCATTGTACAAATGTACAACATTTTCCTTAGCCATTCATCTGTTGAAGGGCATCTTGGTTGTTTCCAGAGTCTGGATATTGTAAATAGTGCTGCAGTTAATATAGGTATGAGGAAGAAATTTTTGTATTGTATAAATGTGTTCCTAGGGTATATCCTTAGGAGTGGTGTAGCTGGATTGTATGGCAGCTCAATTTCCAGTTTTGGAGGACTCTCCATATTGCTTTCCATAAAGGTTGGACTAGGTGGCATTCCCACCAGCAATGGATAAAAGTTCCTTTCTCTCCACATCCCTGCCAACAATGGTGGTTCTCATTCTTTGTGATGTGTGTCAATCTCTGTGTTGTGACATGGTACCTCAGTTGTTTTGATTTGTATCTCCCTGATGATGAGTGATGTGGAGCATTTTTTCATTTGTCTTTTGGCCATTTGTAGAGAAATATTGTATCTAGATACAATATCAGAGAAAAGCAAAATGACCTATAAAAACTTGATGTTTACTAACTGTGTTCAGGGATATGGTTTCTTTGTAAAATGCCTGCTTGCAGCTGCAATATTATAGATTCCATCATCAGTCCCATTCACATCCCCAAGCACTGTCTTCATACATTCATTTTGGTCTCTCGCACACAATAATAAATGTGTGCAGCCTTTGGCAAGTACCACTACAAAGTTTGCAACTCCAGGCATAATAAACATTATCAGAGTTAAGAAAAGGAAATATTAGTTAAAATATTTACTACCTTGCTTTTCCTAGGGAGTCATCTCAAGATCTGAAATTTGTCAGATAGCCAATCAGAAAATTGTGATCACAGGACTGGTGGTAGTTTAGGAAAGAGTATGAAATAGGCAGCATGACTTTTTTAAGCAGTATTAATTGAGCCTGCTGGAAAAAATCCCATATAAAGAGGTAGAAGTCAGTTCACAAAAAACAGAATATTCTGATACATCTATTAGAAAACAGCAATAAAGAAAACCCCTATAAAAGGAAGTTAGAGATAGTTTCAATCAGTATTGTAGACCCAAATTAAACAACATCCTATGTGTTATTTCTCAGGAGGAAGATTATCAAAGAAGTGCTAAGAGTTCAATGTACAGTCATGTTAGAATTTTTGAAATAAAACCCCAGCAACACACAACACACACACACTCTCTCTCACTCACACATGCACACAAAATGTAATGCTCCTGTACTTCTTAGTTGTTTGGACCTGCCACTGGAAAAAAGAAAGAAAGAAAGAGAGAGAGAGAAAGAAAGAAAGAAAGAAAGAAAGAAAGAAAGAAAGAAAGAAAGAAAGAAAGAAAGAAAGAAAGAAGAAAGAAAAAAAGAAAGAAGAAAGAAAGAAAGAAAGAAAGAAAGAAAGAAAGAAAGAAAGAAAGAAAGAAAGAAAGAAAGAAAGAAAGAGAGAGAGAGAGAAAGAAAAGAAAGAAAAAGAAAGAAAGAGAGAGAAAGAAAAGAAAGAAAAAGAAAGAAAGATGAAAGAAAAAGAGAGAAAGAAAGAAGATAGAAAGAAAGATGTAAGAGAGAAAGGAAGGAAGGAAGGAAGGAAGAAAGCAAGAAAGAAAGAAAACAAGAAAGAAAAAAGAAAGAAAGAAAGAAAGAAAGAGAGAGAAAGAAAAGAAAGAAAAAGAAAGAAAGATGAAAGAAAGAGAGAGAAAGAAAGAAGATAGAAAGAAAGATGTAAGAGAGAAAGGAAGGAAGGAAGAAAGAAAGAAAGAAAGAAAGAAAGAAAGAAAGAAAGAAAGAAAGAAAGAAAGAAAGAAAGAAAGAAAGAAAGAAAGAAAGAAAGAAAGAAAGAAAGAAAAAGATAGAAAGAAAGATGAAAGATAGAGAGAAAGATGAAAGAAAGAGAGAAAGAAAGAAGATAGAAAGATGAAAGAGAGAAAGAAAGAAAGAAGAGAAAAAGAAAGAAAGAGAAAGAAAGAGAGAGAAGGAAAGAAAGAAAGAACAAAAGAAAGAAAGAAAGAAAGAAAGAAAGAAAAAGAAAGAAAGATGAAAGATAGAGAGAAAGATGAAAGAAAGAGAGAAAGAAAGAAGATAGAAAGATGAAAGAGAGAAAGAAAGAAAGAAGAGAGAAAGAAAGAAAGAAAGAAGGAGAAATAAGAAAGAAAGAGAGAAAAAGAAAGAAAGAAAGAAAGAAAGAAAGAAAGAAAGAAAAAGAAAGAAAGAAGAAAGAAAGAAAGAAAAGAAAGAAAAAAAAAGAGAAAGAAAGAAAGAAAGAAAAAGAAAGAAAGAAAGAAAGAAAGAAAGAAAGAAAGAAAGAAAAAAGAAAGAAGAAAGAAAGAAAGAAAGAAAGAAAGAAAGAAAGAAAGAAAGAAAGAAAGAAAGAAAGGAAGAAAGAAAGGAAGGAAGGAAGGAAGGAAGGAAGGAAGGAAGGAAGGAAGGAAGGAAGGAAGG
Source organism: Suncus etruscus (assembly GCF_024139225.1). NCBI lineage: Eukaryota > Metazoa > Chordata > Mammalia > Eulipotyphla > Soricidae > Suncus > Suncus etruscus. The sequence continues at coordinate 58,998,950 of NC_064858.1, read as the reverse complement.
AAGGAAGGAAGGAAGGAAGGAAAGATAAGGAACATAAATATGGTTTTGATATGGTTTTGTCTCTAAGACAAAGAAACTCAGTGCTTTTTTTTTTTTGGGGGGGGGGTCACACCCCGCGGTGCTCAGGGGTTACTCCTGGCTGTCTGCTCAGAAATAGCTCCTGGCAGGCACGGGGGACCATATGGGACACCGGGATTCGAACCAACCACCTTTGGTCCTGGATCGGCTGCTTGCAAGGCAAACGCCACTGTGCTGTCTCTCCGGGTCCAGTGCTTCTTTTTTATATTAATAATTTTTATTTTGACCAAAGTGGATTATAAATCATTCCCAGTAGTATTTCAGGTACACAGTGACATTAAATCAGGGGCATTTCCACCACCAATATTGTTCTCCCGCTACCCCTGTTCCCAACATGCATCCTATATTGCCCCTTCTGTGTCTAGCCTGTTGTAGATTGAGTATTGATTCTGTTGTAGTTGGCTTTGGATTTGGTGTTCAAGACTGATCATTTTTTTATTTCTACTCAATATTCATACGACTGTTTGATCTTGATGCCCTCCATTGCCTGAAGACTGTGGGCAAAGTCACTCAAAGATGCATCTAAGTTTACTCAATGAAATTTTGCTCAGCTGGTAGAAGAATAACCATTTAAAGCTGTTTTAATTGACTTTGTGATATCTCAAAGCTTACTTTGAGATAGGGATGGTCAGGACTTCGTAGTAAAAAACATAATTAAGAAGTATTAGCTCATAAATATTTATGTTCTAAATTTGTCAAGCAAAGTTTATAAAACTTAAAGCCACAGACCTAAAAAAAAAAAACACATTTACAGAAACACTTCACTTTAATCAGATAGATCAACCATTCTCAGTAAAGATACAAAAGTCCTCAATAAGGAATTAGAAGAAATATGATTAATCAATATATTTAGGGCTCTTCATCTTAAAAAATATATATATACATTTTTGTCTCATGGAACACTCCAGAATAGATCACATTATAGTCATAATTCAGACAAACTTAAATTTAGAAATTATTCCAAGCATAGTCTCAGATTACAATATTATAAAAGTAGAAATCAGCCATAAGAAAGAAGGTGGTGAAGAACTCCAGGTGGAAGCTGAGTAAAGCATTGCTAAATAACAATCGAATCAAAGAGAAAATAAGGAAGAAATGAAAAAGTTTTCTGGAAAATGTTAAAATTAAGAAACAAACGAACAGAATTTGTAGGACACAGCAACAGCTATACAGAGAAGGATATTTGTAGTAATAGAGACCTCCATTATTAGAAAAAAAAAAAGCTCAAATCAAACACAGTTTTCAAAATTCTCAATAAAGAACAGCAAATGAATCTCAAAATTAGTGCAAAGAGTAACACATTATTCCCTACTTTTTATCTAGGCTTTCTTACTTTGGAGTGAAAATATGTGTTTATATTGGCAATGCCTTTTACTTGTCCAAAGTTATGATTACTATTAAAGCATAGACTATAAATATTATATATAAATTAAACATGTAGAACCCATCCCAAATCACTGTGGCTGAGCGAGGGTGATAGCACAGAGGGTAGAGCACTTGCCTTGCACATTGTACAACTGACTGTCATTCTATATGGTTTCTTGAGCCTGCCAAGAGAGATTTCTAAGCATAGAGCCAGGAATAATTTTGAGCACCTCTAGGTGTGGCCTCAAAACCAAAGCAAAGAAGCACTACCATTTTAGTGAGTGAGAGAAATAAAATGCCTGTCTTGAATACAGGCAGGGGCTGGGGGAGGAGGGAGATAAGGGGCTTTGGTGGTTTAGGAATTTTGTACTGGTGACTGTGGGTGTTCTTTAATATAAAAGAAAAGTAGCTAGAGTATAAAAATTAGTAATATGAAATTCAAGAAAGCAATGCAGAAACTAAAGTGATAGTACAGCAGGTAGGGTTATTTTCTTTTTTCTGGCCACTACAGGTTTAATCCCCTGCATCCCATATTGTCCTTTAAGCCTGCCAAATAGAAATTCCTGATCACAGAACCTGGAATAACCTTTGAGCACAGCCAGATATGATCCAAAACCAAACAAAGATAAACAATAAGAGCAATGCAAAGTGAAACATGAAATGTTTTTTCTAAAGAATAAATGAGTAGACAAACCTTTGACTATACTTCTGAAGAAATAAAGGCCAAAACTCCAAATAAATCATATTATAAACAGAAAAGGAGCAATTACAATTAGTTCTCAGAAATTTAGATATAAGAAAAGGTTACTATGACCTTTGTACTTTTAAACTGAAGTATGTAGAAAAAATATGACAATTTCTTAGAATCATGTAAACTCCCAAGACGGAATAATAAAAACATAGAAAACCTAAACAGAACAATCACAAGCAAGCAACTTAAAACAGTGTTTAAAATATTTTCAAGAACAAAAGCCCTGGTTTATAAGAGTGTATTGGTAAATTTTAGCAAACATTCAATGAAGGCTTAGTAACTTTACTCCTCAAGCTCTTCCACAAGATTGAAGAAACAGGAATCCTCCCTATTAATTTCTATGAAGCTAACACTACACTAACCCAAGCAGATAGAGACACTACTAAAACATTTTTAGACCATTTTTAGAATAAACGTTGGTGAAAAAAATCCTCAACAAAATCTTTGAGAACTAAATTCGACAGTATATCAAAAAGTCATATATGGCAATCAAATGGATGCAATGTTGGCTTAATATATGTAAAATTATTAAGTTAACACATTACATCAATAAAAAATTATTAAAAATCATATGATCATAGCATTTGATGCATAAAAAATTACAACATTTATGTGTGATAAACAAAATAGAGGAGGCAGGAAATTTTTTATAACAATAATGTGTCACGGACACAAGACACAGTCTTGATACAAAGGAATCTTCTGGGGGTTCTTTGAAAGGTGTGTACTGAGGATCTGAGAATGGGAAACTGAGGCCAAGGAGTTTAGTTGGGTTCAAGCTCTGTTCCTCATAAAGTGTGTTTGTATGTCTGAGTAATGTCACCTAGGGGCTGGAGAGATAGCATGGAGGTAAGGCATTTGCCTTGCATGCAGAAGGTCGGTGGTCCAAATCCTGGCATCTCGTATAGTCCCCTAAGCCTTCCAGGAGCGATTTCTGAGCATAGAGCCAGGAGTAACCCTTGAACACTCCCAGGTGTGACCCAAAAAAACAAAAATAAAAAAATAAATAAAAAAAATTAAAATAAAAAATGTCAGCTAAATTATGTCTCAAATAATAGTTTTTTTAAAATATCAGCTAAATTATGTCTCAAATAATATTCTACATTATTCTACATTCGTTTTTTTTTCCAAATGCCTCATGGACAGGCAAACAAGGTTTTTTCAGGGTCCTAATGCTTGTGAACACAGGTTATTTTTTAAGCATCTTATCATACAGGTGCTACTTTTTTCAAATGTCCTACTCTGAAAAAAAATCCTGTAATAGCAAATAGCTTAAAAAAAAAACCTCCAGAGGCAATTATGTTCTTTTAAAACTTGGTGCCTTCCTAGGACTCAGGATGTGTTAAAAAGGAGGATAATGTAATGGTAATCAACAACAAACCTACAGAGTTTGTTATTCTCAGTGGTGAAAAACTGAAACTATTGTCTCTGAGATAAAGTACTGACTCCATTATTATTCATGATAGTATTAGATGTCCAAACAACAGCATTATGTAAGGAAAAACGTCAAAGGGATTCAAATTGGCAAAGAAAAGTCAAATTAACACTATTTCCATATGACATAATATTATCATAAAATATCCTAAAGAGCTCACTAATATATTCCTACCTAAATTAATATATAAATATATATGATATATTATATGCATATTATATTTTATAAATATATAAAATTATATCATACTTTATAAATATATATTCTATCTAAATTAATATATAAAGGTATGTTTTATATTTATATATGTAAGTATTTATTACAGTGAGATCCCAATTACATTCTTCAAGGACTTATAAAGATTAATAACAATGATGATATGGAATCATAAAATACTCCAAATACCCAAAGCTGTACTGAGAAATCAGAAATCAAAAAGTATTGCAGTATGTAACTTTAAAATATAATGTGAAGCTAGAGTGATTAAATCACTATGGCACTAGAATAAGGATAGGCTCTCTGACTGATGGACTAGATTCTTGTACCCAAAGGCAAATACCCATATATATTGTAAACTAATTTTCAACAAAGAAGCTAAGGACATGGAGTAAAATAATAATATTTTCTTTAACAAATAGTCTTGAGATAATGAGAAAACATGTTAAAACAATAAATCTGGGTCCACATTTTAAAAAAAATTTACTTCAAAAGTAAATAAAAAATGTGAAGATCAGAATGAAATTTGTAAACTATATTGAGGTAAATATAGACAGAATATGTGGCAAGATTTGAACCACAAAGTTTATTTTAGTGATATAGTTTCATTGGCAGAGGCAACAGAAACAAAAACAAACAAATGGATCTTCATCAAATTAAACTTTTTACATAGCTAAATCAATACAGGCTAAAACTAAAATACATCAGATGAATGCATGAAGATATTTATATGCAATAAAATAAAGAAAATATTTATATTCAATAATAAAAATACCAAACCTACATAAAACAGTTATAAAAATTAAAAAAAGAAACAGAAATCTCATAAAAAATGAAGAGCAGAAAATTACACTTTTCCGAAGAAGACAGAGAATGGGGCATTGGTGAAGGAATTACCCCTTGTCATGGTATTAATATTGGGCCACTATACACATAAAACTCAATCATGCAAATAAAAATTCTTGAAATTTTAATTTTTATGTAGGAAAAATGAATAATTTACAAAAGAATTGTATAGTAAATTTATGACTGAATAAAATTCTATAGCGTACTGTATATTTTTTGGTCAAAAAGTATGAAGTATATATGAAGCTAGGGCCAGGGCAAACCAGAAGGACTACCATGCAGAAGCAATGCATTAGTCTTAGCTTCAGTGCAATTAACATTTTCTACTCAAAGATGTATCTTATTGGGAAGACAGTTGTTTTCACAGGATAGCTCAAAATGGAAAGATGTAGTAGCCAGAGAATTAATTGTCAAGGTTTGAGAAGGGAGGAAATTCTACAATGATAGTAGAAATTAAAAAAATTAAATTTGCTCAAAATTAATAAGCAAGAAAAATTTTTATTGTGCAACAAAATTTAAATTTGACCCTACCTAGACAGCAGTTCTCAGAAAATCTCAGATACTAGTAGTCAATAAACAAACAAGAAGATATGCTGTGGGTTCATATTACAAAAAAATAAGGAAAGTATGGCTGGTTTGCTATGTTCAGTTAGCATAAACACTATTTCTTCAAAAATTAAATATTAAATTTCAAGAGTATAAGAGTGAAATTTACCCTTGTTATGCCTAGCCAAAAAATAAACATGCAACAGTATCTATTATCTGCTTTCAAAATGCCAGACATTATACTAAGATCTTTCCACATGTTGCCATCTTTCCACATATTTCTGCCACAGTCTATGGGATTTGTGCTATGGTTAAGTATATTATTTCAGATATCAATTAGAAGTTAAGAGTGCCTGAGAAACAATCAAATTTGTTTGATTAATAATGGAAGTAGACATTAAATTCAGGTATGTCTGATCTTGGAGCATGTTTTTTAAATCACTTGTAAAATTAGCCCATGATCTGTACCTCCTACCCCAGGTGATCAAGTCTAAAGCAGAGTAGCTGAAGAAGAATTACAGACAAGGCTGAGGGTGAAACACATGTATTCTGGCAATCTTCTACCTTATTATCAAGACCCAGCTGCCTGCTAAACTTACTGTTTAGAACATAGACCAACCCTGGTTATGGCAGTAAAGACAGTGTAAGGACAGATATCTCAGACAATTCTGAGCCAGTCCCACCCAGGTTTACATATAAGACAATCTCTATTTTGGGGTAAATTGAATTTGTAGACAAACAGACACAAAAAATATCAGGGATGATCTTTGTTTTGGGTAACACAAGGTGTTATCTAACAATTATACTAAGTTAAATGATTAAAGGAATATTTTCTTAATTATATAGAACTCTTCAAAAAATTAACATAAGACTCTTGCAAAGAGAAGGTCTCTGGGGCCCTACAATGGTAGAGTGACTCCACCTACAAAACTGGGGGTGGACCCCTGCCTGTGTTTGGACAGAAAGGGGACACAATATAATGCTGTACCTGCACTTTCTGCCTGAATCCTGGATCCCTGCATGCATTAACCAAAGAAGACCCCAGCAAAGAGGTCTTCAGTGCAATACACAATGGAAAGATGACTTCTCCCACAAATTGTGGAACCAGAAAACTGCAGCCATTCTGATTCACTCTGTGGCCACACGTATCCAATAGCCCATAAACACCATCACAACACATAGAAAAAAACATAGTACAAGCGTGTCAATGGGGAAATAACACAGGACAATGGCATACATAGAGAAGGAAAATGGCAGCATTAATGACCCCAAAAGTACCAACCACTTACTGAGTCTAGCAAATAAGGAGTTTAGAATAGAAATTTGGAAGATGCTTATAGAACTTAAAGAAAGCATAGATCAAGCTGAACAGACCACAAAGATAGAAATCAGAAAACTCCAAACTGAAATACAGGACTGAAAAATCTCAATAGATGAAATGAAAAACTCAATGGAAAGCCTTTTCAACAGAGTAACAGCAACTGAGGGCAGAATTAGTGTGCTGAAAGATGAGATGCACAACAACGCCATTTAGCAGAAGAGATTGGATAAAAACTTACAGTAAATGTTCAAAAAATGGGAAAAATACATAAAGAATGTGAACAGCTGAAAATAGAAGTCTTTGATAAGCTCAACAGAAACAACGTAAAAATAATTGGAATCCAAAAGACCCAGGAAGAAAATCCCAAGAAAGAATCAACAGGTAAGGACATTATTACACAGAAACTCCCAAACCAAATCCTGCAAGCCCCAAAAGTAAAAGCTAAAAAAAAACCCAAGGAAAAGGACCCCAAGACACATCCTAGTCACAATGATGAATTCCATAGATAGTAATACAATACTTAAAGCAGGGGGAAAAGGGAAATTACATTCAATGGAGCATACTTAAGATTTACAGCAATCCTGTCAAAGGAAACACTAAAGGGCAGAAGGCAGTGGTGAGACATAATGACAAAACTCAACAAAATAAATACTACTTCACCTAGAATACTGCATCCAGCCCAGACTCACTTTCAGTTATGAATGAAGTTTAGACAACTTCACAGATAAACAACAGCTCAGAAATTTTACAGACTCAAAATCATCCTTAAAAGAAAAACAGAAAGCTCTATTTAAGATAAGTGAGACAAACAGATACACAAAACTCCTATATAAAGATGAGACACTAAATTCCATGACAATTATATCTCTCATTGTCAATTTTTCTCTAAAAAACAAAGTGGCAAAATAGATCAAAAAGCTGAATGTAACATTTTGCTACCTACAATAAATGTATCTGAATAGTCAGACAAACATAGACTCAAATTCAAGGATGAAGGAAAATCATCCAAGCAAACAATTCTCTTAAAAAAGCTGCAGTGGCCATACTTTAGGCTCAGAAAAGTTAGAGGGGACAAAGATGCTCATTTTGTACTAATCAAATGATATGTACAACAAGAAGAAATCACACTCCTAAATATATATGCACACAATAAGCGACCAGCAAAATACTTAGTACAATTGTTGAAAATTCTGAAAGAAGATATCAACAGCAAAACAATAATAGTGGGAGAACTCAACACTTTCCTGTCACCCCTTGATAAGTCAACCAAGCAAAAACAAAACAAAACAAAGCTAGATACACATTCTTCTCCAATGCACATGGTCATTCTCCAGAATAAACCACATGCTGGTCCATAAAATATCTCTCCATAAAATCAAGAGAATAGAAATTGTACAGACTACATTCTTAGATCATAAAGCACTGAAATTAGATGTGAACTACAAAGGGACACAGAAGAAAAACTTTGACACCTGGAAATTAAACAGCTCAAAAGTGAGCAACCAGTGGGTCATAGATGAAATCGAAGAGGAAGTCAAAAAGACACAAATGTCAGAATATACGGGATACAGCAAAAGCGGTACTAAGAGGAAAACACATAGCTTTGCAAGAACACATCAGAAAGGAAGAAGTGACCTACATAAAAAGTTTTAAAAATTAAAAATCAATTAACAATGGAACAAAAATAGGTAGGAAGAAGGAAATATCAAAGCTGAGAGCAGAAATCAATGAAGTGGAAATCCAAAAAACATTCCAAAAGAGCAACAAAAGCAAAAGTTGGCTCTTTGAAAAAATAAACAAGAGGGATAAAACACTAGCAAAACTCACAAAAAAATGGAGAGAGAGAAACCTAGTAAGATGAATTAGAAATGAAATTGGGGAGATCACTACAGATACTGAAGAGATTGTATGGGTAATCAGAGACTACTTTGAAAAATTCTATGCCAAGGAACATGAGAACCTGGAAGAAATACATAAGTTCTTGGACTCTTATAATCTTCCACGGTTAATTCAAAATGATCTAGCATATCTAAATAGATCCATCACTACTGAAAAAATTAAGATGATCATCAACAGTCTTCCCCAAATCAGAAGCCCAGGGCCAGATGGATTCACAAATGAATTCTTTCAAACGTTTCTAAAGTAAGTTCTACCAATCCTCTTAAGGCTCTTTCATAAAACTAAAGAATCAGGAACACTCCCAAATATATTTTTACGAAGCTAACATCACTTTGTACCAAAACCAGACAGAGATGCTGGGAAAAAAACTACAGAGTGATGAACATAGATGCAAAAATCCTCAACAAAACTTCGGCTAATACGATCCAATATTTCATCAAGACAGTCATCCATCACAACCAAGTAGGATTCATTGCAGAAATTCAAGAATGGCTTAACATACATAAATCAATCAACATAATACATAATATCAACAAAAAATCATATGATCATATCATTAGATGCAGAGAAAGCATTCGATAGGGTCAACACCAATTCTAGATAAAAACTCTCATCAAGATGAGAATGAAAAAATTTTCTCAATATAGTCAAGGTCATCTTCCACAGCCAATGGCAAATATTATTTTCAATACAGATAAACTAAAAGCCTTTCCTCTAAAATCTGGTAAAAGACAAGGATGCCCTCTCTCACCACATCTATTCAACATAGTGCTGGAAGTTCTTGTCACAGACTAGGCAAGAAAAAGATATCAAGGGCATACAGGTAGAAAGAAAAAAGTCAAGCTTTCACTGTTAGCTAATGACATATACTATATTTAGAAAACTCTAAAGAATCTACTCAAATGATTCTAGAAACAATATATTTATATGCCACAGTGGCAGGCTACAAAATATACATGCAAAACTCAATGGCCTTCTTATACACCAATAATGATAGAGAAGAAATGGACATAAAAATCACATTCACATTAGAGTCTCACAAATATATTGGAGTCAACTTAACTAAAGATGTAAAGGAACTATACAAAGAAAACTACAAAACCCTGCTTAATGAAATAAGAGGACACACAAAAATGGAGACACAAACCCTGCTCATGAATTGGGAGAATTAACATCATCAAAATGTCAATACTTCCCAAAGCATTGTACAAATTTAATTCAATTCTTCTAAGGATACATGTGACTTTCTTTAAAGAAGTAATTTAAACATTCCTGATATTCATCTAGAACTATAAACACCCTTGAATAGCTAGAGCTACTTTTGGGAAAAGTAATATGAGAGGCAACACTTTTCCTAACATTAAACTGTAGTACAAAGTTATGATAATTAAAACATATGGTATTACAATGACAGACCCTCATATTAGTGGAATAGACTACTCAGAGAATGTTCCCCAGACATACAATCAACTATAGGGACAATAGACTGTGATATTAGAGTTAAAACCATAAGATATATAGAACACATAGGTATAACATTCTAAGACATTGAGTCAATGGAATCTTTAATAAGCAAATAGCACTCATCAAACAAGTTGAAGCAGAGTTAAACATATATGACTATATTAAGCTGAGAAGCTTCTGCATCTCAAAGTAAATAATTCCTAGGATACAAAAACCACTCACAGAATGGGACAGAGTATTCACCAAATACTCATAAAGGGCTTCTACCTAAGATATACAAGATACTGACAGAACTTAACAAGAAAAAACCCATCTAACCTATCTAAAAACAGGGAGAAGATATTAACAGATAATTTTGTAATGCAAAAGGCCAAAAGTCACATAAAAATGTGCCACACCACCAATCATCAGGGAGTTGCAAATCAAACCAACGATAAGGTAATGAGTTATCATCCGACACCAAAGCGACTGGTACACATCATAAAAACAAGAACCTTCAGTGTTGGTGGGGATGTGGGAAGAAAGAAACTCTCTTTCACTGCTGTTGTAAATGCTGTCTAGCCTTTATGGAAAACACTATGGAAATTCCTCAAAAAAACTGGAAATTGAGCTCCCATAAGATCCAGCAATACCACTACTAGGGATATACTCTAGGAACTCAAAAACACATTATAAAAACCCCTTTCTCATACCTATATAAATTTCAGCACTATTTACAATAGCTAGACTCTGGAAACAACCAAGAAACCCTTCAACAGAGGAGTGGCTAAAGAAACTGTGGTACATATATACAATGGAATATTATGCAGACATCAAAAGAGATGAAGGCATGAAATTTTTCTACACATGAATGTACATGCAATCTATTATGCTGAGTGAAATAAGTCAGAGGAACAGATATAGTATAGTCTCACTGATCTATGGGTTTTAAGAAAAATAAAAGACATTTTTGAAATAATTCCTGGAAATGAGAGCCAGAAGGACCAGCTCACCATATGAAGCTCACCATTAAGTATGTTGAGTGCACTTACTAAGTCTTAGAGAAATAACTGCACCGAGAACTTATCATAACAATGTCAATATTTGAAGAAATTATTAAAGCCTGTCTCAAATACAGGCGGGGGGTGGGGAGATGGAGGAATTTGATGGAAACGTTGCACTGAAGTGAAGTGGGGTGTTCTTTTATGACTGAAATCCAACTACGATCATGTTTGAAAACACGGTGTTTAAATAAAGATATTTAAAAGGGGGCTGAAACAGTGGAGCAAGCAGTAGGGAATTTACTAGCATGCGCTAACTTTGGACGGACCACAGTTCAATCTCCCAGAATCCCATATAGTCCCACAAGTTAGGAGTGATTTTTGAGAGTCACCAGGTGTCCCCCCCCCAAAAAAAAAACCAAAAGGAAATAAAGGTATTAATAATAATAAAATTACAAAGTAATCAATATCAATATTTACATTTTAATACTCTCCTACTTGATATATTTACCTGTAAAAATCTCATCTATCCACTATTCTTTTACTCAAGATGCTCTTGATTAGCACATCCATCCATTTATCTTCACAGTTCAGCACTTCATGAATACCTATTAAAGCTCTTTAGAAAAATAAAATTACAACCCTCTCAGATGGTCCTCTCAGAGGTTGTCCTTTCAGAGCATAATAATAGAGGGCTTGAGATAAAATACAGGGTTGATATATTTGACTGTGCACAGAAAATCCAAGTTCAATCCATGGCAATGTGTATCATCTCCCAACTGCCTCCAGGAGTAAACCCTGAACACAGTGGGGATAGTTCTATAGTCAAACCCCCATACACAAAAGAATATCACATATGTCTACTCTTCGGAAGTATGGATAATAGGAAATAAACACATCTTTTACACATCAGACCATGTTACTAAATGGAGCTCCACAACCACCAGATGTGCTTCCCAATAAAATAATAAATGCATTGGTAATATTATTTGGAGAGCTAGGTAACAGGAGTATAAAATAGTTATATGAACAATTAATAATTGATGATTCTGGAAAGATATAATTGTTAGACTATAAAATTAATTCACAAAATCAATGGTCACCTTATACACAAATAATGATAGTGAATAATGAGGCATTAAAAACAACCCCATTCACAATAACACCACATAAATTCAAATATATTGGAGTCAACTTAACTAAAGAAGTAAAAGAACTACAAAAATAAAACTATAAAAAAGTGCTTCAAGAAATAAAAGAAAGCACAAGGAAATAAAGACAAATATCCTTTCCATGGATTGGTAAGATTAACATTATTAAAATATCAAAACTCCCCAAAGCATTGTACATATATAATGTAATTCCTCTAAGGATACCCACAACATTTTTGAAAATGGATAAAAGAGCTCCTGAAATTCATCTAGAACAATATACACCCTAGATTAGTTTAAGCAATCCTGAGGAAAATGAAGATGGGAGGCATCACTTCCCCCAATGATAAATTGTACTACAAAACAATGATTGTTAAAACAGTATGGTTCTGGATAAAGACAAACCATCAGACCAATGAAATAGACTGAATATTCAAAAAATATCTCTCAGGCAATATTTGATAAAGGGACAAGTAACAGAAAATGGAGCAAGAAAATCTTCAAGATCTCCCCAACAACTGTTCCAACAACCAGTTGGGACAACTGGTTAGGCCCATGCAATAAAGCAAATTCAGACCTCTATTTAATACCATGCACAAAGGTCAAATCAAAATGGATTATTCTTTCACATCAGATCCAAAACTATAAAGTATATAAAACACATACGCAAAACACTCTATGATGTTGTGAATAAAGTCTTCTTCAATGAGAAAAGAACACTGAATAAATAAGTGGAAGCAAAGATAAACAAATGAGATTACATTAAATTGAGAATATTCTGCATTTCAAAGAGACAGTGACTTGGATAAAAGGGCACTGCATGGAATGTTATTTATGTAACACCTATCTTATAGGGTCTAATACCTAAAATTTACAAAGTGCTGACAAAACTTAACATGAAAAAAGCTAACTCCATAAAAATGGGGAGAAGAAATTAATAAACACTTCCTCAAAGAAAAATGCAAATGGCCAAATGGCACATGAAAAATTGCTCTACACCACTAATCACCAGGAAGATGCAAATCAAAACAACAATAGGATACATCTCAAGCCATAAAGACTGGCACACATCACACAACACACTCACACACCAAGAAAAATCAAGGCTGGTGGGGCTGTGGGGAAAATAGAAACTCTCATTCACTCCTGGTGTGACTGTCTTATAGTCTAGCCTTTAAAGAAAACAATATGGAGATTCTTTAAAAAACTTGAAATTGAGCTCCCATATAATCCAGCCATACCTCTCCTAGGGATATATTCTAGGAACAAAAAAAACACAATAAAAAAGTGCCTTCTGCACACCTATATTTATTGCAGTTCTATTTACAATAACCAGAATCTGAAAACAACTCAGATGCACAACAACAGTTGAATGGCTAAAGATACTGTGGTACATATACACAATAAAATACTGTGCAACCATCAGGAATAATGAAGCATGAAATTTTTCTATACATGGATGGACATGGAAACTATTATGCTGAATGAAATATGTCAGAGGGAGAGAGATGGACACAGAATGGTCTCACTCATCTACTGGACTTAAGGAAAATTAAAGACAGTATTGTAATAGTACCCAGAGACAATAGTGATGAGGGATGAAAGGACCTGCCCATGATATGAAGCTTATCACAAAGAATGGTGAGTGCAATTAGAGAAATAACTACATTAAGAATTATCATGAAAATGATAATAAGTGAGATAAATAAATGCCTGTCTTGAATTCAGGCAGCGGGTGGGGATGAGAGACATGAGGGACATTGGTGATGAAAATGTTTGCACTGTTAAAGAGGTGTATGCAATTTATATCTGAAACCCAATTATAAACATGTTTGTAACCATGATGATTAGAAAAGATAATATGAATTTTAAAATAATTAAAGAAATGATCCCTAAATACACATTAAGCGTACACACTGAACATTGCCCAGGAAAAAAATAGAAAGACTTAGAAAGATAGGAAGGAAGGAAGGAAGGAAGGAAGGAAGGAAGGAAGGAAGGAAGGAAGGAAGGAAGGAAGGAAGGAAGGAAGGAAGGAAGGAAGGAAGGAAGGAAGGAAGGAAGGAAGGAAGGAAGGAAGGAGGGAAATAAAAATTGAAAGAGAGAAATAAAAAGGAAGGAGGAAAGCAGGATGGAAGGAGAGATGGAGGAAGGAAAGTTGGAAGGAAGAAAGGAGCAAAAAATATAATCATAACATTGTTTTATTTATTTATTTATTTATTTTTATTTTTTATTGAAAGCAATGTTAATTACAAGTCTTTTATAGTTGTATTTCAGTTACATAGTGACAATGAGTTAGGGTCATTCCCACCACCAGTGTTGACCTCCTTCCACCACAGTTCCCAGCATGCATCCCTAACCTCCATCCTAGTCACCTGGACTGTTAGTGTTACAGGTCTCTTTTGTATATAGCTTGTTAAAGTTCTGTTCTCTTGATTCTATTGTCGTTAACTTTAGTTTGGGTATTTAGATCTGACCATTTTTATTTCCACTCAAAGCTCTTTAGACTGCTTGGCCCCTGGGTTCCATTCACTTTTTTTCTTTTCTCAATTTGTAGGAGGACATATAAATATGAGATAGAACAAGATGATTCATGTTCTATTGTTCCGTAAAAAAGGCAGGAGTCCCTATCTAGAAGCTATAAATAAATTTAAAAGAAGATTAAAAAATAGAGTCAACTTAAAATAGCTAGACAGATATGTGGTGTTTTGTTTTGTTTTGCATATGCACAGTAAACATTGGGAAAATAAAGGAAATTACCTTTGTAATTTTCTCTGCTGTTGAAGCATACTGTCATAAAATCAACTATAGACTCTGAGCATGATAGTTGTGGAACCCAAAGGTCTTTCTTTATGTTCCCAGGAAAAGTTCTGCTCCATTGTGGTTGTCAAAGTCAGTCTTCTCTAACTAGAGATCTTGGTTTTTGCACAGATCTTAGAATGGAACGTCTTCTGATTTCATTTCATTGTTAGTTGGTGAGGCAGGGCAATCTAGCCTTAGATTAAATTGTTGCTATTTCTTTGTCTTTAATGTGTCATATAAATGTATCCTGGAGCAAGTTGATGCCAGAGCAGTATTGAAGCCTCCCTCCAGGGTAGCTTGATTCCTGGTGCTGGTGCAACGAACTGTGCCAGTTCTAAGGTTGAGGTGTGTGTCTTAGAGATAATTAGATAATTTTAAAAATTATCTGAACATTGATGGCATCTACTCTCTCTAGCTCTAATCTTAGATAACATTTAGGTCTAAGGCAGTGGTTCTCAAATAGTGGGGCGTACTCCCCAGGGGAGATGTGAGGCTCCATAAAGGGGGCGCATTTGACCTTGGCAAACACTGTCATAACAAGCTAAGCCCCGTGTTTATGTCTCTGGAGCTGAGAGTTGCTGTGTCCTCCTTCAAACCCCGCTTCGAAAAGCTATGCATTGCAAGACGTGCTCATTGTTGCCATTAATCCAGACATCACCTTTGATTAAAAAATTAGCTCAAATTATTTTATATACTTTTGTTTTTCAGGTTAAAGTTTTTTAAATATAGATACTATTTACAGTCACTTGGGGGGAGGATGCAAAAAATGTTTTCTTCTTCCTAGGGGGGCATGACAGAAAATAATTGAGAAGCACGGGTCTAAGGGAAGGAGAGCATTGTCTAGAAAGATAAAATGGAGTCCCAAATTCTGTTATGGGGTAGGTCAAAATCCCCATAGCATCATGAAATTATTGCTCCTCTTTTATATTAGGGGTAGGAGAACAGACTGAGATTCTTAATAAGCAGAATGAAGAGGTGAAGAAACAGTTGCCATACAAGATTTCAAAACACTTTAATTTAATGATAAACAAGAACATACTGCAAAATAGCATCTATTAAATTTCTATTTATAACTTGAATGCATTTTTCATTATAGAACCTATAAAAAGAACATGCTTCCTGGGCCAGAGCAGTGACTCAAGCAATAGGGCATTTGCTTTGCATGCACTAACCTAGGACAGGCCACGATTCGATCACATGGCATCTCATCTAAGATCCCCCAAGCCAGGAGCAATTTCTTTTTTTTTTAAATAATTTTTATTGGCTATTCTGCCCAAGAAGTCAGGAAGACATCCATCGAACACGACTCTCCATGGCCCAAAACTGCCTGCCTTGCTCTTTGTTTTCTTTTCTGCCCAAGACAGCCAAAAAAACCCAACGAAAATTATCTACAGGTACAAAATCAGTAAGGGATCCATACAATAAGGTGGATGCTGATCCCTTGCCATGTGAATGGTCACGGGAAAAGCCATTATAAAAGACTGCTGCCTTGCTCCCTGTCTACTTTTCTGCCCAAGACAGACAAGAGAAGACCCATCAAACACATCTCTAAGATGCAAACCTGGCGCACCATTATAAAACAATGGTGCCTTGCTCCCTGTCTGCTTTTCTGCCCAAGACAGCCAAGAAGATGCATCATTGAACACTAATTGCCACTGCCCAAACCCAGTAAGGGGCTCCACCAAATAAGATAGGTGCTGATTCCTGTAATGTGATTGGGCAAGGAGAGCCATAATAAGACTGCTGCTTTTCTGCCAAGACAGCTGAGACCCCATCAAACACACAATCTTAGGGCCAAAACCAGGGGAGCATTATTAAAGACTGCTGCTTTGTTTTCTGTCTGCCTTCTCTCTCCAAGAAAGCCAGAAAGAACCCATTGAACACAATCTTTAGGACCCAGACCCGAAGAACCATTATAAAAGTTTGGTGCCTTGCTCCCTGTCTTCTTTTATGCCCAAGACAGCCAAGAAGACCCCATCAAACACAATCTCCAAGGCCCAAACGTGGAGCGCCATTATTAAAGACTGCTGCCAGTGCTCACCTGTTTGCTTTTCTGCCAAAGACAGTCAAGAAGATGCAATTGAACATAATGTCAGGTCCCAAACCCAGTAAGGGCACCACCTAATAAGGTAGGTGCCGATCCCTTCCATATGACTGCTATACCACAAAAACTTTAAAATGTTTCAGAAAGAAATTGAAGAAGATCTAAGGAAGTGGAAAACATCCCATGCTCATGGGTAGGAAAAATCAATATGATTAAAATGATCGTCTTACATAAACTAATATATAGGTTCAGTGCAATTCCTATTCAAATTCAAAATTATGTTTATCATTTTTATTGAGGACAATGTGAATTACAAGTCTTTCACAGTTGTATTTAGTTACCATAGTGACAATGAATCAGGGCCATTCTCATCAACAATGTTAACCTTTTTTCACCATAGTTCCCAGCATGCCAACAATACCTCCACCCTTAACCCCACTGACTGCAAGTGGAACAGGTTTTTTTTTTTTTGTGTATAGCTTGTTGTCATTTGGGTCTATTGATTCTATTTGTCATTGACTTTCGTCTGGGTATTTAGGGCTGACCATTTTTTATTTCCACTAAATGCTTCTAAGACCTCTTGTCCCCTGAGATGCATTCACTTTTATTTACTCAGTTTATTAAAAGAATAAAAAAACTAAAATAGGGATAAAAATAAAATAATAATAAATAAATAATAAAACTAAATTGGGTGGCAGATGTGCAAGGTTTTTTTTTCCCATAGGAGTAGTAAACGTTGGGGAAATTAGAAAGGAAATTCCCTTGGAGCATGCTTTCTTGAGACTGGCTACAGGCTCAGAACATAATTGTCAAACCCCTGCCGTTATTTCTTTATGGCACCAGATTTTGCTTAGTCTTGGACGTCAGAGTCCTCTGTAATGAGAGATCTTGGTTTTTGCTCAGATACTCGGATGATGCCTTGGATAAAGTCTTTCTTTATAGATCCAGGAAAAATTCTGTTTAGTCACTATTCTTATAGTTAGTCTTCTGTAATTAGAGATTTTGGTTTTTGCACATATCCTAGGATGGAAGGTCTTCTAATTTTATCTCATCATTAGGTTAATTGTTAGGGCAATCTGCCCTTTGATCAAGATTGTTACTGTTTCCTTGTCAAGCATTATCTTTTAAGAACTTACAATAATCAATTATAAAGTTCATGTGGAACCATTAAAGGCCTAAGTTAGCTAAATTTATATTGAAAAGCATGAAACTGGATGGCATCTCTTCACAAACCTGAAGCTTTACTACAAAGCAATAGTGATCAAAACAGCATGACACTGGAATAAATACAGAGTCCAAGACCAAAGGGTCAGAATAGAATAAGCAATGACATACTTCCAACTATATGATCAATTAACATTTGACAAAGGAGTCAATCATTTGAAATGAAACAAAGACAGTCTCTTTAATGACTGGTGTTGGTACAACTGGCTAATCACATGTAAGAAATTAAACTGATCCATATCACACACCTTACCCAATAGTCAACTCAAAATGGATTAAAGACCTTGAAATCAGACCAGAAACTATAGAGTTCATAGGCAGAACACTTTAAGACTTATACCTCAAAAAAGTCTTTCATAATGGGATGCCAATGGCAAGAGCTATAGCATCAAATCCAAATACATGGAAATACATCAAACTAAAAGTATCTATGGCAAAACAAACAAAAAAAAAAAACATGGGCTATTACTAAAAGACAGCTAACCAATTGGGAAAAAATTTCGTACTCAACACATTAAAGTTTTGATATATAGAATATACAAAGTATTCACAAAGGTTAGCTTCACAAAGCCTAAAATATCAATGTATGGAGCCTGTAGTTGTTCCTGTGGCAGTATGCTTCAAGGGCAAAGAAAACCTGTATCTTTAGGCCAAGGAATTCCCTTTCTAATTTCCCCAAAACTTACTGTGCCTATGCAAAATCAAAACAAAACAAAACAACTTTGCCACACTAGCCCACTTTGTTTGGTTTTTTTGGGTGGGGGTGCTTCTTCTCTTTTCTATTTTTCTTTTTCTTTTTTTTTCTTTTTCTATTTTTTTATTTTATTTTGTTCTCAATGTTATTATATGATGGTGGTTGTTTTATTAGCTGGGTGCTGTTTTTGTAGTTGCTGAGATTTTTGTTTTTGTTTTGTTTTTCTTCTTTTTCCCTTTCTTCTTTTAAATTGATATTTATAATCTCTAGATGGAATCCTCCCACTTTTTTTCTTTTTTCTTTTTCCAACAGAACTATATAACTTGAATCATCTTCTGTCTCTGAATTGAGGGGGGGAAATGGAGATTATCAGGATGAAACAGTCGTATGAACACTGAGTAGAAATAAAAATGATCAGACTTAAACACAAAACCTAAAGTCAATGACAACACAATTGATACCCAATCTATAACAAGCTATACACAGAGGGGAGCAGTTACACTAGTAGTCCAGGGGGCAAATGATTCATTGTCACTATGTACCTTAAATATTACTGTAAATAATCCATAATTCACTTTGGCCACAATAAAAATTATTAGGAAAGAATAATATAATTAAATTTGAATAATTAAATGCTGTTATTTAATTATAAAAATAAAAAATAAAATTTTAAATATAGAAAAAATTGGAGCAGAAATGAACAGATACTTTGCTGAATAACAACAGAGGGGTCTAGAGAGATAGCACAGTGGTAGGGCATTTGCCTTACACACAACCGACCTGGGATGGACCTCGGTTCAAGTCCTAACATCCCATATGGTTCCCTGATCAGAAATAGTGCAGATCCAGGAGTAAACCCTAAGCACCACCATGCCTGACCCCCCCCCCAAAAAAAAAGAAAGAGAAGAAAGAAAGAAAGAAAGAAAGAAAGAAAGAAAGAAAGAAAGAAAGAAAGAAAGAAAGAAAGAAAGAAAGAAAGCAAGAAAGAAAGAAAGAAAGAAAGAAAGAAAGAAAGAAAGAAAGAAAGAAAGAAAGAAAGAGAGAGAAAGAAAGAAAGAGAGAGAAAGAAAGAAAGAGAAAGAGAGAAAGAAAGAAAGAAAGAAAGAAAGAAAGAAAGAAAGAAAGAAAGAAAGAAAGAAAGAAAGAAAGAAAGAAAGAAAGAAAGAAAGAAAGAAAGAAAGAAAGAAAGAAAGAAAGAAAGAAAGAAAGAAAGAAAGAAAGAAAGAAAGAAAGAAAGAAAGAAGGAAAGAAGGAAAGAAGGAAAGAAAGAAAGAAAGGAAAGAAAGGAAAGAAAGAAGAAAGAAACAAAGAAAGAAACAAAGAAAGAAACAAAGAAACAGAGAAAGAAAGAAAGAGAGAGAGAAAGAAAGAAAGAGAAAGAGAGAAAGAAAGAGAGAAAGAAAGTAAGAATGAAAGAAAGAAAGAAAGAAAGAAAGAAAGAAAGAAAGAAAGAAAAAGAAAAAGAAAGAAAGAAAGAAAAAAGAAGAAAGAAAGAAAAAGGAAGGAAGTAAAGAAGGAAAGAAGGAAAGAAGAGAAGGAAAGAAAGAAAAGAAAGAAAGAAAGAAAGAAAGAAAGAAAGAAGGAAGGAAGGAAGGAAGAAGAAAGAAAGAAAGGAAGAAAGAAAGAAAGAAAGAAAGAAAGAAAGAGAAAGAGGAAAGATAGGAAGAGGAAAGAAAGAAAGAAAGAAAGAAAGAAGAGAAGAAAGAAAGAAAAGAAAGAAAGAAAGAAAGAAAGAAAAGAAAGAAAGAAAGAAAGAAAGTAAGAAAGAAAGAAAGAAAAGAAAGAAAGAAAGAAAAGAAAGAAAGAAAAGAAAAAGAAAGAAACGAAGACAAACATATTCCCAACAGACGCATGAAAACATGTTCATTATCACTTATGATTAGGGAAATCCAAATCAAGACAACAATGAGGTACCACCTTACACCACTGAGGATGGCACATATCAAAAATAATCTGAAAACTGTTGGTGGGGATGTGGTAAGAAAGGAACTCTCATACACTGCTAAAGGGAATGCTATATGCTTCAACCCCTATGAAAACCAGCATGCACAGTAATCAATAAGCTCAAAATTAAATTTCTATATGATCCAGTAATTCCTCTCTTGGGTATCTATCTCCAGAATAGAAAGACATTCATTCAAAAGTATGTATACATACCACTATTCATAGCAGCACTCAGTACAATAGACTAAGATTTTGGAATCAACCTGAATATACAAGAAGAAATGAGTGGATCATTAAAGTGTGGTAATATACCCCAATGAAATAGTGCATAGCAATACTAAATGATACAGTCATGAAATTTGCAGCAACATGGATGGAACTAGAAAATATTAAGTTAAATAAAGTAATCCAGAAAAAGGATATGATATCACTTATATGTGATATTTAGAAAGAAGCTACAACTCACAAGAAACACACATGGTCTAAATGGTACTTTGAACCCTGTAGGTGCCAGG
The DNA here is from genome assembly GCF_024139225.1 of Suncus etruscus. Lineage (NCBI taxonomy): Eukaryota > Metazoa > Chordata > Mammalia > Eulipotyphla > Soricidae > Suncus > Suncus etruscus. Next base: position 58,977,675 of record NC_064858.1, on the reverse strand, counting down.
ATATAGTGAGAAGAAAACAAATCAAGTGGAAGAGGAGAAGCACAAAGCTATTACTCTCTTTAATACTACAAAGAAACCTGTGACAGCAGAAATAGCAGTTTAGATCAATCAACCACTTTCTACAGTGGCCTATAATAATGTTCTTATCTGCAGAAACAGGGTGCAGATATGATTGGGAGCCAAAAGCTCCCACTGAAGTGCTCACTATGAGTATATTTTAGTGCCTTAATTTTATTTTGTATAAAATAACTCTTCAACTTCTTTGTTCAAGCAGGGTCGGCAACCTTTAAGACATAAAGAGCCACTTGAACTGGTTTCCTAAAGAAAAATAACATGGGAGCCTCAAAACCACCGTGACATTTAAAACAATTATAGCACTGCATACATTCTTTTTTTACTTTATTATTTTTTATTATCTTTATTTAAACACCGTGATTACAAATATGATTGTAGTTGTATGATTACAGTCATGTAAAGAACACCCCTCTTCACCAGTGCGAGATTCCCACCACCAATTTCCCAGATCTCCCTCCTCCCCACCCCACCCTTTCCGTACTCAAGACAGGTTTTCTATTTCCTCATTCATTCACATTATTACTATAGTTTTCAGTGTAGTTATTTCTCTAACTGCACTCATCACTCTATGTAGTGAGCTTCATGTCATGAGCTGCACCTACATGGGAAGATGGGGGGAAATAAGGGTCATCGGGCTTTCCCCCTACCTCTCCCTACACTAATAAGAATGCCCTTTGGGAGGAGGGCGGGCAGTTCTAGCACTGGTTTATGTTGGGACAGTCACTGGAAATTTTTTCTCCTTGGTATCCTAATGATAGTATTGCATGCATATAGTTTATATATGCATAATATCCATCTTGTATTGTGACCTTGATACTGCCCTACAAAGCTTATTTTTAATCTTTTACTGTCTCAGTGCATACATTCTTTCTTATCTTAATGCTATATGCAGGATCGTGCAGTTAGCTGTCAATCTAAAGAAAAAAAGAAATTTTTCACTTAACAATGTAAAACATATATTTGTGCAAATTAATTGCCAATTATAATAGTTAAGTGCTATTGCTCCCCACTCCCTCTGCTATCAGCCCTGTTGTCAGAGCCACAACAAAACTTCAAAAGAGCCACAAGTGGCTCTAGAACAGCAGGTTGCAGACCCCTGCAATAGGGTTTGTAGGCAATGTAGATTGGACCCCCTAATTTTGTATTTCAGTGCTCTATCATATTGGGCTCCAATTACAGTGCTCCTTGTAACAAGATCTTGACAAAATACTCCAATTTATCAATTTCTTTTATTAAGTCTGCTGCTACAATCTAATGCTTATGTCTATAGAAATAGAAAATAGGCAACTAAATATCATAGATTTTTGTTTCAGTCCTTGTTTATTGAATATGTTTCTAAAAGTTACTATTAGTTTTTCTCCAATTCAGCTTATTTTACTATTATATCATAATGCCCTCACTGTCAATTTCCTTTCAGGAAAGGATCCTTGTTGCACAAGACATGGTAGACAATACTACATGGGGTAGACTCTTCATTTAGAGCTCACTACCATATGACTTAGTACTCAAGATGTGAAAATTATCTCTATCCTAAAATGCTCCATGCACAATCTAATCTCGAAAGCTTTATTTATTCAAGTTTACCACCACAACTGATGAAGTGCCTAGAAATTGGCAAAACTCCCCCTCACCCCGTATGCAAACCTCATTTAATTTTTAAGCACTTATACCATCCCATAAGGGTCAGGCTTTCAACTACAGCCCATGAATAGATCTCTAGTGTTTATCCATAAGTGGTAATGAGTGGATGGACTCCTCTATGTCTAATCTGTATTGTACATAATCACTGCCTATATAGTATACAGTCTCACCCCATAACTCCTTCAACCATGATCTGTTATCTCTCCCTATTTAACCCTCTTTACCCTAAGTTCTTTACTCCTCAGGAACTGGGACCTTCCCCCCTTCTTCAACAAGCTTCCACTGCTCCCAAAGTAAAAGGACACCTTGGTGCACATCACAAAGAATGAGAACAAGCAGTGCTGGCGGGGATGTGGAGAGAAGGGAACTCCTCTTCAATGCTGAATGAAATAAGCCAGAGGGAGATAGATAGACGCAGAATAGTCTCACTCATCTATGGGTTTAAAAAAAAGACATTTTTGCAATAATTCTCAGAGACAAAAGAGACGGGGAGCTAGAAGGTCCAGCTCATGACATGAAGCTCACCAAAAGAGTGATGAGTGCAGTTAGAGAAATAACTGCATTGAGAACTATCATAACAATGAATAAATGAGGGAAGTAGAAAGCCTGTCTAGAGTACAAGCTAGGCTGGGGTGGGGAGAAGGGATATTTGTGACATTGGTGATGGGAATGTTGCACTGGTGAAGGTGGGTGTTCTTTAAATGATCAAAACCCAACTATAATCATATTTGTAATCAATGTGTTTAAATAAAGATATTAATACAAATTATAATAGAAGTTAAAAAAAAGATGCCCTCTAGTCCACCCCTTCAATCTCTTGCACTACCAAGAAGCTTCAGCTACAGCTTCTGCTGACTTATTCTATGCTGCCCTTTTCTCCCACCTACCCTCATTGTGAACTCTAGCTTTCTACTGGATCTAGCGCCAGAGGGACCCCAGCTTGAGGACACTACCTGATCCGACTGCTGCAAACCATTTTTTCAGACTCTCCAAGAACACGTGTGGGATAAAAATGTGCCCTGGGTCCTATACTCCTTCAGACTTTCAAAAGACTTAATGGGTATATTTACATTTTCTTTGAATGCTTCTATAGATGCATTTTGGGGAGGGGTTGGGTCACAATCAGCAGTGCTCTGGGGTTACTCTGGCTCTATGCACAGAAATTGCTCCTGGTAGGCTCGGGGTCCATATGAGATGCCGGGATTTGAACCACCATCCTTTTGCATGCAAGGCTAACTACTTACCTCCATGCTATCTCTCTGGCCCCTAGATGCATTTTCTTAACTCTTAGTTTTTTTTCTCCATGTATAGGCAGCCTCCCCCATCCTCCTCTTTTTTTTCTGGTTCTACTTAGCAGGAAATTCTAGTAGAAAAGTCTTGCTTCAGAGAAGAACTCAGGTCAAAACCAGAGCACAGAATCTGTATATCAGGTTATTTTTACCCATGAATGCACCAGTAATATAATATGGCATTGTTCCTTTATGAACACTAAAATGGGGAAATCTTATGTACAGAATGAAGTTCTTATCTAATAGGATATAAACTCATAAATTTTATAATGCAGGGGTGCTTTTCACCCTGAACTTCTGTCATGGGGACTTGACTTAGACCTTAATTGATTCAACATCAACCATTCAACCCTGAACCCCAGAACACAACCTTATAACTGGCGCAGTTTCCTGCACCAGAACCAGGAAACAAACTCCCTCCAGGAAAGCCCTTATACTGCTTTGACACAACTTGCTCCAGATTAGTTTTATATGACACCCTAACGATGAGGAAATAGCAACAACTTGATCTAAGGGCAGGTTGTCCTACCTCAGCATGAAAACAGAAGATGCTCAGTCCTAGAATCTGTGCAAAAACCAAGATCACTCATTACAGAAGACTGACTTCAACAACCACGACAGAGCAGAACTTTTCCTGGGACCATAAAAAAAGACTTTATCCTAGACTTTGCCTCAGGATCTGTTTGAAAACAGAGATCTCTAATTACAGAAGACTGAATTGGTCAATATCAACTGAGCAGAACTTTTCTTGGGACCATAAAGAAAGACCTTGGGTTTGACAACAAACATGCCCAGGGGCTGGAGTGGTGGCATAAAGAGTAAGGCATCTGCCTTGTATGTGCTAGTCTAGGACAGACCATGGTTCAATCCCCCAGTGTCCCATATGGTTCCCCAAGCCAGGGGTGATTTCTGAGCACATAGCCAGGGGTAACCCCTGAGCATCACCAGGTGTGGCCCCAAACATTTTTTCAGAACCTGTAGTAGATTTTATGACAGTAGGCTTTAAGGGTAGAGACACACTGAATCTCTTAGGCTAAGGGATTTCATATTTAATTCCACCAATGTTTACTGTGCCTATGCAAAAAAGCCACATCTCCCCCATTTTATTTCTTTTTTTAATTTTATTCATAGCTTCTAGATATGGGTTCTAACTCTTTCTTTACAGAACCATAGAATATGAATTATCTTGTTCTACCTTATATTTCTATGTTCTCCTACAAATTGAGAAATGAAGAAAAAGTGGATGGGGCCCAGGTGTCAAGTGGTGTCAGGAGAATTGTGTGGAAATAAAAATGGTCAGCCCTAATAAATACCCAAACCAAAGTTAACAACAATAAAATCAAGAGACCTAAACTATAACAAGCTATACACAAAAAGAACCTGTTAAACTAGCCATCCAGTGGGCTAAGAGTAGAGGTATAGAATGTATACTTGGAAGTATGGTGGAAGAAAATCAACACTGTTGGTGGGAATGGTCCTAATTCACTCTCATTATGTGCCTAAATATAACTGTGAAAGACTTGTAATTTACATGTTTACAGTAAAAAAACTAAAAATTATATAGAGCATATTGAGGATAAAAAGTAGATTAAGAGATTAAAAATAGAATATCTAGTAGATTATTATTTGCCAAATAATTAACTAACTTTTTTAACATTATTTTTAATAAATTATATTCCAGCTAAAACCAAAATGCCTTTCTCATAATGAATTAAATTTTATGTATAAGTTTTATTTTAGACTTTTTTTATTATTCTAGAGAACAATGTGCCTTTGGAATGAAATAATTTTAATAACTGTAGCTCTTAACACATTTTAAAGTCTGTATAATCAATTTTTCGTTTTCTAAAAATTTTCTGATAAATTCTGGATTGCATCTCTTATCTATGCTCAAACCAGGAGTTAGCACATTTCTCTATTAAAAATCAAATAGAAAATAATCTAAAGTGAGAAATTAGTTTCTGTCTCTGTCATAATACTATCAAATGCATCAAACTATGTACATTAATGAAATTTCCATGTTTAAAAGAACTTGATTTACAAAATAGGTGGTAGGCTGGATTTTACTGGTGGCACAAGTTTTCTAAACCCTAATTTAAACTAATTCATGAAGCTAATTTGAATTCAATTCTAAGCAAGTTTCTCAATGTTTCTTCTGGGTTCTGCCTCCAATACTTTTATTTTAATTGCATAAATGTTATTATTCCATGTGATCTTAAATATTCTACCATCTCTCTACCATCTATCTACTATCTCCCTACCACTCAGGGAGTGCCAGCATGGGCAGGCACTCTCTTTTTAATGATTTTAAGAGAGTATTAAATTCAAAGTAAATAAATGTTCAAAGAAAACTGTCATAACATGATTGAGAGAACAGAATTTGGATTCTATTCTAAGCCTTTTATCTGACACTTTGGAAACATATATTTCCAGATTTATGTAATAATTTGGTTTTAAAAAGGAAATTATAGTATACGAATTATATTAAGGCTGGTTTGAAATTAACATAGGAAGTCTATGAGAATGGCAAGTGAAGGTGGAAAAAAAAACCAAAAATAAAATACCATGCCTGAGCAATGAGCTAAATATAAGCATAAATCTACCTAGCAAAAAAGAAGAAAGAGAAAACACTGCATTTTTAAAGAAGCATTAGAGGCAAGACCATATTACCACTGTAAAATAATTCAGTAGGGATTCAGGAGTGCTAAGTAGTAGAATAGAGAACAAAGAAGGTACATAAAAGAAGTTAGACCAAGGCTAGTGAGAAATCTGAGTCTGAAATATAGGAGTAAATTTCCTCTTTTTAATTAGATTCCTTGGGCTGAGCAAGCAAATCCTGGACAAAGTAGAATAAAGAAGAATATAGAGGAAAAGAAAAATAATACGTTCTGTGTAAATTTTGATTAGGCTGAAATAAGTAAATAAAAAGAAGTACTGATGGAAAGGGCCTGAGAAAGAAGAGCCAGTAGGCCTGTTGAAAACATCTGCTCACAAATGTGATGGGAACAAAGAGAGGAGGCACACACACCCAGGAGCTAGCTGCCAAATCCTCATCAGTGTGGGATTCTCTTGTTCTTGTTCTACTCTCCTGATCAAATACACAGCAGCAACACCATGTGCTCTCTAGGGTAGAAAAAGGTTTCAGCATTGGGGGGTGGAGTACAGGGAACATCTGTTTTGCAAAGACTCTTGAAAAGTAATCTAATCACTTAGGGAAAACATCTGGGCTGCATACCCTGGACCACCAGTGGTGTGGTAAGTAGAGAACGATTGGGAGAGATGAGAAGGAAGGAGGCAAAGGAGATGCAGATTCAGCAGTAAGTATGAGAGCAAATAAGTGGGCTCAGAGAGAGTGGGGAAATCTCTCTAAAGAGGCCAGCCTCTCACATAAGGACCAAAGGCTGATGGACTTTTCTCCATTGAGTTCATTGAAAAAAGACTCTTCTTGGCCTATGTTCTTTGGCAAATGATGCCCAATCCCTCCATCTTCATAATGCTAAAAGATCAAGAATTGAACAACCCACAAGTAAAAATAATAAAGCATTTAAAAAGGTCTGTCCCTCACTTTTACGAAGTGAATGTGGCAGGGAAGAAAGAAGACAAAACCATTTTTGAGATGAATAAATAGAGATCCTTGGATGTGGCACATTTCTCATGCAATAGCTTCTCTTTTTAGTCAACACATTAACTTGGGAAATTCAACTTGAATTACTTAAGGTGGATTATAACATAACAGGTTTTCTTTAATTCAAAACATATTACAACTTCAATAAATGTATTATTGAGTTTCCCTTTTATTAAGTTTTCTTTATTGAGTTCATTGAGTTTCATTTTATTGATTCTTTTTCAAGACTATGCAAGACGCTAAGGCTAATGCAGAACATTTTCTGATAGTAATTAAGAGTTATAAAGTGTGCTTTAACTTTCAAAATCTTAGAGTTAAGAAAAATAGCAAAAATAGAAGTAAAATTACCACTGAGGACTTTGTGGTTGGTAAGAGAGGTTTCTTATTGGATTATGTTTCCAGCTTTGATTTTGTTACTCTTTATAAAATCCAATGTTTTTTTGATATGTGGAAGGGTAAAAAATTAGGGAGAGACCTTTCTAATTTGGAAAGTAAGAGGCCAATAAGGATGGAAGAACACATGAGGAAAGATGAGGAAAGACTCTATTAAGGGAAAGAATCTTGATTGTGGTGGGCAGCTTAAGCTTTGCCCCATGTCTGAAAAGGTCCTAGATTAGAGACATCTTTGTGTTCTAATGTCTCATTTCTCAAACCTTGTTTATTAACCACAGAAACAACAGGACACCTTTCCATTCTGGGGTCTACCACAGATATAGAAAATAAGGGTTGCAATATTTTTATCCTGGCGCATAGGGAAAAAGGAATATATATTATATATAATTTTTATATATAATTTATAAATTATATATATAAATTATATAAAAAATATATATTTTGGAATCTGAACCTGGCCAGCCAGTTTGGATCTGTTGGCAACTGAACAAAGCTTTGCTTCTCTTTCTTGGATGGTCTCATCCATCTTTGACTCTGGACCCTAACATTGTAATCATTGGTTCTGTATACTTCAGTTAGTTCTTTTCATTCCCAATATTTTTGAGATATAGTTTACATATATCATTGTGTAAATTTAAAGTATATAACCTGTTGATCTGATGTATTTATAAATTAAAAACAATTATCATGGCGTCAATAGCTACAACTTTTATTATTTCCTATTTTAATAACTTTATTTAAACACCATAGTTACACGATTGTTCACAATATAGTTGTTTGGTTTTTTATTACAAAGTTGTTCATGATTGAGATTCAGTCATACAATATACAACACCCTTTATAAGTCCACATTTCTGATTATCAATGTTGCCCTTTTCCCCACACCTGCTGCTGAGGAAGATATTTTCCTTCTCTCTTTCATTCACTCTTTATATCTGTATCTCTCTGTCTCTTTCTCTGTTTCCCCCTAGGCACTGTGGTTTGCAATGTTGTTACTGAAAGGATATGAAGCATAGTACCATCTCTCCTTTCAGCACCCAGTTCTTGTCCAGAGCAATAATATCTAGCATAGTTTCCAATTTCTCATTTCCCCCAACTCTATCTCCCAGTAACCACCACTTTCTGTTTCTCAGAGTTTTTCCAGTTGTTTGCCTCTTCTAAAAAACTTTCCAAGGTGTGATTTTAATCTTCCTCACTTTAGGAAAGAAGGAAATGATAGTCCATGAGGTCACATATTTAGTGAGTCAGGAGGAAAGCCAGAAGAGGTCTTCAACCTCACGTTGCAGATGTTTTGTATGACTGAAGATCCTGGCGGGTTAACCCAGCTGGAGTTCATTGATTATGGCTTATTATGACAGAATGTAGGTTTGAGTCACATCACTGCATGTTACCAGCGTGTTGCCCCTGCTTCCTTAATGAACATTTTATATTTGACAAATCAGGTTACAGTGTACTAACAAAGGGCAGAAGAAGCTAATGATTTGAACCACATGAGACATTTGCTCTATTCATTGCAGCTGGTGGTATAAAGGGATCTGGAATCAGTATTGTCCCCTGGGAGGATTGAGGGTAGGGGAACAACATACTGAAGAAGTGGCAATAGCAGCAGGTGGTGGTTTGGTTAGGCAACAGGCGTCATCAGAGAGGTCCAAACCAAAGCACAGCATGCCCTGACCCATGGAGGAGCATATTGAAAAAGAACGTTGGGAACACACTTGAATTTGATTGACCAAAAAATGGGATTTTTGCCTAGGCATGCACAGTTTTCAAAGGAGGCATATTTGAATCAGGAAAGAAGAATTTGCACAAGAGTTGTCTATGTTAGAAACCCAGACAAACATTCAGAGGCAGCTGGCACCGAAAAAGTAGAGGTCCACCCACAAGAGACAGTGGTGGTTCTAGTACTTAGGAGGCAATCAGCAATAGTTCAAAGACTCTAGTATGGATAGGTTGGTAAGAAAGAGACATGGGAACAATATAGGAATTCAGTTCCCAGGATAACAGTAGGATCCTAACTCTTTGCATGAATTTATTCAAAAACCATAATGGATAACAAATGTTCAGATAGTTTGAGCCTATATTCCTTAGTTAAAAAATATAAGTAACAACAATAAATCTGTGTTCCTTCTTTTAACTCCAAACAATATCATGAAATGTTACTAAGTGGTCATATTTTCATTTATTAAAATGTGTGCACAAATAAGCTAACAGAATTTCAAGATTTTTTTAATTTTCTCATGCATAGAAAAAATTGTTCATAGTAGATGAGAGAAAAATTATTACTAACAGATTTGTATGCTTCTCTCAATGTCTTTCACAACTTTCAATAGATCTTCAGTGAATAACTTTCCAAGGACTTCAGGATTACTGTCTTTCTTTCAGGCCTTTTTATTTTTCTTAGAATAAATGATCACTTCATGTGGTAAAAATGACAGTGAGAATATATGAGATGTTGAAATGATGAGACACTACTTCATAGGTCAGATGAGTCACAACTGCAACATATTCATTGTATGTGCTCTTTTTACCGTAATGATAAATTTCTTAATCCATCCCACTGATATATGTATATACGTATATCTTTATATACGTATATATAAAGAGTTTGAAATGGTTTGTGTGCTGTGAGTTCACATAATGATAAATTATTGTACAGAGGAAAAGTAGATCTTGGAAGCAACAAATGTAAACAATAAGAGTTAAATCTAAAATTGAAAAATAATTAAGTCCTTTTTAGTCAAGCAGAATAAAAGCAGTAAATTCTTTTTAGGAGGCTTTAGGTAAAGTCTAATGGTTTAGGGGATGGCACAGGGTCTGGGGTATTTCCCTTGCATATGACTGACTTGGGGTAGATCCTTGGTATACCACATAGTTCCCAGAGCCTGCCAGGAGTGATTTCTGAGCACAAAGTTAGGAGTAACACCTGTATGCCTCTGGTATGGTCTCAAAACAAAACAAAAGGAAAAGCTTGATGATTCTTTAAGGAATAGGGTTACGTTGTTTACAATGTATTCCCTGGCTCCAATAAAAGGTGGTTTTCACACTGGTATTCACAAGCTTCATACTCTCTATTAGCAAAATCATATTGTAGATCATTGATTTACATGCATTTTAAGAGGACTGGACTGCACCTTACTCAGCTTATGATTCCCAATTTATACTGCCTTATAGGATAATTATTAATAAAACAATATTTACTTGATTGAGTAAAAGGTTACCCTCATTGCCAGCCAAGTGTTAATGCTGAAACTCTATCTGTCCCACGAGATAATATGCAATAATTATATTGGAAAGTATTTTGAAAGCTGTAATGATTGGGTTATTTTATATAAAAATTTAGTGTATTCCTTCATTCATCTCATTTCTTTTATCATTGTGAACTTTTTAAGACCCAGGGCCTACAGTTTCCTACAGAGAAATATTTTAATGGCTTATCATACATTCCTCAGAAAACTACCTAAGAACTACAAATGGTCTAAAAACAAACATTCAGTCTATAATCAATGATTCTACTCAGTCTACTTATTATATAACCAATGACCAAACTACACATTTTAATAGTTAAAAATACATGTTAGGAGTCAGAGTGGTGGCACAGCAGTGCATGGATGATCTAGGATGAACCATGGTTTGATTCACCAGCATCCCATATGGTCAGCCAGAAGTAATTACTGAGCATTATCAGGTGTGGCTCAAAAACCAAAAGCCAAAAAAAATACATTTTAATAATACAAATTATTTTTTAATAATTTTATTGTGACCAAAGTGAATTACGAATTTTTCACAGTAATACTTAAGGTACATAGTGCCATTGAGTCAGGGGCATTCCCACCACCAGTGTTGTCCTCCCTCCACCCTTGGACCCAGTATGCATCCCATATCACTTTTCTCCCTCCCTCTGAACTGCTAGGATAATTAGTCCCCTCTTTGTATCACCTATTGTAGATGAGGTATCAATTCTGTTGTACTTGACTATGGGTTTGGTGTTTAAGTCTGATAACTTTATATTTCTTTTTTTCTTTTAATATTTTATTTAAACACCTTGATTACATACATGATTGTGTTTGGGTTTCAGTCATGTAAAGAACACCACCCATCACCAGTGCAACATTCCCATCACCAATGTCCCAAATCTCCCTCCTCCCCACCTGACCACCGCCTGTACTCTAAACAGGCTTTCCATTTCCCTCATACATTCTCATTATTAGGACAGTTCAAAATGTAGTTATTTCTCTAACTAAACTAATCACTCTTTGTGGTCAGCTTCCTGAGGTGACCTGGAACTTCCAGCTCTTTTCTCTTTTGTGTCTGAAAATTATTATTACAAGAATGTCTTTCATTTTTCTTAAAAACCATAGAAGAGTGAGACCATTCTGCGTTTATTTCTCTCTCTCTCTTTCTCTCTCTCTCTCTCTCTCTCTCTCTCTCTCTCTGACTTATTTCACTCAGCATAATAGATTCCGTGTACATCCATATATAGGAAAATTTCATGACTTCATCTCTCCTGACAGCTGCATAATATTCCATTGTGTATATGTACGACAGTTTCTTTAGCCATTCGTCTGTTGAAGGGCATCTTGGTTGTTTCCAGAGTCTTGCTATGGTAAATAGTGCTGCAATAAATATAGGTGTAAGGGAGGGGTGTTTGTATTGTATTTTTGTGTTCCTAGGGTATATTCCTAGGAGTGGTATAGCTGGATGGGAGCTTGATTTCCAGTTTTTGGAGGAATCTCCATATCGCTTTCCATAAAGGTTGAACTAGACAGCATTCCTACCAGCAGTGGATAAGAGTTCCTTTCTCTCCACATCCCCGCCAACACTGTTTATTCTCATTCTTTGTGATGTGTGCCATTCTCTGGGGTGTGAGGTGGTATCTCATCATTGCTTTGATTTGCATCTTCCTGATGATTAGTGATGAGGAGCATTTTCTCATGTGTCTTTTGGCCATTTGTATTTCTTCTTTGTCAAAGTGTCTGTTCATTTCTTCTCCCCATTTTTTGATGGGATTAGATGATTTTTTTCTTGTAAAGTTCTATCAGTGCCTTGTATATTTTGGATATTAGCCCCATATCTGATGGGTATTGGGTGAATAGTTTCTCCCACTCAGTGGGTGGCTCTTATATCCTGGGCACTATTCCCTTTGAGGTGCAGAAGCTTCTCAGTTTAATATATTCCCATCTGTTAATCTCTGCTTTCAATTGCTTGGAGAGTGAAGTTTTCTCCTTGAATATGCCTGTAGTCTTAATGTCCTTGAGTGTTCTGCCTATGTGTTGTTCTATATATCTTATGGTTTTGGGTCTGATATCTAGGTCTGTAATCCATCTGAATTTTACCTTCGTACATGATGTTAGCTGGGAGTCTAAGTTCAATTTTTTGCAAGTGGCTAGCCAGTTGTGCCGACACCACTTGTTGAAGAGGCTTTCCCTGCTCCATTTAGGATTTCTTGCTCCTTAAACCAAAATTAGGTGATTGTATGTCTGGGGAACATTTTCTGAGTATTCAAGCCTATTCCATTGATCTGAGGGCCTGTCCTTATTCCAATACCATGCTGTTTTGATAACATTTGATTGCTCTGTAGTAAAGTTTAAAGTTGGGGAAAGTAATTCCTCCCATATTCTTTTCCCCAATGATTGCTTTAGCTATTCTAGGGTGTTTATTGTTCCAAACTAATTTCAAAAGTGCCTGATCCACTTCTTTGAAGAATGACATGGGTATTTTTAGAGGGATCACATTAAATCTGTATAATGCCTTGGGGAGTATTGCCATTTTGATGATGTTAATCCTGCCAATCCATGAGCAGGACATGTGTTTCCATTTCCGGGTGTCCTCTCTTATTTCTTGGAGTAGAGTTTTATAGTTTTCTTTGTATAGGTCCTTTACATTTTTAGTCAGGTTGATTCCAAGATATTTGAGTTTGTGTGGCACTATTGTGAATGGGGTTGTTTTCTTAATATCCATTTCTTCCTTATTACTATTGGTGTATAAAAAGTCCATTGATTTTTTGTGTTAATATTGTAGCCTGCAACCTTACTATATGAGTCTATTGTTTCTAGAAGCTTTTTGGTAGAGTCTTTAGGGTTTTCTATGTAGAGTATTATGTCATCTGCAAGCAGTGAGAGCTTGACTTCTTCCTTTCCTATCTGGATTCCCTTGATATCTTTTTCTTGCCTAATCACTATAGCAAGTACTTCCAGTGCTATGTTGAATAGGAGTGGTGAGAGAGGACAGTGTTGTCTTGTGCCAGAATTTAGAGGGAAGGCTTTTAGTTTTTCTCCATTGAGGATAATATTTGCCACTGGCTTGTGGTGGATGGCCTTAACTATATTGAGATAGGTTCCTTTCATTCCCATCTTGATGAGAGTTTTGATCAAGAATGGGTGTTGGACCTTATCAAGTGCTTTCTCTACATCTATTGATATGATCATGTGGTTTTTATTTTTCTTATTGTTGCTGTTCCGTATTATGTTGATAGATTTATGGATGTTAAACCATCCTTGCATTTCTAGGATGAAACCTACCTGATCGTTGTGGATGATCATCTTAATGAGGCATTGAATCCTATTTGCCAGGATTTTGTTGAGGATCTTTGCATCTGCATTCATCAGCAATATTGGTCTGTATTTTTTTTTGGTAGCATCTCTGTCTGATTTAGGTAACAAGGTGATATTGGCTTCCTAAAAGCAATTTGGAAGTGTTTCCGTTTGTTCACTTTCATGAGTCTTGCCAGGATTGGTAGTAGATCCTCTTGGAAAGCTTGAAAGAATTCATTAGTAAATCCATCTGGGCCTGGGCTTTTGTTTTTGGGCAGACATTTGATTACCTTTTAAATTTCATCAATGGTGATGGGGGTGTTTAGATATGCTACATCCTCTTCCTTCAACCGTGGAAGATTATAAGAGTCCAAGAATTTATCCATTTCTTTCAGGTTCTCATTTTTGGTGGTGCAGAGTTTCTCAAAGTAGTTTCTGTTTACCCTTTGAATCTCTATCATATCAGTAGTGATCTCTCCTTTTTCATTCCTAATACGAGTTATCAAGTTTCTCACTTTCTCTTTCTTTGTTAGTTTTGCCAGTGGTCTATCAATCTTGTTTATTTTTTCAAAGAACCAATTTCTGCTTTCGTTGATCTTTTGGATTGTTTTTGGGTTTCCAATTCGTTGATTTCTGCTCTCAGCTTTGTTATTTCCTTCTGTCTCCCTATTTTGGGTCCTTTTGTTGAGCACTTTCTAGTCCTATTAGCTGTGCCATTAAGCTACTCAGGTAAGCTCCTTCTTCCTTCCTGATGTGTGCTTGCAAAGCTATAAATTTTCCTCTCAGTACTGCTTTTGCTGTGTCCCATAAGTTTTGATAGTTTGTGTCTTTATTGTCATTTGTTTCCAGGAAACTTTTGATTTCCTCCTTGATTTCATCTCGGACCCACTGGTTATTCAGTATGAGGCTGTTTAACTTCCAGGTGTTAAAGTTTTACTTCTGAGTCCCTTTAGAATTCACAAATAGTTTCAGAGCCTTGTGGTCAGCGAAGGTAGTCTGCAAAATTTCTATCTGCTTGATATTATGGAGGTATGTTTTATTTGCCAACATGTAGTCTATCCTGGAGAATGTCCCATATACATTGGAGAAGAATGTGTATCCAAGTTCCTGGAGATGGAGTGTCCTATATATATATCCACTAGGCCTCTTTCTTCCATTTCTCTACTCAGGTCTAGTATATTCTTGTTGGGTTTCAGTCTGGTTGACCTATCCAGTGTTGACAAAGCCGTGTTGAGGTCCCCCACAATTATTGTGTTGTCATTGATTTTATTTTTTAGATTTGTCTACAGTTGTATTAAATATTTTGTTGTCGCCTCATTCGGTGCATATATGTTTAGGAGAGTTATTTCTTCCTGCTCTACATACCCCTTGGTTAATATAAAATGTCCATCTTTGTCCCTTACAACCTTCCTGAGTATAAAGTTTGCATTGTCTGATATTAGTATGGCCACTCCAGCTTTTTTATGGGTGTTGTTTGCTTGGATAATTTTTCTCCAGCCTTTTATTTTGAGTCTATGTTTGTTCTGACTATTCAGGTGTGTTTCTTGTAGGAAGCAGAAGGTTGGATTGAGTTTTTTGATCCATTTAGCCACTCTGTGTCTCTTAACTGGTGCATTTAGTCCATTGACGTTGAGAGAAAGAATTGTCCTGGGATTTAATGCCATCTTTATTTCGAAATTTGGTGTGTCTTTTGGTTAGTCTTGTCTTAAATTAGGTCTTTCAGTTTTTCTCTTAAGACTGGTTTTGAGTCTGTAAGTTTTCTGAGCTGTTTTTTGTCTGTGAAACCATGTATTCTTCCGTCAAATCGAAAAGTGAATTTTGCTAGGTACCGTATTTTAGGTGAAGCATTCATTTCATTCAGTCTTGTCACAATATCCCACCACTGCTTTCTGGCATTGAGTGATTCTGGTGACAGGTCTGCTGTAAATATCAAGGATGCTTGCTTGAACGTAATTTCCCCTTTTGATCTTGCTGTTTTCAGAATTCTGTCTCTATCTGTGGGATTTGTCATTGTGACTAGGATGTGTCTTGGGGTAGTTTTTCTGGGGTCTCTTTTGGTTGGTGCTCTTCGAGCATTCAGGACTTGATCACATATATTCTTTAGCTCTGGAAGTTTCTCTTTAATGATGTTCTTGACCGTTGATTCTTCCTGGAAATTTTCTTCCTGGGTCTCTGGGATTCCAATGACTCTTAAGTTGTTTCTGTTGATCTTATCATAGACTTCTATTTTCATCTGTTCCCATTCTTTGACTAAATTTGCCATTGTCTGTTCATTTGCTTTAAGTTTTTTTTCCAATCTCTCCTGCTGTATGGAATTGTTATGTATCTCATCTTCCACAGCACCAAGTCTATTCTCAGCTTCTGATACCCTGTTCCAGAGCTTATCCATTTTGTCATTCACTTCGTTTACTGACTTTTTCAGGCCTGTTAGTTGACATGTTATTTTAGTTTGAAGTTTTGTGTTTACTGTCTTCTTATTTTCTTGGTTCTTCTTAGTGTTCTGTTTAAATCGATCTATGGTTTCTTTGAGTTCATTGAGCATCTTCCATATTGCTAGTCTAAAGTCCTTATCTGAGAGGTTGATTAGTTGGTTGGTCATTATCTGGTCATCAGAATTTTCATCTTCATTCTCTATGTCTGATGCTGGCCTGCATTGTTTCCCCAATGTCACACTTGTTTGTGGGTTTTTCTATGTGTTGTGGTGGTATTCATTGGCTAAGTGATGCAGGCAGAACACTCACCTGGTTCCACCCTTTCTGGATGAATGGACTTGCCTCCAAGTGAGGGGAGTCCTCCGTGGATGAAGCCTCACACAGGATCAAATCTTTGGCCCGAGCATGCAGCAGAGAAGACAGTCTGGAGAGAAATGCTGGGCTTCAGTGATCCAGCACAATTCTTAGTGTGATTTTTTCTTTTTGTTGCGATGGTGTTCTTTTTTTAAAAAGAGCACATGGCCGCATAGCGAAGCGGAGCCAAAGTGCTCTGCTGCAGCCTCTTTTTGGCCCACTCCCAAGATGTTCATGCAACAGGATAATAGACACACACAGGCAGCACTCACAGTTTTTCACACTTGGGCCCCACTGGGCAGGCATAGTTTCGTGGATTTTTCCAGCCTGACGTCACAAAAAGAGGACCTGGCTTCTGCAAAGCATGCCTTTTTTCACGTTATGGAGCAGTTCCTTGGCATTACCGCCCTACAATTGGTCTCTGGGAGTGCGAGTTTTCTGGAGCCTCTTTTTGGCCCACTCCCAAGAGGTTCACGCAACAGGATAGTAGAGAGACACACACAGGCAGCACTCACAATTTTTTACAGTTGGGCCCCACTGGGCAGGCGTAGTTTCCTTTATTTCTAATCAATGTTCATATGCCTCTTTGGTCCTGATACCGTTCTTTCCTATCTCAACTTATGAGGCAGAATGAGATGATTTGAGTTATGTGATTCTGTTTGAAGAAAAAAGAAAACTTGGAGGATTCCATCTAGAGGATCAAAGGACAATGTGTCTTCTAATTTCATATTAGCTTTAGATGATAAGACAACCTGCTCTTAGATCATGTTTTTGCCACTTCCTTATTGTCAGGATATTATATCAAAACTGGGGCATGTTGGTGCCAGAGCAGTATTAGGAATTTCCCAGGGGAAAGTTTGGTTTCTGGTGCTGCTGCAGGGAACTGTCTCTGTTTTACATCTGAGATCTAGGATTAGGATTGGACAGTGGCTGTCTAATCACATGAAGTCTAATTTGAGAGCACATGACACATGTTCAGGGTGGAAGACACTTCTGTATTATAAAATGTATGAGTTCTTCTTAGTAGATAAGAGCTTATTTCTGTACTTAAAATTTCAATTTATTAATATGCCTTTTCAAAAAGAAAAGGTGCCATCTTGTATGCTGGCACATGTGGGGGTAAGAATGTCAGGCTATACAATCTCTGTGCCCTGATTTTTCCAGAGCTTTTAGTCTAGGCAAGACTTTTTTGTAGGTTTCTGTACCAAGCAGAACCAAACAGGTGAAAAAAGTTAAAGAAAAAATAATATCGGGCCAGAGAGATAGCATAGTGGTGTTTGCCTTGCAAGCAGCTGATTCAGGACCTAAAGTGATTAGTTTGAATCCTGATGTCCCACATGGTCCCCTATACCTGTCAGGAGCTATTTCTGAGCAGATAGCCAGTACTAACCCCTGAGCATAGCCAGTATGGCCCAAAAACATATATATATATATATATATATATATATATATATATATATATATATATATATATATATGTGTGTGTGTGTGTGTGTGTGTGTGTGTGTGTGTGTGTGTGTATGTGTGTGTAAATAGAATAAATAAAAATAAAATTTAAGAATTAATAAAAAATAATATAAGAGGCTACATTAAAGTTGGAAATAAACAGACTATGAGGCATTATTATAGAAGTGTTAACCATATAAAGGAATTAGAGGCTCCCCAATTAATCTATTGAGATATTCGTGGGGAGGGTATAATCTAGGGCATATTTTCATCATACTCCCTAGTCTTGTTCAGTATGAGAAATGATTTACAGCAGAAAGGGGTCAGGTAGAGTCCTTGCACTGGGGGTCCCTCTGGAGATGTATCAGTATCACAAAATAGTCCATATTTGGAGATGGGGAGAAGAAAGGCCACAAAGCATGAGTCAGAAGAAGTGTTGGTTGTAGTTTCTTGCTAAGGCATGAGATGTGGGGCTGAGAGGGTGTCCTTTCACTTGGGAGCTATGTGATGGCTTATTGGGGCAGGAGGTTGGTCTCAATACCTAATGAGTTAAGAACTGAGGGTAAAGAGCATTAAATAAAGAGGAATATCAGATCGGGATTGGGGGGTAAAGGGATAGATGGATTTCTTAAGGGGGGATAGGGATAGTATATAGGAGGAGCTATATACACTTTAGACTTGGATTGTTTACAATTTAGTTTGGCACTTTGTGAGGAGTCCTCTGTCTACGTACTCATGCCCACTTAAAAACATATATTAGTGATCTATTTTTAATTTGTCATTGGAGGTCTGACCCTAATAGGATTGGTCTGAGCTCTTAAAGACTGGTTGAATTAAGATGAATAATTAGTTTAGATATAGCTTAGGGAAGAGAGGAGGGAGAACAAAAGATAAGAAGAGAAAAGAAAAATAACTAAATATACTAAAATAAATAAAAATAAATAAAAAATAAAATAAAGAATATTGGGATTGGGGAATGAAATAATAGAAGGATCTCTGAAGCAAGAAGAGGGATAGTATGTAGGAGGGGCTATAAACATGTTAGGCATAGATTGTTTACAATTTAGGTCTGGCAATCAGACAGGAGTTCATTTTTTTATAAACTCATGCCCATATAAAGACAGACTTTAGTGATATATTATTAAGTTGCTGTAAGAGGCCTGACAATTATAGGATGGGACTGAGCTCTAGAAATTATTGCATTGAGAAAAGATAAATGCTTAGATATAGATTACTAGAGAAAGAAGGGGAAAACAAATGATAAGAGTGAGGTGAAAAGAAAAATAAGTAAATATAGTAAAAAATAAGTTAAAAATAAAATAAATGGGCTGATGCATTGGAGATGGAAGGTATTCCAATTCCTAGGCACTTTTATCAATGATGAGGATAGGCCTTAGTAATGAAGGTTTCAGGGTTAGATAGTGGATAGAACATTTAAAAATTGCCTAGATTTTGCATCTAGAGTACTAAGCAACATGCTAGTGAGGACTATAAGAGGTGACTACCCTTTATTATTCATTACATCTTGTACATTGAGGTTATTTTCCTAAAGAGAAACTGACAGCGTGAGTTTTATTTAACATAGATTGAATTAATGAAGAAGAGGAAGAGGAGGAAAAAGAAGAAGAGGACGAAGAAGAATTAGAAGAATTTAGAAGGAGAAGGCAAGAATTATGGGGAAAGAGAGAGAAAAGAGAACAATAAAATGGTAATTTTCAAAAAGACATGGTAAGGCCATTATGGCTCAGAGCTGAACTACACAGGTTGCCAGATAGAGGGAGAGGGGCAATTGATCTAGGCACGACAAGATCCTCCGCCATTGTGGCTTGGAGCTGAACTGTGCTGGTTGCCAGGTAGAGGATGAGCGTGGGAGGGGCCAAACCTCAGCAACTGCAGCCATAATACCGAATTAGAGCTTTACACCAGAGAATGGACTTAGCCCATGCCACAGGTGACAAAAGAGGGCTGAAATCTGAATACATTGCACTCCAAGCCAAGCTATTAAATGCAAAGAAATATGGGTAAACTAAGGAAGACACTAACAACTGGATATATGGAGAGAAATTTTAGCAAGTTTCCAAGTCCACCAAAATGCACAGGCAGAATAGATGAAGACCTAAAAACATCAATGCAAGCCATGGCAGAAGAAATCAAGAAATCAAGGAAGCCAGCAGGTTCAAAAAATCCATAGATGAACAAATCAACAAACTCAAAGAAGAACTTCTACAAAAGATGAGAGATTCCATACAAATGGAATTAAAGAAAATAAAAACGTCTTAGAAAGCCATAATATCAAAATCACACAGCTGGAGAAGTGCATAGAAGAACTTTAAGAAAAAACTGCAAGCCAAAAATGACAGAAGCCAACAAGGAAGTAAAAGTAAAGCATTGGAAAAAAAATTAGGTATTTAATGAACAAAGACAAAAGAAATAATTTATAGATTATAGGAATACCAAAACAGGAGAATATAGGGTAAGAGAAGAACAAATGTTCAGGAAAATACTAGCAGAAGACTTTCACACCCTCTGGAAAGAGGCTACGATGCAAATCCAGGAGGTGAAGAGACCCTAGGGGCCGGGAAGGTGGTGCTAGAGGTAAGGTGTCTGCCTTGCAAGCGCTAGCATAGGACGGATTGCGGTTCGATCCCCCGGCATCCCATATGGTCCCCCAAGCCAGGGGCGATTTCTGAGTGCTTAGCCAGGAGTAATCCCTGAGCATCAAACGGGTGTGGCCCAAAAACCAAAAAAAAAAAAAAAAAAACCCTAATAAACCAACACTAAGACATATAGTAATCCAAATGGCCAAAAAAAGAGAGAAAAATATTAATTTCTTTTTTTTCTTTTTTTTTCTTTTTTTTTCTATTTTTTTAATAAGAGTAAATGTACAGAAGGTTCACCATAACACTTTGCCTATTTGCTAATCACAACCTATTTAAAAGTCTTTAAAAATATATAATTTCTGAATGAGCTAAAAACTTCATATAAATTCCTTTACTAAAACTTCTAATTTAGACAATACATTATTGGGAAGGAAATCATGTAACTTATACAGCTTTCTTGATTTCCAGATGGAATTTTAACATAAAGTTAACAAAGTTAAAACCAGTGTCATAGGTGACTCTTAATAAATGGGAAAATTAGAATTTTCCTTTTCATCTTCAAACTGTTCAGAAGCAGCAGCTGGACTGGGTAGTTCAACTCTGAATTCTTCTGAGAGTTTTTTCAACTTCTCTTCTAAGAGAATATTTTTTTTCACTTCTTCTTTGTAATTATACTTCAGATCTTCAATTTCTTCAAAAAATGAAGGATCAACATTTTCCAGTTCTTTTTTCAGCTTTTGTATTTCCTCCATTAAGCTCTGCTTTTCTAGATCTGAGGCTTGAAGTTGTGTCTCTAGATCGTGTAGCTTTTCCTTCAATTCATCAGGATCTGCGTGTCTGGTACTTTCAGCTCCTCTCTGCTCTCTGTGACAAGCTTCTATCTGATGGATTAATTCTGTTTTTTTCTTTTTCCAGATAATTGTTAGCTAATCTGAGAACTTGAAGCTCCCGCTGGAGACCTTGCTCTGTCTTCGCACCATCTGGAACATGTTTCAAAAACTCAATCTGTTGCTCAAGGTCTTTGGTATATTTCTTAACTTTTTCTTCCCTCTCTTCTTTTACAAGATGCTTTAGATCAACAAGGCTCTGTGACTTTTTTGCAATATCAGTTTCCAATTCTTTTAATTTGGTTTCATACATTCTTGTCACAACAATTGATTTCCAGCTTTTGCTGTCTGCACCTTCAAGTTGTGGCCCTCTGCTTTCTGCACACTGCAATCTCTTACCCTTCTCTGTCAGCTGAATGGTCATCTTCTCATTTAATATCTCTAAATTATTCTTAGCAATCCGCAATTTCTCAGAAGTTTCTGTTTCCTTTTTAAGTTCTTTATGAAGCCTTTCATTTTCAGCAATGATTTTCTCTGTGCCTTTAGTCGTGGATTCATAGCGCATGCTCAGCTGACGTCCAAGGTGACGTCACCATGAATTTCTTAAAACAATAATGGAGACCAAATCCTCTAGTACAAAGGAACATAAGAATTAAACCAGATCTCCCATTTGAAACAATTCAAACAAGTGCTTCGTGTTTATACCTTATTAGACCATTGTATTTGTTCATGAAATATTATATGTATATATGTTACATATTCTAAATATCTTAGATAAGTACTATCATTCTGTATTTATTCTTCTTCTGGCTCACTTTATTTAACATAATATTTTGTAGATCCATCCATGTAGCTGAAAAACCTATGATTGTATCACATCTAAATGCTATGTAGTACTCCATTATGTATAAGTACCACATCTTCATGAACCACTCATCTGTTGTTGGGTATTGAGATAGGTTCCAAATCCTGGCTATTGTGCTGAGTGCTATGTTAAATAGAGGAGTGCATACACACTTTGGGATGAATGTCCTTCTGTCTTGAGGATAGATACCCAGGCATGCGATTGCTGGGTTACATGGCAGCTCAATTCTGAATTTACTGAGCACTCTCCATACTGTTTTCCATAGTGGTAGGATCAGGCAGCATTCCCACCAGCAGGGGATGAGAGTTCCTTTCTTACCACATCCCTGACAACAGAGAATGTTCCTGATATCTTTGATGTGTGCCATCCTCACTGTGTAAGCTATTACCTCATTTTTGTTTTGATTTTGATTTCCCTAATGTTGACTGATTCAGAGAATTTTTCATGTGTCTATTGGCCATTCTTCAATCTTTTCCAGAGTGTTTATTCATTTCTTTTTTCATATTTTATGGCTTTATTTGATTTTTTGGAGCTCTGAGTGTTTGTATATCCTAAATATCAACATTTTATCTGACTGAATTGTTGAGTGCAAAATTTTTTCCCCATTTCATTAACTGTCTTCTAGTTTTAACCAGACTTTCTTTGCCCATGAAGAGATTTTTTAGTTTGATGTAGTTCCATTTATTTAGATCTGATACTAAAGTTTTTGCCATTGGGATTCTATCCTGAAAATTTTTTTGATATATTAGTCTTGAAGTGTTCTGCCTATAGTTTCAGGTCTGATTTCAAGGTCTTTAATCCATTTTGAGTTGACTTTTGTCTAAGGTGTGAGTTATGGATCAAACTTTAATTTTTTACAAGTGGATATCCAGATATTTCAACACCGTTTGTTGAAAAAACTGTCTTTGTTTCACTTTAAGTTCTTGGCTATTTTGTCAAATATTAGTTGACCATATAATGGGGGCTAATATCTGGATATTCTATTCTAACCTACTTGTCTGAAACTCTGTTCCAGTACCATGGTGTTTTGATCACTATGACTTTGTACTAAAGCTTCAAGTTAGGTAAAAGGAGTCCACCCAGTCTCCTTTTTATATATAGATTTTATTAACCTAGGTTTTTTGTGGTTCCATATGAATTTTATAATTGATTGTTCTAAGTTCTTAAAAAAAGATGTCTGAAAAGGGACAAATGTATCACTTTTATATATCTTAGATGTATGCTCTTAACATTTATAACTCTTTTTGAATATCCTCTTATATAGTGATAATTTTGCCTACTTTTTTGTTTGTTTTTTCTCCCCTTTGGTATCTGTTCAATAAGGAATTCTGATAGAAGAGTCTCTCTGTATAGAATTTATGTTAGAACCAAGTTACAGGTAATGTTGGACTTGTTCCCTTGACCCCCAGGCGTACCAATAATACTTTGTGGCATTGTTCCTCTTTTGCATAGGAACATTAAAATGGGAAAATATTACATTATGCAAACAAATTCTTATCTAATAGAGATGGGAACACAAATTTTGTAATGCAATTAGGCCTTATGTCCTGAACATTGGCATAATTACTTGGCTCAGGCCTCAGAAAAATGAGAATTGCCTATATGTCCCTGAACCATGGATACCAACTATATAAACAACCACAAATTTCTATAACATTACCAGAAAGTAAACCTCTACCAGGGAAGACACTACCACTGCTCTGGCATTGACTTACTCCAAAGAGTGCTCTCTTAACACCCAGATGACTTAGCAGCAGCAACAACCTGCTGGCAGAGCAGGTCTCTCCTTTTCTAATGGTTAAGTGAAGCTAGAGGACGCTCCACATCAACCTGACTCAATGAATGAAATGCACAGAAACCATAATCTTTAACTATAGAAACCTGACACCAGCAACAGGTAATGTGCGAAAAAGTTTTACTGGGACCACTATGAATGACTCAGGGATTGGGCATTCTGGTAATCCTGGAGCCCAGACTCTGTTTTATGCCAGAAAACTTCAGGGGTGAGGTCTCCTTGTAAATTGGCCAAGGCTTTTTCTTCTGTTTTCCCCATATTTTGCTGGGCCTATGCAAACAATGGCGATTGCCACTCTCACATCGTTACTACTGTACTTTTCTAACTCTTATCCTTTAAGAAAGAAAAAAACAAAAACAGCTTACTAAACTTAAAAATATATATAACTGTAGTAAAATGCCTGTCTCAAATTCAGGCAGGGGATGGGAAGGAGGGAGGGGGGATTGGTGGTGGGAATGTTGCACTGGTAAAGGGGGGGATATTCTGTTTATGAATCAAACCCAACTACAATCATGTTTGTAATCATGGTGCTTAAATAAAGAATTTATATTAATAAAATGATGTCTGAATTTGGATAGGGATTGCATTGAATCTATATAATGTAGATTCTATCTACCCATGAGCATGGGATGTTCTTCCAATTCCTTAGGTCTGCTTCCATTTCTTTCTAAAGTGTTTTGAAGTTTTCATAGTATAGGTCTTTCACCTCTCTTGTTAGGCTAATTCTTAGGTGCTTCGTATTTTTGAATACTATTTTAAACTGGATTAACTCCTTAATATCTTTCTCCTCTACTTTGTTATTTGTATAGAGGAACACTACTGTCTTCTGAGTATTGACTTTGTAGCTGAACACTTTGCTGTATTAGTTGATTGTTTCTACAAGTTTTGCTGTGAATTCTTTAGGGTTTTTGGTGTATATCATTATATCATCTGCAAAAGATAGTTTGACTTCCTCTTTCCCTTTTTGGATTCCTTTGATTCCCTTCTCTAGTCTGATTGCTATTGCTAGGACTTCTAAAACTGTGTGTTTTTTTTGTTTTGTTTTTGTAAACTTTTTTTTTCGGGTCACACCTGTTTGATGCTCAGGGGTTACTCCTGGCTAAGTGCTCAGAAATTGACCCTGGCTTGGAGGGACCATATGGGATGCCGGAGGATCAAACCGTGGTCCTTCCTTGGGTAGCACTTGCAAGGCAGACACCTTACCTCTAGAGCCACCTCGCCGGTTCCCAAAACTATGTGAAATAAGAGCAGAGAGAGTGGATCACTTGCCTACTTTTTGACCTTAGTGGAAATGCTTCAGTTTTTCACCATTAATGATAATATTGGGTGTGGGGTTTTTTAGATATCTGTAACTATTGAGGAAGGTTTCTTTGAGCCCTATTTTGCTAAGTGTTTTCATCATGAATGGGTGTTGAATTATGTAGGATGCCTTCTCCACATCACTTGATATAATCACATGATATTTGTCTTTTTATTGTTGATATGGTTTATGATGTTGATTGATTTGCATATGTTGACCCATCCTTGCATTTCTGGGATAAAACCCAGTTGGTCATGGTGTATAATCGTTTTGATGTATTGTTAGATTCAGTTTGCTAAGATTTTGTTGAGGATTTTTGCATCTATGTTTAGTAGTGATATAGGACTATAGTTATTTCTCTTGGTTGTTTCTTTGCCATCTTTGTTTATGAGTGTGATATTAGACTAATAAAAGCAGTTAAAAAGAATTCTTGTATTTTCAATCTTTCGGAAGAGTCTGAGGATCAATGGTAGTAATTTTCGGAATGTTTGATAGAATTCACCTGTAAAGCCATCTTGTCCTGGACTTTAGTTCTTGGGAACTTTCTTAATTACTGTTTCAATTTTCTTAAATGTGATTGACCTATTTAGACTTTCTACATTCTCCTTATCAAGTCTTGGAAGATGATATTTTTCCAGAAATGTGTCAGTTTCTTCTGGGTTCTCTAACCTAACTGAGTATAGTTGTTCATAATAAGTACTCACGATGTCTTGGAATTTTTGAGGTTCTGTTGTAATTTCTCCTCTTTCCCCTTCCATTTATGATCCTATTTATTTAGGTGTTTTCCTTTTTTTTGGTGAGTCATGCCAGCTGGTTGTCTATCTTGCTTATTATTTTCTAAAAATCAACTCCTGGTCTCATTAATTTTATGTATTGTTTTCTAAGTTTCTATATTGTTTATTTCTGCTCTAGTTTTTATTATTTTTCATTTCTGACTGTGTTTCTGTTTCTTTGCTGCTCTTTTTCCAGATTCTTAAGGTGCCCCTTTGTCCTTTTCCTCTTTCCTGATGTAGGCCTCTATTGTATGAGTTTCCCTCTAATCACTGCTTTTGCTGTGTCACACAGATTTTGACAATTTGTGTCTTTATCATTTGACTCAAGTAATCTTTTTATTTTTTCCTTGATTTCCTCTTTGATCCAGCTGTTGTTGAGTAGCATGTTGTTTAATCTCCAGGTGTTTGATTTTCTCCACAGCTTTTTTTTTACAATCAATATTGATGTATTTGCATATTGATCTGATAAGATGCTTCTAATAATCCTTATATATATTTGTGACTATGTGCAAATTAGATTTATATCCTAAGGCATGGTCTATTCTAGAGAGAAATCCATGTGCACTGTAGAAAAACATGTATATCTCTTATGTAAGTTATTAGTCCTAGTTCTTCTAGTTTCCCCTTTAGGGCTCTTATGTCTTTGCTAATTTTCTGCCTCGTGGATATGTCTAGTGGTGTTGATGGTGTGTTAAAATCTCTACTACATTTCCTTCCATATGTTTCTTCAGGTTTGCAAGCAAATGCCTACATATGTTGCTGGCTCTGAATTCATTGCATAAATGTTGACCAGAGTTAGTATTTCTTGATATACTGTTCCCCTGATTAGTAAGTAGTTACCCTTTTTGTTCTTGAGCACTTTATTGAGATTGAATGCATGTGGTCTGATATGGATAGCTGTTTCAAAATTTTTTTGTTTTACACTGGCCTGAAAAATTGATGCATGCTGTAGCATTAAATAATTAACGATGGAGCTGGATGGAGCTGGATGGATGGAGGTATTTTTCTCTGCCATCCCAGGCCACGTGGCTCTGCAACCCCATTCAGCTGGCGGGTCACAGGTTTAGGTGAATGGCGGAATCACTCATCCAGAGACAGGCATCAGGAAGTATCAGCTTTATTCATGCCCTATCCACCTTATAAGCATTCAGCCATTCTTAGCTAGCCCTGCATCTTAACTCCTTTCATCCATATTCCATTTGACCTCCATGCTGGCCAAACACCAAAAGGCAGAGCCGAGACCCTAATTCCCTAGGTCAAAGGCTTTATCTACATTTTCCAAGACCCCTCCCAGGAATGGGCGTGGTCTTTCAGGTAAGGTCAAGTTACCTATGGAGAAAGGGTGGGGGATGAGGCTTCACATGCCCCCAGAGTTCCAACTAAAAGAGACTTGAGGAACAGCATCCCAAGACACATTCTGGTCAAAATGATGAATCTAACAGGTAAGGATAGATTACTGAAAGCAGTAAAATAAAAAAATAACAAAACAAATTATATTCAAAGGAGAATTGTAAATATTTACAGCATACTTTTCACAGGAAACTATCAAGGCCAGAAGGTAGTATTGGGATATAGTGACTAAACTCAATAAAATAAATGCTTCACCTAGAATACTGCACCTAGCCAGACTCACTTTTAGGTTTGAAGAAAATGTACATAACATAATTGATAAACAATATCTCAGAAACTTTAGAGACTCAAAGTCAGCCTTAAAAGAAAAACTGAAAGGTTTACTTTAAGAAAACACAGATCAACAGATACCCCAAAGTTCTACACACACACACAAGGATGGCACTAAATTTCATGACAAGTATCTTTGTCAATGTCAATAGGCTAAATGCACCAGTCAAGAGACACAGAGTGGCAAAATGGATCGAAACACTGAATCCAACATTCTGCTGCCTACAAGAAGCACATCTGAATAGTCAGAGCAAACATAGACTCAAAAATCAATGGTGGGAGGACAAACATCCAACCAAATAACTGCCTAATAAAAGCTGGGGTAGCCATATTAATATCAAATGACACAATTTTTAGACTTAAAAAAGTTATAAGGGACAAAGTTGGACATTTTGTAATAATCAAGGGTTATGTACAAAGGAAGGAATCACACTCCTAAATATTACGCACTCAATGAGGGACCAGCAAAATAATTAAAAAAACTGTTGACGAATCTAAAAGAAGACATCGATAGCAAAACAATAATAGTGGGAGACCTCAACACCACCGTGTCACCCCTTGATAGGTCAAACAGTATGAAACATATCAAGGATATACTAGCCCTAAAAGGAGAGATGGAAGAAAGTGAACTAGTGTATATAGGGCTCACTATCACCAGAAAATTGGATATACATTCTTTTCCAGTGTTACATAGGTCATTTTCCAGGATAAAACACATGCTGGCCCATAAAACATACTTCCAAAAAATCATGTGGATAAAAATTGTACAAACTATCTTCTCAGATAATGCACTGAAATTAGAAATGACCTACAAACAGATACAGAGGGAAAACTTTAACACCTGGAAATTGAACAGCTCACTTCTGAACAACCAGTGGGTCAGAGATAACATCAGAGGAAATCAAAAGATTCCTGGAAACAAATGCAAATGAAGACACAAATTACCAGAATTTGGGGTACATGTCAAAAGCAATACAAAGAGAAAATTTATAGCTTCACAAGTACACATCAAGAAAAAAGAAGGGGACAATATAAATAACTTAATCACAACTTAAAAAATTAGAAAGTGATCAACAAAATGAATCAAAAATAAACAGGCAAAAGAAAATAACAAAGCTTAGAGCAGAAATTAATGAAGTGGAAACCCAAAGAACAATAAAAAAGATCAATGAAAGCAAAAGTTGGTTCTTTAAAAAAGTCAACAAGATCAATATACCACTAGCAAAAGTCACAAAGAAATGGAGAGAGGGAATATTAATAATCCAGATTACAAATAAAAAGGGGAGATCGCTACAGATAATATAGAGATTCAAAGGGTAATAAGAGACTACTTTAGAAACTCTATGCCCAAAACAAGAGAACCTGGGAGAAAGAAATGACTTCTTTGACTCTTATAATATTCTATGGTTGAATTAGGATGATCTAGCATATGTAAACAGACCCATCTCTATTGAGACAATTAAAATGGTAAGCAAACATCTTCCCAAAAATAAAATCCCAGGTAGAGATAAATTCTCTAACATACTCTTTCAAACCTTTTGGAGGACATACTACCAAGAGTTTACAGTCTCTTTCAGGAAGAAACAAAAACACTCTCAAATAATTTTTATGAAGCTAACATCTATATACCAAAAGAAAAATAGCTGACACCTAAAAGAGAACTACAGACAAATATCCCTAAAGAACAAGGATAAAATTTTTAACAAAATCGGGGCCGGAGAGATAGCATGGAGGTAAGGCGTTTGCCTTTCATGCAGGAGGTCATCGGTTCGAATCCCGGCATCCCATATGGTCCCCCGTGCCTGCCAGGAACAATTTCTGAGCCTGGAGCCAGGAAAAATCCTAGAAAATAAGATCCAACACCCCATCTGACAAAATAGATTTTATTCCAGAGATGCAGCATTGGTTTAACATTTGCAAATTAATCAACATAATACACCATATCAACAAAAATTAAAAATCATATGATCATACTAATAAATGCAGAAAAAAGCATTCAATAAGTTCCAACAACAATTCATGATAAAAACCATCAACAAAATGGGAATGGAAGAAACTTTTCTCAATATAGTCAAGGCCATCTACCACAAGACAATGGTATAAATTATTCTCAGTGGGGAAAAACTGAAAGTCTTTCCCCGAAGATCTGGCACAAGGCAAATAAATCTGCCCCTCTCCACACTCCTATGCAACACAGTTCTGAAATAACTTGCCACAGAAATTACACAAAAAAGATATCAGGGGCATATAGAAATAAAGGAAGAAATCCATTTATCACTGTTCACAGATGACATGATACTATATTTAGAAATCCTTAATGACTTTACCAAAAAGCTTTTAAAACAATAGATTCATATAGCAAAGTACAGAACTTCAAAATTAACATGCAAAAATCAATGGTCTTTTTATAAACGAATAAAGTTAGAGATAAACTGGACATTAAATAACAATCTCATTTACATTAGTGCTACACAAACTCAGATACCTTGCAGTCATCTTGACTAAAAACGTGAAGGACCTATACAAAGAAAACTACAAAACACTGCTTCAAGAAATAAAGGAAATAAAGACATACCCTGTACTTGGATTGGGAGGATTAACATCATTAAAATGGAAACACTCTCAAAACATTGTACACATTTTTTATTATAATATAATTTTATTTTGATCATAGTGGCTTACATATTGTTGACAATAATATTTTAGGTACATATTCACATAAAATCAGGAGGGATTCCCATTCATCACCAAATTGTTCTCCCTACCCATCCGTTTTTGTCTTCCCTCCCATTTCTTCTTCCCTCACCCCCAGGGCGGCTAGAATATGTGGTCCCCTCTGTATCTAACCTATTACTTAGTAGTCTTGCACCTGTTTGGTCTTGAGGCCTCCCTTATTTCCCCCTCTAACTGGAGGCAAGACCAGCTATTTCAAGTTACGTGGTTTTGACTGAAAAAGAAAAAAGTAATAAATTGGGGTAAGAGTCTAATACCCCGAAAATGGGTGGAATCCTTCTAGTGGCTCTCATCATCGATTTGGGAGGTGAAAAGAAAGAGAAGGTGAAACACTCCACCAGTACCAAAAGAAGTGTTAAATATCCATTGAGGACTCCAGCTATATCGATAAGCACCACAAAAAAACAAACAAAAAAACAAAACAACACAAACAAAAAACCAACAAAAACAAGCACACAAACAAAAAAAAACACACCATGGTCTTGAAATAAGAAACATGGCATAGCACATAACGAAAGAAAAGAGAGGAAGAGAAAAAATAAGTATAACTGGGGACAACAATTTCAATAATCACACCCAAAGAGAGAAATCAACCAAAATAGATAGGTAAATGAAAATAATAATAATAATAAATGAAGGTAAAAAAATATATATATATAAATAACCAAGGTTTTGTGCTTTTTGTATTTTTGTTTTTTCCCTCCTGCCCTGGCACAGTAAATATTGGGGTCATTTGAAAAGAAATTCACTTGGCCTAAAAAACATTGTACACATTTAATGCAATTTCTCTAAGAATACCCATGACATTCTTCAAAGAATGGATCAAACACCCCTGAAATTTATTTTGAACAACAAACACCCAAGGGGCCGGAGAGATAGCATGGGAATAAGGTGTTTGCCTTGCATGCAGAAGGACAGTGGTTCTATTCCAGGAATGTCATATGGTCCCCTGAGCCTGCCAGGAGTGATTTCAGAGTGTAGAGCCAGAAGTAACCCCTGTATGCTACAAGGTGTGACCCAAACCCCTCATGAAACAGAAAACAAACAACAACAACAACAATCACCCATGAATAGTTAAAGAAATCCTTAGGGAAAAGATGGAAGGCATCACTTTCCCCAACTTTAAATTGTACTACAAAGCAATAGACATTAAAACAGCATAGTATTGCCATAAAGATAGACCCTCAGATCATCAGTGGACTTAAGTATTTAGGGAATGTTCCTCAGATATACAACCAATTAATTTTTGATAAGGGGGCAAGACATGCAAAATGGAGCAAGAAGAACCTCTAACAAGTGATATTGGGACAACAGTCAGCCACATGCAAAAAAAAGTGAACTCGGACCTCCATCTAACACCATACACAAAGGTCAAATACAAACGGATTAAAGACCTTGATATCAGACACGGAATCATACGGTATTAGAAAAACCCTTAGGTAAAACATTCCATGACATTGAGACTAAAGCATCTTTAAGGAGCAAACATCACTATCCAAACAAGCGGAAACAAAGATAAACAAATGGGACTATATCAAGCTGAGAAGCTGCTGGACCTCAACGGAAATAGTGACTAGGATATAAAGGCTACCTACTTTATTGTAGAAACTATTCACACAACACCCATCAGATAAAGGGCTAATATCTAAGATTTACAAGGTACTGACAGAACTTAACAAGAAAAAAACAACTAACCACATCAAAATGTGGGGAGAAGAAATTAACACTTTCTCAAAGAGAAAATATAGATGACCAAAAGGCACGTGACTAAATGTTCCACAGCACTAATCATCAGGGAGATGCAAATCAAAACAACAATGAGGTATCATCTTACGCCACAGAGACTGGCACACGTCACACAAACACAAAAACAACAACAAAAAAAGACAAACAAAAAATAAGAACAATCAGTGCTATTGAGGATGTGGGGAGAAAGGAACTTTTATTCAGTGCTAGTGTGAATGTCTTATAGTGTAACCTTTATGGAAAACAATATGGAAATTCCTCAAAAAACTTGAAATTGAGTTCACATATAATTCAGCTATACCACTTTTAGGAATATAACCTAGGAACACTAAAACTCACTACAGAAATAACTTCTACACACCTATATTTATTGCAGAGCTATTTATAATTACCAGAATCTGAAAACAACTCAGATGCCCAACAACAAATGGGTGGCTACAGAAACTGTGGTACATATAAACTATGGAGTACTATGCAGCCAAAAGGGAAAATAAAGTCATGAAATTTTCCTATACATGGATGGAAATGGAAACTTATTCTGTGTGAAATAAGTCATAGAGAGAGATAGACATGGAATAGTCTCACTCATCTATGGTATTTAAGAAAAATAAAAGAGTATTGTAATAATACCCAGAGACAATAGAGATGAGGGCTGGAAGGGCCTGCCCATGATATGGAGCTTACCACAAACAGTGGTGAGTGCAGTTATAGAAATAATTACATGGAAAATTATCATGACAATGACAGAAAGAGAAATAGAATTCCTATCTGGAATACAGGCAGGGATTGGGGAAATAGAGATGGCATGTATTGGTGATGAGAATGTTGCAGTAGTGAAGGTGGTGTTCTTTTCTATAACTGAATCCCAACTACAAACATATTTTAATCATGGTACTTAAAGATACTATGTAAAAAAAACCCTACAAGACTCCTTTCTAATCTAATTAGTGTATTTAAAATAAGAAAATACCATTATTGATGTGCTAAATTATAAGATTGAAATGAATAAGGTGCAATGATAGAGCAATGGAATAATAAAATATTACTATTATATTTTTGAAAATTTAAGTTGATGAATTTGTATTAATAATAAATTTATCTTGGAAAAAATAATTAATTTAAATTATACATCTATACTTGAATATTTTATGATAATTTTTCCTAAAGAAACAATGAGAAATTAGGAGTAATATTTAGATGACTATGCACTTTAAAATGTATAAAAAAGATATCAGAGTAGAGCAAAACTATAAAGTTATTTTTATGGAAAAGCATATAATTATATTTACCATACATGGACAAAGAAAAATGCCCAAGGGAAAGTATTGCAAAATTTGAATGTTTTTTGACCTGAATATGGAGTTATGAGTTACTTGAATTTTCATTTTTATACTTTACTGTGCTTTTGACTTTTCCAGTTATTGGCATGTATTTTTAATCAGATGAAAACAGTAATTGTTACCAAAATTGCAAACTAAGTTTGCAGCTGACCACAAGGCCCATAATAAATAAACAAGCAAGAGCAAGTCATTTCAAGAAAACAGATATAATAACGAGCAGGGTGGTGGGAAAGCATGCAAGCCAAAGGCTTTTCTCCTTTGCAGAGGAAAGATTATATTGCTAAAGACACCCTGGGAAAGTAGAGCAAGCACCAAGGAACACAAGGATCCAAGAGTTGTTGGAAGAAGAACATATAGGTTTACATCTGCTGATTAAATATGTCTTGGAAAAAACTTTAAAGCAAATAAATCCCAGCTCTCCAGTAGTCTATACAAACTGCCAATGCACAGCCAGAGCCAATTCAAGCTTTGGACCTTTGATTTAAAGGCTCTTAGTTAAAATAGAACTGGAGACTTGGAAACTTAATTCATATGCCACACCTCCTCATATGTACTCTACTTGGTCAGCACTCCACTGAGGATTTGTTTGGATGATTAGTTTAGGCTGTTGACTCCCTCTCTAATGCTCTGATTGTGTCTTTCCACCAAACATTTGGAAGAAAATATGACCTTTTCCTAGATTTCCAATATCTCTTTGAATTTCCTGGAGCAATATTTTTATTTACTAAAGATTTTCATTAAAAATTACAATTTTTTTTTCTTAAAGCTTCAATCTATGCCATGGGTATATTTCTTCAGAGTTTTAAAATCAGTATCAGTATATTTTACACTTAGGCATTAGATTTTAGACTACTTTTATTATCTATTCATACTAAATGTAGTCGTAGGTGTCTATTTTAGTGTCTTAAAGTTCTACTTTACCTGCTGTTGTAGAAATTATTTAAAATATCGATTAATTCCTTAGTTGACTGATTTATAATTTATTTATTGATAATGTGTTCTCAAGGTAATATAGTATAATTTAATTGAAGTTGCTATTCTTCTTTCAACACCATCTGAGGGGATAAAAATTAATTTTGTGACATTTTCTGAATTATTGAAGGGATCTCATAAAACTTAAAAGTAATGCTGAATATATATTAGCAAAATATTGGCAGATAGTATACATATTTTTGTCATACTATTAGAATAAAGTCCAAATTTCCTAAGACTAACTCCTATTATAGGATTTCCTATTTCAGACCCATCTATTATTCATGAAGAATAAAAACACCATCATAGATTCCCTTATCATACAAGGACATGGGATATTCATATTAAACATTCTAGCATTTCTAACATCCAATATAGTACATTTTACATGGTAAGTGCTTGGTAAATTTGCTCTAAAGTAAAAATTATATATTTTAGTTCAAACATATATAATAAGAAGAAACAATCACAAACTGGTATTTTCTTTTCTTTTCTTTTTTGGTTTTTGGGTCACATGGGGCAGCGCTCAAGTGTTACTCCTGGCTATTCGCTCAGAAATTGCTCTTGGAGGCTCGGGGACCATAGGGGATTCCAGGATTCAAACCACCGTCCTTCTGCATGCAAAGCAAATGCCCTACCTCCATGCTATCTCTCCAGCCCCCACAAACTAGTATTTTCTTATGAATTTGTATTTCATAAATTCAATCTATACCAGCTATACAGAATTTTTTTTAAAAATAAGATTTAAAATTATCAACTGTTTCTTTAGGGAGATCTAGATTTTTAAATATTTAATATATTTAAATGTTCTGCTTCTCAAATATTACTAGCATTCAAAAACTTTGAAGACAAAAAAGCATAATCAGTCATAAACTTCTTCTGAACACATTTTCATTCATATGTAATAATTCAAAAGGCACTTCATGAACACACAAGACTTTAGGGTCATTGTTATTTATTAAAACTCTTCTCAGTAATAATTATTAATGAAAGTATCTGGATGTTAACTGCCAAATTAGCAAACTGTTCCTGCTTTAGAGTCCATGTGTACTCAAACTTTGCCAGCTCTAGAATGAATGACTTCTTGATTCTACTGCTTTTAGATTTTTTTTTCCAGCAGAGCAAATAGAATTGTAAGCATATATGGGGAGGATTTCAATTGCCTCCATCATGGACACTTTCTGCCTTTGCCTCCAAATACTATGTCATTGTTGAGGATACTACAGACATTGGACAGGACTTTATTTTTTTAGATTTTTATTTATTTTTATTTAAGCATCTTGGTTACAAAAATGTTTGTGGTTGGGTTTCAGTAAATTTACATCACCCTTCACCAGTGCAACTTAGCTGCCACCAATGTTCCTCCATATCCCTTCTCCCTATCCCCTGCTTGTCTTCAGGATAGGCATTCTATTTTTCTCTCTCACCATCATTGTTATGGTAATTGTTAGTAAATTATTTCTCATTTCACTCAATATATAGTCTCCATGTCTATCCATGTATAGGCAAAATTTATAAATTCATTTTTTCCTAATAGCTTTATAGTATATCTTGTGTAGATGTACCATAGTCTCATTAGCCACTCTTCTGTTGTCAGGCACCTAGTATGTTTCCATATTCTGGCTATTGTAAATACTGCTGTAATAAACCTAGGAGTGCAGAAGACATTTTTATATTGTGTTTTTTTTTCCCTAGGGTATATGCCCAGGTGTGGTATTGATAGATCACATGGGAACTCAATTTTCCTTTTTTTGAGGAATATCTATACTGTTTTCCAGAAAGGTTGGACTAGACAGCATTCTTACCAGAAGTGAATGAGAGTTTATTTCTCCCTGCATCCACACCAACACTAGTTGTTCTTGCTTTTTGTGATGTGTGCCAATATCTGTGGCATGAGATAGTACCTCAATGTTGTTTTGATTTGCATCTCCCTGATGATTAGTGATGTGGAGCATTTTTTCATATGTCTTTAGCCATCTGTATTTTTTCTTAAGGAAATGTCTTTTCATTTCTTCTCTCAATTTTTTATGTAGTTAAATTTTTTAATTGTCAAATTCTGTCAGTATCTTTTATATCTTAGATATTAGCCCCTTAAGTGATGTGTGTTGTGTGAATAGTTTCTTTCATTTCATTGTAATTAGGTTAAGGCTTTTTTATTCCGTTATTTCTATATTTTGCTGGGCCTATCCAAACAATGGCAATTACCACTCGCACATTGTTACTACTATATTTTTTAACACTTATCCTTTAAGAAAACAGAAAAAAAACAGCTTACTAAACTTAAAAAAAATCTGTAGTAAAATGCCTGTCTTGAATACAAGCAGGGGAAGGGAAGGAGGAGGGGCATTGGTGTTAGGAATGTTGCACTGGTGAAAGGGTGTTCTGTTTATGACTGAACCCCAACTACAATCATGTTTGTAATCATAGTGCTTAAATAAATAATTTATATTTTTTAAAAAAAGTTTTACTAAAAACTGAGCATCGATGAGGTATTTGAAGGTACCTTTATCTTAACAGTGTAGTAAAAATATCAGAAAATTTAATTAGAAGCTGAGTTCAAACTAATTTGAATTGTCAGAGAATAGATAATGCAACAAATGATGCCAGCTTAAGGACTTTAAGTATAGAGGCCAAATATTAGCTATTCTCAACTATTCCAATTTTATCTATAATCACTCTCATCTATTCCAACATAGAAGTAAAATTTCTAAGCACCAATGGGGCTGGAGTGATGGCACAATTGTAGCACATTTGCCTTTCATGCAGCTAATCCAGGATGAACAACGATTTGATCCTCTGGTGTCCCATATGTTCTCCCAAATCAGGAGCAATTTCTGAGTGCATAACCAGGAGTAATCCCTGAGTATCAATGGGTGTGGCCCAAAAATAAAAAATATATTTTTCTAAAAATAAAGACTATATAATATCAATAAAAAAGTTATTCAAACTTTGTAGAGGAATATCATGGTCCAAATTATTTGGCCTTTTTGTTATTTTCTCTACATTACTTGTCCCAATCATATTCTCACTAACACAAACATGCATACCAGACAATATTCATGGTTACAATTCTCTGGGTGCTAGTTAATGGCAAATCACAGGCTATAACTCTTATTTTTCATCATCCACAGTTTGTAAGAATAGCCAGATACTTGGCAACCACATAGTAATCTTTGCAGCAAGTCCCCAAACTATATACTAACTTTTAATTTAATATAAATATTCCATTTATCTTCTGTGGTCAAATTTTTCAACAATTACAAATATACCTAACATGCAGAGACTAGAGGTTATACTTTTTCTCATCTCAGCCATAGCAAATTACTAGTTATAGAATAGAAACAATTAAAATTTATATGTGAGTTGATAAGTACACATAGAAACATCCTTGTTTATGATGTGACATACAAATCACTTAAAAGAAACCACGGTAGGGCCAGAGCAATAGCACAATGGTAGGTCATTTGCTTTGCTTGAGGCTGACGAGGGTTTAATCTCTGGCATTCGATATGATCCCCCAACACTGTCAAGAGTAATTTCTGAGTGCACAGCAGGTGTGGCCAAAAAATAAATCAAAAGACAGACTGTGGTTTTTATGAGTAAGGAAATGAAATTTTGAGGATAATATTATCCCTTCAGTGAAGGTAAGAATGGTCAGGATTCTGTTGTTCTCAGTTCTGATATAGCTATTATACTCCTAGATCAAATAGAAAGACCCAGAGTCCTAGGTTTTTAACTTATAAAAGAGTTACAGAAGCTCTCTTCATTCTAAAGAGAAAATGTATCTCTGTCAACTTTGAAAAATTTTATTAAGAGAATAAATCCCCAAAGAGAACCAGATGATTATCAAGCTAATTAGCAAAGCAAAGTTTACTTTTGTAT
Source organism: Suncus etruscus (assembly GCF_024139225.1). NCBI lineage: Eukaryota > Metazoa > Chordata > Mammalia > Eulipotyphla > Soricidae > Suncus > Suncus etruscus. Next base: position 58,939,377 of record NC_064858.1, on the reverse strand, counting down.
TCTCAGAAGAAAAGCCTTGAATATATGGAGTAAGCCTCTCAGTTGACCTTGAAAAGGTCCAAGAAAAAAAAAAAACAAGGCTTTATTTGGTGTTATATCAAATGTGACTATGTCAGAGACATAAATACTGGAGGAAACATTTCAAACCAAAATTAAACCAAAGCTAAATATTCTCTCTCTGAACAGCTTTCCCTATAAAAGATTTGAATCAACCAGGGGCTCAAATGGAGATCAAGGTCAGAAGCAGGATCTGGAACAAAATCTTGAAGTCCCATTTTGGCTACAGGTCACAGGCTAAGGATTACACCCAAGGCTAATATAAGTACTGTAACAGACATTTCTAAATAAAATTTAAAAATGAAACAAATTTATTTAAAATTTAGAAATTGTATCTTGAACAGCTAGTATATAGGCATTAGTGAAATTAAGGGGTAAGAATGACACCATATCATGCATGTGAAAAGTGTAACACCTTTTGATACCTTTGAATAAAATTTCAAAAAAGCATGTATATCAGCTATAGACATATAGACCCTATGCCTACAAGGGACCCTAATCCAAATAATCTCTCATGCTACAAAGCACAAATGCTGAATAAAATTAAATTGATATTTATTTTTTCTTAGAGGAAAATGTATTCAATAGTATAACCAGTTATCTTACTTATTTGTTTTTTATTTGGTGGGGCTCAGAGAACCATGTGGTGCCAGAAATTCAATTCAAGTTTGCCATATGCAAGATAAGTGTCATCTTTCCAGCCCTGTTGCCAGACATCTTACAGATAGTGCCTAACTCAGAAATGACAAAAGATACCAAATAAAGTGCTTGCACTTTTGAAATATGTTGCAAATTTCTCAAAGTAAATGAGCTTTCTTGGTCTAGAAAAAAAGTTGTCTTGATCCTATGATTGGCTGCACTACTCAGAAGATTATCTCTGTAATAGTCTATTAAAAAGTCAGGATAAAACATTCACGGCTGCAAAGAAGACTTCAGAGATATGAGAGTAGGAAAGATATTCTGTCTCAATAAGAAAAGAGATGAAGGGAACTTGTTTCCAAATGGGAGACAACTGATCATTTAAGTTATCTCTTACCAGATTATATATAATTCTATGATCAAATAAGTTATAGTAATTCTGAATGCTATATACTCTACCTAATGACTCATAGTGTATATCAACATATTAAAGAATCTGAGTTCTATGGTATGAAGACATGTATCACATTAGTAGAATTTAAATCAACAGAACATATATTCAAGTCTTATATTTGAAATTTATATTCTCAATTTCTGTGTTTTGCTACATTATTCTAAATGTATATTTTTTGAATTTTTTAATCTAGAAAATCTAAAATATTACATTTAAAAAGAAAATTATGAAATACACACATGAATATTCCCAATAACATAAATAAAGATTAAAATTTTTATTTTTGCCTCTTATTTTCTCACAAAAAGGGATTTTGTTATAGATAAAATTAAAGTCCCTTATTCTTTGATAGGTTCCCTCTTTATTAACCAAAAGCAAACACCATGCTAAAATTGGAATGTATTATCATGCTAAAATTGGAATATTTTTTATAGTTCTTGCTTTTCTATCTTATAACAAATCTATATTGTTTCTAGAAAAATAGTATCTAACCTAAATAAGAACATATATAAAATTATATGGTATCTATGTAGATATATAATATCTAGCCATATTTAGCATATTATGCTTTAAAGATGTTATATAGCTGTCACAAAATTTTCATAATTCTAAAATATTCTTTCTCACCCTATATTACATTACTGAGCATCAGCATATTATTTTAATTAATATTTATCCATTTTATTACAAGAATATATTAATTTGCTTTTAATTTTTTATTGCCAAAATTATCATAAACACATATATGTGTCCTTAAGAACTTGTAGCATTTTCTTAGTGAGTTCCTGGAAGTAGAATTGCTGAAACATAAAATTTTATATTCAATCTCAAAAAAAAGGCAAATTATTCTCAAATAACCTTTTGTCTAACTCTGGTTAGTCCACATATTTACCCAAAGCATAAGATATCATGAGAAAATTAACTGATTTTTACCCAAAAAGTTAAACTTTTTCTAAGCTCTAATTCTGCTTTTAAAATATTACTGAAATTTTGAACTTGAGTTTCCTCAATTGTAAAAAGGGGATGATAATATTTATGACTTTATTATTTGGTTAAAATTTAAAACTTTAATTATAAAGTACAAGATTATGTTAATTGTTTTAGTTATAATCACTCACATAGACATATATACATATTCAGTCAATATCATGTGTGTCTACTGTTTAACAAGGTACCTATGATATGACTATTTAGTACCTACTTAAATAATAAGTAGATATAGGTAATGATATCTAAATTCTTTCAGATTACTTTTATAATAAATTTTAACATGTTTAAATTCCTGCTTGTTTATGATTCTAAAATAATTGTGTCAATTTGTTGCTTAAAACTCAAAATAAAATAATAAAAGGATATGACCAAGTTGTAGGTCCAACTTTGCCTACAAATTGTTTAATTATAAGAATTCATTATATATAGAGCACTTTATATAGTACCAAATAGTATTGTATATATGCTAGTCCTCTCAACAAGTAGAAGATAACAGCATATTTCAATAATCACATATCTTGAACATGGATCTAGAGGTACAGAAAACTTAATCTGCCTGATGCATGCAATAGAAAATACTGACTTAATACTCTGTTTTCTCTTTAGATCACATAAATCTTTCACCTTTTACTAAAGATTTCTGTGGAGAGGAACAAATTTGAATCTTAAACCAATTTTTTGAGGCCTTGTCTTGACAAGGAAAAAAGAAAAAAAAAGAAAATAGTGGCTTAAGATTTGTATAGTCTTTATAATTACATGACAAGTATATGTGGTGCTATTCCACCATAAAAAATATGAATTGGTAACTGAATACCAGAAAGTGGTAAGATAAGGGGTGATAATTCAAAGAACTTTTGTACCTCTGACCAAAGCCAATTTATCCCCACACTAACTTGTGAACAATAAATGTGGCAACTAGAGTATTAATTTTTTACCCAGAAATGTCCCCAGAAAGCATCAGCAGAGAAAAGAAACTATAAAAATAAAACACACTTCCCCAGAATGGGAGACAGAGCTATTTCCCCAAAATGTCATAGCAGAATGACCCTTCTTGCTAATGACTAACATCTGTAGAGTTCTCTGTAACTTACAGAGGTATCTGTAAAATGTAGAAAGATGAAAGCAAATTTTGATGTATGATGGTTGGGACCTAAGAGACTATTTTCTCATCCATTTTCTCTTCTTTCCAAATAACACACTAATAAATCAAGGAATGTGTCTGCACTATACAAATTGTTATAAACTGAAGTTATAAGAGAACTATTGAGATGAAGCATAAAACTTAAATAAATCCCCTGAAAGGCAATGTCTTTATTTCAAACTTCATCAGGTTTCATTGATTTCAAAATTACACTTAAAAGTTAAGATTTTATTTAAAATAATGGTAATCAGTTACAACCAAAAATGTGAATAATTCATGTGAGCAATAAAAGACATGTAATACTTATCAATAAAAGTAACACACATGTTTGTAGGCATAGAAAAAGGTGTGTATCAAAGTTCACTTGTAAAAATACACCACTTTGATATCTTTGTTAAGCTTGTCTTACAAAATATACTGGATAATTACCAACTTTTTATTGGTTGGAATAGTTTTCACAAGATTGAAATTATCTTTTCCTTGATGGTTTGCTGAAATTCACAAACAAAGTTATCTAGGTCTGATGACTTATCTTGTTTCTTATCTCTTGTTTCTATTTATTTTGATCTGTATTGACAACTCTAATTTTATAATATAATGCTATTTTACATTTCAAATTCTTAGTAATTGTAGTTTCTAAAAGTGTAAAAGCTACAAGGTACATGTTCTCTCTGGGCCTGTCACATGTCACTTGCATTTCCCCTCTTGAGATGTGGGGTACTTGAACTTGCCTACTTGAACTATAGAGTATGTACCCAGGCTCTCTCCACCTTTGGAAAAGCCCATATTCTCTCCTGAACATGTTTCTCTGATTCTGTCTGTGTTCTTGTATCTGTATCTGTCTCTTGTCTGTCTTTCCCCTTCTCTAAGTTTCCAAACAAAACCTGTTTATACTAAAAAAAGTTTCTAGTTTTAAATGTTTAAGCTTTTCTATGTGTCTGCATTTCATATTCTCTTTATTGTTATCTTTTATTAATTGTCTTATTATTTACCACCAAAATATTTTGTTGGACTTTTCAAGGAAACAATATTTAATTTTTTAGTCAATTTTATATTAGTATTTGTGCACTTTTCTGATTTTAAAAATTTGGTTTTATTATTTTCTTTCAATTGTCTTTAAATTACTTTTGGAAATAAAAGATAGTTTGTTTATGATTCAATGACAGAATACTTGTCTTGTAAGTGTGAGGAGTCTTTCATTGTGACAAGTTCCACAGCATGACAAAATAAGAACCCTATAAAAATAATTTTTGAGAAAGGGAGGAGCTGGCTGAATTGTGCTGGAACTCTGAAACCCAGTATATCTCTCTGGACTGTCTTCTCTGCTGCATCCTTGGGCCTAAGATTTCATCTTGTGTGAGGCCGTGCACATCGTTCAGCCAAGGAATATTACCACAACACATAAAAATTCCACAATACAAGTGTGACAATGGGGAAACAATGCAGGCCAGCACCAGACATAGAAAATGAAGATGGCAACTCTAATGACCCAAAAATGGCCAACCACCTAGTTAGTCAGTGTCTCATATATGAAGTTTAGAGAAGAAATATGGAGGATGTTCACAGAATTCAAAGAAAGCATAGATCTAGTTGAACAGAACACTAATAATAACCAAGAAAATATGAAGACAGAAATAATTGAAATAAATAATAATAAATGCTAAATAAAATAATAAATAAATAATAAACTGAAATAACAGGTCAAATAACAGATCTGAAAAACTCAGTAGACAAATTGAATGACTCAATGGATAAACTCTCCATTAGCGTAACAGAAGCTGAAAATAGAATTAGTAAGCTGGAAGATGCGATGCACAACACTCCATACAACAGAAGAAATTGAAAAAAGCCTTAAAGCGAATGATCAAACAATGAAAAAATTACTCAAAGAATGTAAGCAGATGAAAATAGAAGTCTTTGATAAGCTCAACAGAAACAACTTAAGAATTATTGGAGTCCCAGAGACCCAGGAAGAAAATCTCCAGGAAGAATCAATGGACAAGAACATCATTAAAGACAAACTACCAGAGCTAAAGAATAAATGCGACCAAATCTTGCATGCCCGAAGAGTATCAGCTAAAAAAGACCCCAGGAAAAACACCGAAAGACACATCCTAATCACAATGATGAATCCCACAGATAGAAACAGAATTCTGAAAGCAGCAAAATCAAAAAGGGAAATTATTTTTAAAGGAGCATTCTTGAGATTTACAGCAGACCTGACACCAGAAACACTCAAGGCCAGAAGGCAGTGGTGGGATATAGTACAAAACTCACTGAAATAAATGCTTCGCCTAGAACACTGCACCCAATAAAACTCACTTTCAGGTTTAAAGGAAAAATACATGGCTTCACAGATAAACAAAAGCTCAAAAACTTTACAGACTCAAAACCAGCCTTAAAGGAAAAACTGAAAGATCTACTTTAAGACAAGACCAATGCACACACCAAACTTTGACACAACGATGGCATTAAATCCCATGACAATTGTTTCTCTCAATGTCAAGGTACTAAATGCACCAGTTAAGAGACACAGAGTGGCTAAATGGATCAAAACACTCAATCCAACCTTCTGCTGCCTACAAGAAACACACCTGAGGTCAGAACAAACATGGACTCAAAAAAAAAAAAAAAGGTGGAGGAAAATAATCCAAGCAAACAACACCCATATAAAAGCTGGAGTGGCCATACTGATATCAGATGACTCAAACTTAATACTCATAAAAGTTGTAAGGAACAAAGATAGATATTTTGTATTAATCAGGGATATGTACAGCAGGAGGAAATCACTCTCCTAAACATATATGCATCAAATGATGGGCCAGCAAAATATTTAATACAGTATTTAAGACAAATTTGAAAAAGAATATCAATAACAACACAATAATTGTGGGAGACCTCAACATGGCTTTGTCAACAGTTGATAGGTCAACCAGACTGAAACCCAACAAGAATATAGTAGACCTAAAAATAGAAATGGAAGAATAAGGCCTAGTAGATATATATCAGACACTACACCCCCAGAAACCAGAATACATATTCTTTTTTTTTTTAATATAAATTTTTATTTTGATCATAATGGCTTACATATTGTTGACAATAATATTTTAGGTACATATTTACATAAAATCAGGGGGGATTCCCATCGCCAAATTGTCATCCCTACGCCTCCGTTTCTATCCTACCTCCCTTTTCCTTTTCCCTCACCCCAGGGCGGCTAGAATATGTGGTCCCCTCTGTATCTAACCCACTACTTAGTAGTCTTGCACCTGTTTGGTCCTGATGCCTCCCTTATTTCCCCCTCTATCTGGAGTCAGGACTAGCTAGTTCAAGTTGCATGGTTTTGTTTGAAGGAGAAAAAAGCAATAAACTGGGGTAAGAGTCTAATACCCCGAAAATGGGCGGAGTCCTTCTAAAGGCTCTCATCATCACTCTGGGAGATGGAGAAAAAGTAGGTGAAACACTCCACTAGTACCAAAAGAAGTGTCAAATATCCAGTGAGGGCTCCAGCTATTTCGATAAGCACCACACAGAGCAGACAAAACAAACAAACAAACAAGTAGAAAAAAAATAAAACAAAAACAGACAAACAAAAATCACGCCATGGTCTTGAATTAAGAAACATGGCATAGCACATAACAAAAGAGAAGAAAGGAAGAGAAAAAAAAATAAAAAAAAATAAGTATAATTGGGGACTACACTTTCAATAATCACACCCAAACAGAGAAATCGACCAAAATAGATTGGTAAATCAAAAAAAAAATAATAACAATAATAAATGAAGGTACTATATATATTTATATCAAAAAAATAACCAAGGTTTTGTGCTTTTTGTATTTTTGTTTTTTTCCCTCCTGCACTGGCACAGTAAATATTGGGGTCATTCGAAAAAGAATTCACTTGGCCTAAGAGATATGGGATTTCTCCGTCCTTGGAGCATACTGTCATGGGATCAACTCTAGACATTGCTCAGGATCCTTTACTTTCCCGGTGGTGTTTTTTTGTTTTTGTTTTTTTTTTCTTTCTTTTTTTTTTTCCTTTGGTGTGTGGAAGACTTCTGCTCTGTGTTTAGAGGTCTCAGTATCTGTACAGATCCTGAGGTGGGACTTATGATGAAGTCAGTCTTTGTGGTTCTAGAGGTTCTGTTACCTCAGTGTCATTTTAACCCATCTTCTGTGGTTGATGATCTTGGTCTTTGCACTGAGCCTAGGGTGGCACCTAGGATAGCGTCTTTCTTTGTGCTCCCAAAAGCCCCATTCCGTTACAATTGTCTCTGCCAGATCTTTGGGGCTGGGGATCATGATTCTTGTGCAGGTCATAGTTCAAACCCTAAACTAGGGCTTATTTATTGGTCCCAAGATGTATACAGTCTGGTCGTGAATCAAGCAGCCAGTCATCTGTAAATCCCGATCTTGGGTTTTTGTCCTACCAAAGGGAGCCAAGACTTCTGATTTTGTCTTGTCGTTAGTTGGTAAGGTAGGCTAATCTGCTCTAAGGTCAAAATGATCGCATTTTCCCCGTTGTCAGGATATCATGTTAGAGGTGGGCCTTGTTGTTGGTCTCGTCGTATTAAGGCCGTCCTGGATGGAGTTTGTTTCCTGCAGCTGTTGTGGAGAGCTGTGCCGTTTCTATGTCGGAGATCCAGGGTTCAAGGCTGGATGAATGGTATCTAATCACCTGAGGTCTAATTTGATTCCACATGACATATTTTCAAGGCAGGAGATATCCCTATATTTTAAATAACTATGAGTTCCTATCTCTAGTAGATAAGAGCTCTCTTTTATTTTTTTTTTTAAATGTAAAATTTCCCCTTTACTTAGTGTGCCTTTGTAGGGGGAAGTGGTGCTACATTATAATGTCTGTGTATTCGTGGGTGGACTGATGGGATAACAGCCACAGGTCACCTACCAAAAAACGAAGAAAAAAAAAGGGGGGGGATTGAAACTGTATGTGCTCACAAATATATATGAAGGACAAACATTTAAAAAAAAAAGATAAATAAATAAATTAAAAAAAAAGAAATAAAATGAGTTAGCAAAATTTTTATGGGACCAAAGTGGTGCAAAAGACTACCTTACATTTGGGGGAGGGCAGGTAAAGAGGTGGTGTATTACAGGTCTTATGCCTATGTTGGAAGTACAGTTTTTCCCATTGTCTTTTGGGTTTTTCTTGTGGTGTGTGGGTTCCCAGGCGTCTTCCTAACCCACCCCCTGACCTTCTTCAGATTGGTAAATATTTGCGGCAGGGGGGTCTTGGAAGAGTTCTTGCATTGGGGATACTTTTGGATCTAGGCCCGGTTTCAAGGAGCAGTTCGCGTTAGGGGGAGTTGGTCGGGAGGGCCTCGCAGCATGAGTCCATAGGGGAGTTGGCTGTCTTTTCTTTCAGGAGACGAGGTGTGGTTTTATCTGGGTGTCCTCTCACCTGGGTGCTGGGTACTGGTTCATTGGGTAGGAGGTCGATCTTGATGCCTAATAGAATAAGGACTGGGGGAGAGGAGTTTTAATATGGTGGGAGATCTGGATGGGATTGAGGGGTGAGGGGATAGTTGGATTTCCGGAGGGGGGAAAGGGGAAGGTGTATGGGAAGGGTTTGAAGGGAGAGAAAAGAGAAAATACCTTAGAGAGAAAAGGGGGGGAGAAAGGGAGAAAAGTAATGAGCAGAATAGAAGAAGAAAAAGAAAAAAAAAAGTAGTGAGGAGAGGGGAGAGAATAGCAAGGGAATGCTGGTTTGATTGAATGTGTTCGAAGAATAGAGCCTGTAGTTTAAGTCTGTACGTCTCAGGTACTGCTTCAGTGGTCTGACTGGTCACGTGCTTCAATTCCTAAATGAAGGTATTACCTAAAGATAAAGTGTATGTTAAAGAGTTTTCTTGTGGCCATCTCGTAGTGCAAGCAAGGTATGGTATCCCGTGTGGTATCCCGAGTTGCCACCTTAGTTTGTCCGCCCTTTGTATCCAAGGGCACCTGTGGGCAGAAAAGCTGAGAGGTTATTTAAAGTATAGTAAGATAAAGGCATTAAAAGGTAGTGTTATGGTATGTTGCCATTGTAGTCCGTGATTTCCCTTGGTGTTCTATACTTGTGTTCCTGTATATGAACTCTCAGGGATTATTGTGGACCTTTGTTGTAGAAGTCTGATTACATACCTGTTCTCTCTATGCTGCCGTTTCTGTTGTTGCTGTTTTCTTTGTGGTATAATGTGTAGTCAAGAGTTTGCGTTGTTCCTTTTTCATGTATTTTGGACACTGCTCCCACGTCTATGCTGACTATTACAGTGTTCGGAGTTTCTACCCTGTTATTTGATAGGATTTAGTTGTGTATAAACTATGTGTTCTAGGTGTTTCAGAATAGTGCTACCATTCTGTGTTTATCTTTTGTCTTCTGACTTACTTCGTTTAACATAACATGATCTAGGTCCATCCATGTTGCTGCAAAGTCTGTGATTGTATCGTTTCTGACTGCCATGTAATATTCCATTGTGTATATGTACCACATCTTAATGATCCATTCATCTGTTGTTGGACATCGAGGTTGGTTCCAAGATTTGGCTATTATACTGAGTGCTGCAATAAATAGTGGGGTGCATATATATTTTGGAATGAATGTCCTTCCATCTTGTGGGTATATGCCTAGTAGAGCAATTGCTGGGTCAAATGGCAGATCAATTCTGAGTTCTTTGAGCACTCTCCAGACTTTTCTCCATAGATGTTGGACTAGGGGGCATTCCCACCAGCAGTGGATGAGAGTTCCTTTCATACCGCATCCTCGCCAACAAAGGTTGTTTCCATTATTTTTGATGTGAGCCAACCTCACTGGTGTAAGGTGGTATCTCATTGTTGTCTTGATTTGGATCTCCCTGATGATGAGTGAAGGTGAGCATGTTTCATGTGTTTGTTGGCCATCCTTCTGTCTTCCTCAGAGAAGTGTCTATTCATTTCATCTCCCCATTTTTCTATGGCTTTATTTGGTTTTGAGGGGCTCAGCTTTCTGAGTGCTTTGTATGTTCTAGATATCAGCCCTTTATCTGATATGTCAAGTGAAAAGATTTTTTCCCATTCTGTTAGCTGTCTTCTTGCATTAAGTAGGGTTTCTTTTGCCATGCAGAAGCTTTTTAGTTTGATGTAGTCCCATTTGTTTATATTTGATGCTAACGTTCTTGCCATTGGTGCTCCGTTCTCAAAGACCTTTTTGATATATAGGTCTTCGAGTGTTCTGCCTATTTTATTCTCGATAAACTTTATAGATTCAGGTCTGATTTCAAGGTCTTTGATCCATTTTGAGTTGACTTTTGTATAAGGAGTGAGGTATGGGTCAATTTTCACTTTCGTACTGAAAGGTCCGGAAGTCCTAATTTAGTTACCCGGCGCAGAGAAATGAAGAGGCTTATGAGTTCCAGCAGATGCTTTGAAAAAGTGCTTTAATACTGACCAGTCAAATGGCCAGGGTCAAAGTTCCCCCAGAATAGAAAGGGGACCAAAGACCTCGTGGGTTCCTCGTCACCCCCTTATATAGGATGGGAAGTGGGTGGGGAAGAAGAGTCCTTGAGGGCTGGACTTCCGCTACGATAACACCAATGATTCGTGAGGTAGGGGTAGAGGTGGGGCCGAGGCAGTGACGACTTCCTTAAGGGTGGGGCCAAAGCAGTGACAACTTCCCTAAAGGGCGGGGCACCCACCAAGGTTGGTGGGGGGGGGCTGATTTCCCTTTTCAATCCCCACTTCTTGTACTGGAGGCTTCTAATCCTAGAAGCCAATGTGATTTTGGGGCCTTTACTTTCTGATATTACTGGTCATAATTATTTGCATGAGCTAACCCTGCATGGGCCAATGGCTACCAGAAGTAAAAAGGCTTAGGAGGGGCCCCAGTAGGAGTATTAGATAGGGGAGAATTCCATTCCATAAAGACCATAAGGGACCATTTAATAGCTTTTTATCTTGGCCAGCTACTCTTGATGGTGCTTGATTCTGTTCCACACATTTGCTGGCTCGCCAATGTCCGGTTCGAGGATTCCAAATTCTGCTCCGTCGCGGAGAAATGAAGGGAGACCAACTCAAGCAAACGCTCAGGTGGATTCTTTTATTCTGGTACCAGGGTCTACTGCTTCCTCCCACAGAGCAAAGCCAGAAAAGACCGCGTGCTACAGCTGGTTCCCCCTTATATAAGATGGGAAATGGGAGGAGAAGGAAGTAGAATGATGCACTTCCTTGAGGGCTGGGCTTCCACCATGATAACACAGATCATTGGGTGAGGTAGGGGTAGAGGCGGGACTTCCGCCACAATAACGCAGACCATTGGTGAGGTAGGGTTTCCGGCCCGATAGCACGGATCATTGGGTGAGGTAGGGGTAGAGGCGGGACTTCCGCCACAATAACGCAGACCATTGGTGAGGTAGGGTTTCCGGCCCGATAGCGCGGATCATTGGGTGAGGTAGGGGTAAAGGCGGGACTTCCTTTTCACTAGACGCAAGCTTGTAAACATGTGGTCCTTTCCTAAGTAAAACCTAAGTAAAACCCGGCATGGATCTAAGTAAAACCCGGCATGGATTTTATTCCTTTTCATCTCCCCACTCCTTGTAGTAAAACTTCTAATCCTAGAAGTCAATGTGGTCAGGGGCCTCCACTTCCTGATATTCCTGGTCAAAATTATCTGCCTGAGCTAATTCTTGATATTGTTGACGTAATACCATAAGTTTAACGTCCCCAACCTGGGCTCGTATGAACGCAGTTATCCGATTGATTATGCATGGACCAATGGCTACCAGAAGTAAAAGGCTCAGAAGGGGTCCCAGTAGGGGCATTAGATAGGGGAGAATCCCACCCCATAAGGACCATAAGGGACCATCTAATAGCTCTTTTCTTCTTTGGGCAAGCTCCTCTTGATGGTGTCTGATCCTGTCTCGCACTATTCCTGACTTGTTAGTATAGAAACAACATTTTTCTTGCAAGGCCACACAAAGCCCTCCTTGCTCTGCCAAGATCAGATCTAACCCCCGCCTATTTTGTAATACCACTTCAGCCACGGAGTCAAGCTGGTCCAGCACATCATTAATGGAATTATATACTGTCTCCACATCTGAAATTAATTTTTGCGAGAGTTTGTTATATTTGTCTATTGATATGGCTAGCCCTGCGCTTCCGGTTGCTAGTCCACCCGCTACCCCTAGCCCTACCAGTAGGGGCAGGAACATTATAGCTCATCGAGACCGTCGGGTGCCGCCTAAGAGATCTATGCTAGGCAAGGGGATGGACTCTGTCCCCGGGATGATGTCAATGTTGGGGAGCACTAATGCTGGGACGCATATTCCGGTCCAGTTCTGGGGAAAAAGAGAGTAAGCCAAATTTCCACCACATATCCATGCCCGTCCCGGAGGTAAACACCCTGGGCTAGAGGGAGCAGGTAGGACTTCTGAACACTGAGTAGCCCCTACCTGACCCAGGTCTACAGATTCGGTGCTATTATGCGAATAGCAAACAGATGATTCAAAGCTAAAAGGGACTACCTTAAAGGGTTTGACATAGGTACAGCTAGAAGAAGCAAAGGTTAGATTACCTAGTTGGACAGGGATAGCCAAAGGCCAATTTTCCCCCATTCTCATACAAAGCCAACAATCAGCAGCTAGAGTAGGGTTAGAGAAATTAAGAAGTTTGTGAGTTTCTTCTAGGATGCCATGAGTATTTGGATCTAACTTCTCAGCAGGCATCCGGGGTCGGAGGGAGGGGTGCCGGGGCCACTTAGGCATTTTAGTCTCCACTTCCTTTGTAGCCCAGTCTATGGCCTTTTGTTCTCTTTCCTGGTCTGTTGGCCCTCCACCATCCGAGATGTGAATGGGTGCCTTTAGGGGCCAGCAGACCAAGTCTCCCACTTCAGCCATGCAACTTGCGGCTCCATAGGGAGATCTATAGCTACTAACTGTCCATTTCCCTCCTATGCTCCCCTTGTAAGTTTCAGTGAGTCTGGCCACCAGATATGCCCGGTTATTTTTGGTACACTCTCGATACTCCCGATAGCACCGGGAGTGAACTTGAGTAAGCTCCACACATCCAGCAGGGCACTTCCCCCCCGAAGAGGGAGGCAAGGGTTGAGGTTTTTCTCTACACACCCATTCTGGTTTTCCCCCCCCTTGGGAAGAAGTAGGGGACTGGAGGTAAGCAATTCTAGTTCCACAGTCTACTGCTCGAGTGTACAGGAGCCTACTGTTGAGTTGATAGCCTCCCATACAGTCACAGGGGTTTCCAAATAGTTTTTTTACCAGTTCTTCTGGGCTTATGGGCTCATCGAGTCCTCCTTCAGCCAGTGCCAGGAGGAGCATTGTTAGAGTCAGAGGGCATATCAGGGCTAGAGTGCGTTCGCCGGACTCGAATCTTGAGAGGATTCTCGGTGCGCTCCACTTTCCACTCATTACGGTTGAGGTCAGCAGGGGCAGGTTTCAGATGGGAGGCGTGAACCCAGGAGGCAATGCCGTCCACCTTAACAGCAGTAGGGGTGATCAGAAGGACGACATAGGGTCCCTTCCACCGAGGCTCCAGTGTCCGCGAGCAATGCCGCCTCACCAGGACCTGGTCTCCCGGCTTGAAGGGATGTGGCACCGTCAATTCTCCGGGTTCATATGCCTGTCTGAGTTCTTTCCAGACTTGGCTTTGTAGGGCAGCGATGGCAGCCAGCCGAGCTGCTAAGGGAGTGGAGGGGGGAGAGAAAACATCATAAGGCTCAAAAAGCATTCGCACCGGGGGGGGAGCACCATACAACACTTCAAAAGGAGTTAGTTTACACAAAGAGGGCAAAGGGGTATTCCTAGCCCTGAAGAGGGCAGAAGGTAGGAGGGTAGTCCAGTCCCCTATGCCAGTCTCTAGAGATAATTTGGTTAAAGTCTCCTTAATAGATCTGTTCATCCTTTCTACCTGCCCTGAGCTCTGCGGGCGATACGAACAGTGTAATTTCCAATTTATGCCCAGGGTCTTGGCTAATCCCTGACTTACCTGGGCCACAAAAGCTGGTCCGTTGTCTGACCCAATTACCTGAGGAAGTCCAAACCTGGGGAAGATGTCATCTAATATCTTCTTAGCCACCACCTGGGCTGTTTCCTTCTTGCATGGGTAGGCTTCCACCCATCCTGAAAATGTATCTACAAAGACTAGCAAATACTTTAGTCCATATTTGGCAGGCTTGATTTCAGTGAAATCAATCTCCCAATGTTGGCCTGGTCTCTCCCCTCTCAGTCTCTTTCCGGTTCCCATCTTAGTAGGATAGGCATTTACCAGTTGACAAGGTTGGCAGGACCTTACAATTTTTTCCGCCATTTCCTTTAGCCTCTCTGGTTTTGGTACCCGAGGCCATTCCTTAATTAACTCCATCATTTTTCTGGCCCCTAAGTGGGTGAGTTGGTGAAGAGTTTGCAGATACTGATTTACCTCTGGTTCTTCAGAAAGGGGGTCTACAGTTGTTGACACTGGTGGGAGGTTGTCAGGTTCAGTAACAATAAGTGCAGGGATCTCCTTCATGCGGGATGCCGCTGCCTTTGCTGCTTCATCAGCTCTTCTGTTTCCGGACGCGACGGTTTCCTTTCCCGTTTGATGACCTGGACAGTGAACTATCGCCAGTTCTTTGGGTAGGAGAAGAGCAGATAAAAGACGCAATATCTCTTCTTTGTGTTTAATTTCCTTTCCTGCAGATGTCAGGAGTCCCCTCCTTTGGTAGATAGCGCCATGGACATGGGCAGTTCCGAAAGCATATCTGCTATCTGTGTAGATGGTTGCCCTTTTTCCTGCTGCCATTTCTAGTGCTCTGGTAAGGGCTATCAACTCAGCTCGCTGAGCAGAGGTCCCCTCTTTCAGGCATTTGGACCAGATAACGTCATGGTCACTCACCACTGCAGCCCCAGCTCGTCTCTCTCCATCTTGGAGAAAACTACTCCCATCTGTGTACCATATGACATTCTTTAATGGCTGGTCCTGTAGGTCCCTTCTCAGCCCACTCTCTTCGGCCAGCAAATCCTGGCAGTTATGCAACACTGGTGTCTCTGACTCTTCAGGGAGCAGGGTGGCCGGGTTGAGAATCACAGGTAGGCCGATAGTTATTCTGCCTTTGTCTAGAAGGATGCTCTGATAGTGGGTAATACGGGCATTTGAGAGCCAACGGTCGGGGGGCTGTCGAATTATACCTTCCAGAGCATGAGGGGCTATTATAGTCAGCTTTTGTCCCAAGGAAATTTTATCTGCATCCTTTACCAGAAGTGCAGCTGCGGCTATTGCCCTCAAACATTTAGGCCACCCACTGGCCACTGGGTCTAGTTTCTTTGATAGGTAGGCAACCGGCCTTTTCCACGGACCTAGCGTCTGTGTCAGCACTCCCCTTTCCATTCCCCCTCTCTCTTCTAGATATAAGGTAAAAGGCCTGCTAGCATCAGGGAGGGCCAGGGCTGGGGCTGTGAGCAGAGCTGTTTTGATAGAGTCAAACGCCCTTTGGCATTCATGGGTCCACTCAAACTTGGCATCCCCTTTTGTGAGGGGGTACAGTGGGGCTGCCAAGTTGGCGAAACCAGGGATCCAGAGGCGGCAGAAACCTGCCGTCCCCAGAAACTCACGTAACTGCCGGCGAGTAGTAGGTGCAGGGATCTGTGCCACGACCTTCTTCCGGGCCTCCGTCAGCCATCGCTTTCCCCCTCGTAGCATGTATCCCAGAAACGTCACCTCTCTCTGGCACAGCTGCGCCTTCTTAGCTGATGCTCTATACCCTAGCCGAGCAAGTTCCTTCAGCAGGTCATGGGTGGCCTGCTTGCAATCTTCTTCAGTTTTTCCTGCAAGTAAAATATCGTCCACATACTGGAGCAGGGTTACCTGGGGGTGCTGGCTGCGGAAGAGACTTAAGTCTTGGTGCAAGGCCTCATCAAAGATGGTAGGAGAGTTCTTAAATCCCTGAGGCAATCTGGTCCAGGTTAGTTGGCCTGAAATTCCTGCCTCAGGATCACTCCACTCAAAAGCAAATAAGGGTTGACTGGCTGGATGTAGAGACAGGCAGAAGAAAGCGTCTTTTAAGTCCAATACACTATACCATACTCTTTCAGGACTTAAGGTGCTGAGAAGATTGTATGGGTTTGGCACAGTGGGATGGATGACTTCCACCTGGCTGTTAACTGCCCTTAGGTCCTGTACTGGCCGATAGTCCCCAGTTCCAGGCTTCTTAACTGGGAGTAATGGAGTATTCCAGGCTGACTGACATTTTACTAAGACCCCTTGTTGGAGAAGTTTCCGGATATGAGGAGTTATGCCTTTCTTCGCTTCCTGACTCATGGGGTACTGCCTAACTCTCACAGGGACAGCAGTAGTTTTTAACTCTACCACTACTGGAGCCTGTAAGGTAGACAACCCCAGTCCAGCAGTTTCGGCCCAAGCTTCTGGAACTAGTCTCAACCAAAAGTCGGTGTCTTGGCTTTCAACTGGCAAGGGGTCATTTGTAAATAGTCTATATTCATCCTCAGCCCTGATGGTCAGGACGGAGGTGGTAAGTGGTTGAACACTGGGATTAAGAAAAGCAATTTCTGGACCAGTTTCTTCAAAGGTTATCTGGGCTCTGAGTTTGGTTAGCAAGTCTCGTCCCATTAGAGGTGAGGGGCAGTTTGGTATGACCAGGAAAGAATGCTTGATTTCTCCTTTCCCCAAGTCCATAGTCCGGGAAGTAGTCCAGGAACGATAGCTACTTCCATTTGCTCCTTGTACTAAGGATTGCTTACTAGAGAGGGGTCCCAAAGGTTTCTTTAGGACCGAGTATACTGCCCCTGTGTCAAGTTCAAAGTCTATGGGAGTCCCCTCCACCTTAAATTTAGCCCTGAGCTCCCGGAGGGGGTTGGAGCCCTGACCCCCCTATTCAGATTCAAGGGCCAGGGTCCTTGAAGGTTGAGGGGATCGTGGGGGTTGGGTGCTACGAGGGGATCGTGGGGGTTGGGTGCATTCCCGAGCCCAGTGTCCCCTCTGGCGGCAGCGAGCGCATTGGTCCTTGTCCAGGGGTCGGCGTCTTCGTGGGCCCAGGTCCCTACCTTTCTGACCTGTGCTAGATCTGTCTACTGCTACTGCCAAGACCCTTGCCAGTTCCTTATTCCTTCTTCTGTCCTTTCATTCTTCCCTCCTCTCTCTCTTCCCTCTCTTTCTCCTCTGCTTTTCTCCTTTCCCTGTCTCTCTTCTCCTGCCACTCTCTTCTCTCCTTTTCTAGTTGCTCCTCTCTTTCTTCCTTTGTTTCTCTCTTACTGAACACTTTCTCAGCCTCCTTTACTAGATCTTGTAAAGTCTTTCCCTGGATATCCTCCAGCCTCTGGAGTTTCTTTCTAATATCTGCTGCTGACTGTCCTACAAAAGCCATAATGACTGAATCCTGATGAGTTTCAGGGGTTGGATCAAAAGGAGTATACCTCCTATAGGCTTCCATCAGCCTTTCTAGGAAAACCCCGGGAGGCTCATCGGGTCCCTGTATTACCTCTTTTACCTTGGCTAGGTTTGTGGGCTTTCTAGCCGCTTCCCGGAGACCTCTCATGAGAGTCTGGCGATAGGTGGACAGATTCCCCCTACCTTCATATGTGTTGGGGTCCCAATCCGGTCTCCGCAAGGGGAAAGAGTCATCAATAACATCAGGTCTGGTTGTCACCAAGCCATCTAATCCTATCACATTTTTCCGGGCTGCTGCCAAAATGCGGTCCTGTTCTTCAGTAGTGAACAGGGTACGAAGCAGCTGCTGGCAGTCGTCCCAAGTAGGCTGGTGGGTGTTCATCAGAGAATCTAAAAGATTAATTAACCTAGTGGGGTCTTCAGAGAAAGAGGGATGGTTAAGCTTCCAGTTATAAAGGTCAGACGTGGGGAAGGGCCAATACTGGAGGGCAGGCATCTCCCCCCCCCCCCCCCATCGTCCATCATGGGCCCTACTGGCCTCAGCGGCATGATTGGCAAAGCTCCAAATGTCGAATCTTTTTGCCTGCTGCGGGTTCCCGCAGCTGGCCCTGCTCGCTGGCTTTCATCCGGCAAGGACTCTGGGGATGATGGAGGCAAGCAAGTTGCTCCTCCCCCTACCCCCTGGAGCACGTGGGAAGCCGCTCCTCCCCCAGCCCCCTGGAGCACGTGAGAAGCTGCTCCTTCCCCAGCCCCCTGGAGCACGTGGGAAGCCGCTCCTCCCCCAGCCCCCTGGAGCACGTGGGAAGCCGCTCCTCCCCCAGCCCCCTGGAGCACATGGGAAGGCTGGGAAGCTAAGGAGAGATCTAATGGGGAACGGGGTTCTGCAGTCGCCTCCCCTGCTGGAGCGGAAGGGGTGCGAGCAGATGGGTTGTAAGGGGGGGGGTTCAAAGAGAAATAGGTCCGTAGTGTCAGGGTAAATGCGGGGCACAGCTCGCTCCTCTTTAGGCTGTGACTCCGATTCCCTTTTCTCCTTCATGGGTAGGATCGTAGGCTCCAAAAGCGGCTGTAAAGAAGAAGGTTTGGGGGGGGAAGGAATGGCCGCACCCAGTCAGGGGGACTGGTACAGAGGTCCTCCCACATGAGAATGTAGGGTTCTTGATCAGGATGTCCATGCGGCCCCGGTCGGTACACGATGTCTCTCACTCTGCGAACTAGGGAAATATAAAAAGACCCCCCCTTTGGCCATCCAACTTGAAAGGCTGGCCACTCAGCAGCACAGCATGTCTGCCACTTGCCCCTTTTTACGGCTAGGGAACGATTTTGTGCACGAGTCCTCACTTCTGACCAGTGGTCCAGAGTGAGGGACAAAGGAGTTGTCTGCTTCTGTCCCATAATGAGAACAGTAAATCAAAGGAGTAGATGAGGAAAAGATTTGGGGGGGGGCAAAGGAGGTGAGGATAGAAGAGTTCAAAGAATTTAAGCCAACACACATCTACAGAACCTACACACTTACACGACACAACTACAATGGAACAAGACAGAACAGAGGAGCAAAACTCAAAAACAGAAATCTCTAATTAATAGAAATAAGGTTCACCACAGCAGCCTGGGGAACGTCTTCCCCGCTGCAAACTCGAACTCCTGGGGGCCCTCCAGGGTCGTGACCTATAGTTTCTGAACTCGTCAATTCACTACCACCCGGTATCCACTTCGAGTGGGGACTCTCAGGTCCTCGGTCACCCTACCATTTCCCTACTTCCATTTTTGATGCACATCCAGTCACAACAACATAAAGTATACTGCCAATTTCTACCCGAAACAAGTTACAACCGACAACATAAGATACAGTGCTAGCTTCTACTCACAACAAGTTACAACCAACAACACAAGATACAAGATACAGTGCTAGCTTCTACTCACAACAAGTTACAACCAACAACACAACAACACAAGCTACATTAATTAGAACCCACCGAGTGGTCCGTTCACTACCCCCGCTCCGGGCAGATCTGGTATCTCCTGGCTGGCTCGCCAAACTGAAAGGTCCGGAAGTCCTAATTTAGTTACCCGGCGCAGAGAAATGAAGAGGCTTATGAGTTCCAGCAGATGCTTTGAAAAAGTGCTTTAATACTGACCAGTCAAATGGCCAGGGTCAAAGTTCCCCCAGAATAGAAAGGGGACCAAAGACCTCGTGGGTTCCTCGTCACCCCCTTATATAGGATGGGAAGTGGGAGGGGAAAAAGAGTCCTTGAGGGCTGGACTTCCGCTACGATAACACCAATGATTCGTGAGGTAGGGGTAGAGGTGGGGCCGAGGCAGTGACGACTTCCTTAAGGGTGGGGCCAAAGCAGTGACAACTTCCCTAAAGGGCGGGGCACCCACCAAGGTTGGTGGGGGGGGGCTGATTTCCCTTTTCAGTACATGTGGTTTTCCAGTTGTACCAACACCATTTGTTGAATAGGCTTTCTTTGTTCCATTTCAGATTCTTGCCTCTTTTATCAAATATTAGTTGGCTGTATATCTGGGGGTTTATGTCTGGGAATTCTGTTCTGATCCACTGGTCTGAGCTCCTGTCTCTGTTCCAGTACCATGCTGTTTTAATTACTATGGCTTTATAGTATAGTTTCAAGTTAGGTAAGGAGATGCCTCCCAGCTTCTTGTTTTTCAGTATGTGTTTGGCTATCCTGGATCTTTTGTGGTTCCAGATGAATTTTGTGATTGATTGTTCTATTTCTTTAAAGAATTGTGTCTGAATTTGGATAGGGATTGCATTAAATCTATATAGAAGTTTGGGTAAGATAGTCATTTTGACTATGTTAATTCTACCTATCCATGAGCATGGGATGTTCTTCCATTTCTTTAGATCTTCTTCAATTTCTTTCTGAAGTGTTTTGAAGTTTCCCTGGTAAAGGTCTTTCACTTCTCTTGTAAGGTTTATTCCTAGATACTTGATATTTTTTGATACTATCCTAAATGGGATTGTATTTTTAATCTCTCTCTCCTCAACTTCATTGTTTGTATATAGAAACGCTACTGTCTTTTGTGTATTGACTTTGTATCCAGCCACTTTGCTGTATTGGTTGATTGTTTCTAGGAGTTTTACTGTGGACTCTTTAGGGTTTTTGATGTATATCATCATATCGTCGGCAAATAGAGCTAGCTTGTGTTCATCTTTCCCTACTTGAATTCCTTTGATTCCCTTCTCTTGTCGGATTGCTATTGCTAGCACTTCTAAGGTTATATTGAATAAGAGTGGAGAGAGTGGACAGCCTTGCCTAGTTCCTGACCTTAGTGGGAATGCTTCTAGTTTCTCACCATTAAGTATAATGTTGGCTGTAGGCTTTTCATAGATAGCTGTAACTATCTTGAGGAAGGTTCCTTCTAACCCTATTTTGCTGAGTGTCTTTAACATGAAAGGATGTTGGATTTTGTCAAATGCCTTCTCGGCATCAATTGATATGATCATGTGGTTTTTGTCTTTCATGTTGTTGATGTGATGTATCATGTTTATTGATTTGCGTATGTTGAACCAACCTTGCATTCCTGGTATGAAACCCACTTGGTCGTGATGTATGATCTTTTTGATGAAGTGTTGGATTCGGTTTGCTAGGATTTTGTTGAGTATCTTTGCATCTATGTTCATTAGTGAGATTGGTCTGTAGTTTTCTTTTTTGGTGGTGTCTTTGCCTTCTTTGGGAATGAGTGTGATATTAGCCTCATAAAAGGAGTTGGGGAGGATTCCTGTTTTTTCTATGGTTTGGAAAAGCCTTTGGAACAGTGGTAATAGGTCTTCTTTAAATGTTTGATAAAATTCACCTGTAAATCCATCTGGGCCTGGGCATTTGTTCTTAGGGAGTTTTTTAATTACCTCTTCAATTTCCTCTGAAGTGATTGGTCTGTTTAGACTTTCTAGATCTTCCTTTTCCAGTCTTGGAGGGGGGTGTTTGTCCAAGAATCTGTCGATTTCTACTGGGTTCTCTAGCCTACTTGAGTATACTTGTTCATAATATGATCTCATGATATGTTGTATTTCTTGGGGTTCTGTTGTAATCTCTCCCCTTTCATTTGTGATCCTAGTGATTTGGGTGTTTTCCCTCTTTTTTTTGGTGAGTCTCGCCAATGGTTTGTCTGTCTTGTTTATTTTTTCGAAAAACCAACTCCTGGTCTCATTGATTTTTTGTATTGTTTTCTTAGTTTCGATATTGTTTATTTCTGCTCTGGTTTTTATTATTTCTTGCCTTCTGTTTGTGGTTGGATTTCTCTGTTGCTGTTGTTCCAATTCTTTGAGGTGATCTTTTAAACTGTTGGTTTTGTTATTTTCCTGTTTCTTGACATAGGCCTGTATTGCTATGAGTTTCCCCCTAATTACTGCTTTTGCTCTGTCCCATAGATTTTGACATGTTGTCTCTTCATTGTCATTTGTCTCAAGGAATCTTTTTATTTCTTCCTTGAGTTGTTCTTTGATCCAGCTGTTGTTAAGCAGCATGTTGTTTAGTCTCCAGGTATTAGTTTTCCTCCATTGCTTCTTCTTGACATCAATTTTAAGCTCTGTTGCATAGTGATCTGAAATGGTACTTCTAATTATCCTTACCTTTGTGATCTTACATAGGTTGGCTTTGTATCCTAAGACATGGTCTATTCTGGAGAAGGTTCCATGTGTGTTTGAGAAGAATGTGTATTCTGCTTTCTGGGGATGGAGGGCTCTATATAAGTCTGTTAGCCCTAAATCTTCTAATTTTTCATTTAGAGCTCTTATTTCTTTGCTATTTTTCTGCTTGGAGGATCTGTCCAGTGGTGATAGTGGAGTATTGAGGTCCCCTACTATTATCACAATTCCCTTCATGTGTTTCTCCAGGTTTGCCAGTAGTTGCCTCACATATTTTGGTGACTCTACATTAGGTGCATAGATATTGACCAGGGTTAGTGTTTCTTGATCTAATGTTCCCCTGACCAGTAAGTAGTGACCCTCTTTGTCTCTGATCACTTTCTTGAGGTTGAATACAATTTGGTCTGATATAAGAATGGCTGTCCCTGCTCTTTTTTGTTTTCCATTGGCCTGAATAATTACTTTCCATCCTTTTATTCTAAGCCTGTGCTTATCCTGTAGCTGTAGGTGTGTTTCTTGCAGACAGCAGAAGTCCGGTTTATTTTTCCTAACCCAGTTCTCTACTATGTGTCTTTTAATTGGAGAGTTTAGTCCGTTTACATTTAGGGAAATTATTGATAGAGAGGACTGTTGTGCAGTTGTATTGTGTGGAGTGGTTGTTGTTACAATCGGGGGTTTGGATTGTGTAATACTTCTCTGAGTAAGTCGCTTAGGATCGGCTTAGTTTGCACAAATAGTTCAAGTTCATTCATGTTTGAGAATGTTTTTAGTCTGCCCTCCCATATGAATGATAGTTTTGCTGGGTATTGGACCCTGGGTTGGAAATTTCTTTCATTCAGTCGTTTAAATATGTCATTCCACTGTCTTCTTGCTTGAATTATTTCAAATGGGAGATCTGGTTTGATTCTTATGTCCTTTCCTTTGTACTTGAGGTTTTTTTTCTCCCTTATTGTTTTCAGGAGTTCCTCTTTCTCTTTGTTTTTTGCCATTTGGATTATTATGTGTCTTAGTGTGGGTTTATTGGGGTCTACTTTATTAGGGACTCTCTTGACTTCTTGGATTTGTCCTGAATTGTCTTTCCAGAGGGTGGGAAAGTTCTCTGTTATTATCTCCCCGACTACCTGTTCTACCCCCTTCCCTATTTCCTCCCCTTCTGGTATACCCACAATTCTTAGATTGTTTCTTTTGTCCTTGTTGATTAGATATTGGATTTTTCCTTCCAGTGCTTTGCCTTTTATTTCTTTGTTGGTTTCTTGATCATTTTTTGATTGCAGTTTTCCTTCGAGTTCTTCTATGTGCTTCTCCAACTCTGTGTTTCTGCTCGTAAGGCTTGTTACCTTGTCTTTTAATTCCTTCACTTCTTTTTGTATGGACTCTCTCATGTTCTTTGACATTTCTTCTTTAATTTGGCTGATTCGTTCGTCCATGGATTTTTTATATTCGGTTGTTAGGGTTTCTTTTAATTCTTTTAGTAATTCTTGCATTTCCTTCCTCATGACTGCTTTTAGGTCTTCTTCCCGTGGATCTGTGCGCTTTGGTGGACTTGGAAATTTGATAGGGTTTGTCATGGTGTCTCCAGTTATTAGCGATTTCCTTGCTTTACGCATTGTTCTTTGTATTTAATGGTGTATTTTGGAGTGCTGTGGCTTCTAATTTTGGCCTGCTTTGGTCCCCTTCCTGAAGGTGTTTCTAGAGGGGCCTGTTGGGTGAGTTTGTTGGGCCTAGCCCTTTTTCCTCCCCTTTGCTACCTAGAGTGCAGCCTTCCTGCTGTGGGTCTTGTCCCTTTCTGCTCCTTATTTCTGTCAGCGGTGCAGTTCCACTCCTGGCCACAATGGTTACTGGCGCTGTTGAGCCTAGCTCTCAGTCCCCCCTCCTTTCTCTGGGAGTCAATGGAGCTCCGCCCCCTCCACGCCTCCCTTGAAGGGTTCCCTCAGTTCAACTCTTCAGGCTCTGTCCTCACCCTTGGGGAGTCCCTGGTCCACTCCAGGGTCCAGGGAGGTGGACTGCTCTAGTTCCCCTGCGAGAGCAGATGGCTGGCCCTATCTCTCCCGTCTGTTTGGGTCGCTCAACTTGACTTTCTAGTCACCCACCTGGGGGAAGGGAGTCACTCAACCCTCTCTGGCTGGCACGCAGGGGTTCCTTGGGGAAGGGTCCGTCCCAAATGCCGCGCGCAAAGAGACAGAAATTCCCTCACTCACTCCTCCAGCCGGCCCGCCAAAGGGTCCGACCCAGACACCGGCGCAAAGAGACAGAAATTCCCTCACTCACTCCTCCAGCCGGCCCGCCGGGGTCCCTGGGGAAAGGGTCCGACCCAGACACCGGCGCAAAGAGACAGAAATTCCCTCACTCACTCCTCCAGCCGGCCAGCCGGGGTCCCTGGGGAAAGGGTCCGACCCAGACACCGGCACAAAGAGACAGAAATTCCCTCACTCACTCCTCCAGCCGGCCCGCCGGGGTCCCTGTGGAAAGGGTCCGACCCAGACACCGGTGCAAAGAGACAGAAATTCCCTCACTCACTCCTCCAGCCGGCCAGCCGGGGTCCCTGGGGAAAGGCACATATTCTTTTTTAATGTACATGGGACATCTACAGGATAGACTACATGCTGGCACATAAATAATACCACCATAATATGAAGAGGATAGAAATTTTGCAGGCTACCTTAGCTGACCACAAGGCCCTGAAATTATATGTGAACTACAAAGGGGCACAGAAGAAAAACTTTAATACCTGGAAGTTAAACAGCCTAATATTGAATAACCACTGGGTCCGAGATGAAATCAAAGAGAAAATCAAAAATTTCCTGAAAACAAATGACAACAAAGGCACAAACTATCAGAACCTATGAAACACAGCAAAAGTGGTACTGAGAGGAAAATTTATAGCTTTGCAAGCACACATCAGGAAAGAAGGGGCATACCTGAATAGCTTAATGATGCAGCACAAAGAATTAGAAAGTGCTCAACAAAAGGAAACAAAAATAGGGAGACAGAAGAAAACAACAAAGCTGAGAGCAGAAGTCAATGAATTGGAAATCCAAAAAGCAATCCAATAGATCATGAAACCAGAAGTTGGTTCATTGAAAAAATAAACAAGATTGATAGATCATTGGCAAAACTAACGAAGACAGAGAGAGAGAAATTTAATAACTCATATGAAAAAGGGGGTGGATCCCAACTGTGAGAGACTGTGAGTGTTGGCTGTGCATGTATTTCTACTGTCCTGTGTCCTGAACCTCTCGTGAGTAGGCTGGAAAGGGCCCAGCAAAATAGCTCTCCTAAAGGGTTAGAAGAGCTCGGCTGCTCCACTTTGCTTCGCAGTCCTGCACTCTTTCTAATGAAAGAACGTCACTGCAACACACAGAAAAAAATCACACTAGGAACTGTGCTGGATCATTGAAGCCCAGCATTTATTTCTCTCTGGACTGTGTTCTCTGCTACGTGCTCGGACCTAAGATTTAATCCTGTATGTGGCTTCATCCACAGAGGGCTCCCCTTCCTTGAAGGCGAGTAGACCTGCCCAGAAAGGGTGGAGCCAGAGGAACGTGGCCACACACATCATTTAGCCAATGAATACCACAACAACATGTAGAAAAACCCACAATACAAGTGTGACAATGGGGAAACAATGCAGGCCAGCACCAGGCATAAAGAATGAAGATGGCAATTCTGATGACCTGAAAATGGCCAACCAACTAGTCAGTCTTTCAGATATGGAGTTTAGAAAAGAAATATGGAGGATGCTCATATATTCAAAGAAAGCATCGAATGAGTTAAAAAGAACACTAATAAGAAACAAGAAAATATAAAAACAGAAATCAGAAAACTTCAAACAAATAACAGGTCAAAAATAGGTCTGAAAAACTCGGTAAACAAATTGAATGACAAAATGGATAACATCTCCATCAGGGTAACAGAAGCTGAGGATAGAATTAGTGCTCTGGAAGAGAAGATACAGAAATAAAAAAGGGGAGGTCACTACATATATTGCAGAGATTTAAAGGATAATCAGAAACAACTTTGAGAAACTCTATACCACTAAATATGATAACCTGGAAGAAATGCTAAATCCTTAGCCTCTTATAACCTTCTTTGGTTGAATAAAGGGGATGTAGCATATATAAACAACCTATCACTATTAATGAAATTAAAACGGTAATCAAATGTCTGCCCAAAAACAAAAGCTCAGGCCCAGATGAATTCACTAATGAATTTTTTTGAACCTTTCAAGGGGAACTACTATCAATCCTGTCAAGACTCTTTTATGAAATTAAAAAACGTGAACACTTCCAAATAGCTTTTATAAAGCCAACATCACCTTGATTCCTAAACCAGGCAGAGATGCTACCAAAAAAGAAAATTACAGACCAATATCCCTGATGAACACAGATGCAAAGATCCTCAACAAAATCCTGGCAAATAGGATTCATTGCCTCATCAAGAAGATCATTATGATCAAGTAGGTTTCATCCTAGAAATGCAAGGATGGTTTAACATTCATAAAATTATAAACATAATACACAGCATCAACAACAAGAAAAATAAAAATAGCATGATCATATCAATAGACGCAGAGAAAGCATTTGATAAGGTTCAATACCTATTCTTGATCAAAACTCTCAGCAAGATGGGATTGAAAGAAACCTTTCTTTATATAGTTAAGGCCATCTACCAAAAGCTAGTGATAGATATAGTCCTCAATGGATAAAAAATAAAAGCTTTCCTCTAAATTCTGGCACAAGACAAGGCTGTCCTCTCTCACCACTGCTATTCAACATAGCACTGGAAGTACTTGCTATAGCAATTAGGCAAGAAAAAGATATCAAGGAAATCCAGATAAAAAGGAAGATGTCAAGCTCTCACTGTTTGCATGTGACATGATTCTCTACTTAGAAAACCATAAAGAGTCTACCAAAAAACTTCTAGACAATAAACTCATATAGCAATGTGTCAGCCTACAAAATTAGCACACAAAATTCAATGGCCTTTCTTTTTTTTTCTTTTTTGGTTTTTTGGGCCACACCCATTTAATGCTCAGGGGATACTCCTGGCTAAGCACTCAGAAATCGCCCCTGGCTTGGGTGGACCATATGGGATGCTGGGAGATCGAACCGCGGTCCTTCCTTGGCTAGTGCATGCAAGGCAGACATCTTACATCTAGCGCCACCTCACTGGCCCCTCAATGGCCTTTCTATACACCAATAATGATAGGGAAGAAATGGACATTAAGAAAACAACCCCATTCACATTAGTGCCACAGAAACTCAAATATCTTTGAGTCAACTTTACTAAAGTTGTGAAAGACCTATACAAAGAAAATTATAAAACTCTGCTCCAAGAAATGAGAGGACACACAGAAATAGAAACACATACCATGATCATGAATTGGCAGGATTAACATCATTAAAATGGCAATACTCCCCAAAGCATTGTACAGATTTAATGTGATCTCTCTATAGATACCCATGACATTATTCAAAGAAGTAGATCAAACACTTTTGAAATTTATTTTGAACAATAAACAGCCTCAAAATGCTAAAGCAATCATTGAAAAAAAGATTATAGGAGGAATTACTTTATCCAACTTTAAACTTTATTACAAAGCGATAGTTATCAAAACAGAAAGGCAATCCCATTCACATTGGTGCCACACAAACTCAAATATCTTGGAGACAACTTGACCAAAGAAGTTAAGTACCTATACAAAGAAAACTATAAAGCCCTGCTCCAAGAAATAAGAGAGGGCACGCAGAAATAGAAACAAATACCCTACTCATGGATTGGCAGGATTAACATAATTAAAATGGCAATACTCCCCAAAGCATTATACAGATTTAATTCGATCTTTCTAAAGACACCGATGACATTCTTCAAAGAAGTAGATCAAACACTTATGAAGTTCATCTGGAACAATAAACACCCTAGAATAGCTAAAGCACTCCTAGGGAGAAGGAATATGGGAGGCATTACTTTCCCCAACTTTAAACTGTGTTACAAAGCAATAGTTATCAAAACAGCATGGTATTGGAATAAAGACAGACCCTCAGATCATGGAATAGCTTAAGTTCTCAGAGAATGTTCCCCAAACATACAAGCACCTAAATTTTGACAAAGGAGCAAGAAATCCTAAGTGGAGTAGGGAAAAACTCTTCAACAAGTGGTGCTGGCAGAACTGGATAGCCACTTGCAAAAAAGTGAACATAGACCCCCCAGTTAACATCATGTATGAAGGTAAAATCCAAATAGATTAAAGACCTTGATATCAAACCTAATACTGTAAGATATATAGAACAACATGTAGGTAAAACACTCCATGGCATTGAGACTAAAGACATCTTCAGGGAGGAAAATTTACTTTCCAAACAAGTGGAAGCAGAGATAAACAGATGGGAATACATTAAGCTGAGAAACTTCTGCACCTCAAGAAAACAGTGACCAGAATACAAGAGCCAATAACCTTGTGGGAGAAACTATTCGCCCA
The DNA here is from genome assembly GCF_024139225.1 of Suncus etruscus. Classification (NCBI taxonomy): domain Eukaryota; kingdom Metazoa; phylum Chordata; class Mammalia; order Eulipotyphla; family Soricidae; genus Suncus; species Suncus etruscus. The sequence goes on along the minus strand of NC_064858.1, from coordinate 58,910,643 downwards.
ATTCTCATCAAATAAGGGGCTAATATGCAAAATATACAGGGCACTGATAGAACTTTACAAGAAAAAAATCATCTAATCCCATCAAAAAAATGAGGAGAAGAAATGAACAGACACTTCGATAAAAAGAAAATACAAATAGCCAAAAGGCACATAAAAAATGCTCCTCATCACTAATCATCAGGGAGTTGCAAATCAAAACAACGATGAGATACCATCTCACACCACAGAGATTGGCATACATCCCAAAGAATGAGAACAAGCAGTGCTGCCAGGGATGTGGAGAGAAAGGAACTCTTATCAACTGCTGGTGGGAATGCTGTCTAGTCCAACCTCTATGGAAAGCGATATGGAGATTCCTCCAAAACTAGAAATCGAACTCCCATTTGACCCAGCTATTCCACTCCTAGGGATATAACCTAAGAACACAGTAATACAATACAAAAATCCCTTCCTCACACCTATATTTATTGTAGCACTATTCACAATAGTCAGCCTCTGTAAACAACCAAGATGCCCTTCAACAGATGAATGGCTAAAGAAACTGTGGTACATATACACAATGGAATATTATGCAGCTGTCAGGAGAGATGAAGTCATGAAATTTTCCTATACATGGATGTACATGGAATCAATCATGCTGAGTGAAATAAGTCAGAGGGAGAGAAATAGCCACAGAATAGTCTCACTCATCTACGGGTTTTAAGAAAAATGAAAGTCATTTTTTGCAACAATCCTCAGAGACAATGAGAGAAGGGCTGGAACTTCCAGCTCACTTCATGAAGCTCACCACAAAGAGTGGTGAGTGCAGTTATAGAAATAACTACACTGAGAACTACCATAACCATGTGAATGAATGAGAGAACTGGAAAGCTTGTCTAGAGTACAGGTGGGGATGTGGTGGGATGGAGGAAGATTTGGGACTTTGGTGGTGGGAATGTTGCACTGGTGAAGGGGGGTGTTCTTTACATGACTAAAACCTAATCACAATCAAATTTTAATCCAGATGTTTAAATAAAGATATTAAAAAAGATGTAAAGACAGACCCTCAAATCAGTGAAATAGGCTTGAATACTGAGAGATATTTCCCCAGACATACAATCACCTAATTTTTGATAAAGGAGCAAGAAATTCTAAATGGAGCAAAGAAATCCTCCTCAACAAGTGGTGTTGGCACAACTTGCTAGCCACTTGCAAAAAAAAATGAACTCAGACCTTCAGCTAACATCATGTATAAAGGTAAAATCCAAATGGATTAAAAACATCGATATCAGACCTGATACCATAAGGTATATAGAACAACACATAGGTAAAACACTCCAGGACATTGAGATTAAAGGCATCTTGAAGGAGGAAACGTCACTCTCCAAACAAGCGAAAGCAGAGATTAACAGATGGGGAATATATTAAACTCAGAGGTTTCTGCACCTCAAAAAAAATATTGCCCAGGATACAAGAGCCACCGACTGAGTGGAAGAAACTATTCATCCAATACCCATCAGATAAGAGTCTAATATCCAAAATATACAAGGCACTGACAGAACTTTACAAGGAAAAAGCATCTAATCCCATCAAAAACTGGGGAGAAAAAATAGGCAGACACTTTGACAAAGAAGAAGTACAAATGGCCAAAAGGCACATGAAAAACTGTTCCACATCACTAATCATCATGGAGGGGCAAATTAAAACAATTATGAGGTACCACCTCACACCCAGAGATTGGCACACATCATGAAGAATGAGAACAAGCAGTGTTGGCAGGGATGTGGAGAGAAAGGAACTCTTATCCACTGCTGGTGGAAATTCCATCTAGTCCAGCCTTTCTGGAAAGCATTATAAAGTTTCTTCCAAAATCTGGAAATCGAGCTCCCATACAATCCAGCTATACACTCCTAGGAATATACCCTAGGAACAAAAATACAATACAAAAATCCCTTCCTGACACCTATATTCATTGCAGCACTCTTTACCATAGAAAGACTCTGGATACAACCAGGATGCCCTTCAACAGATGAATGGATAAAGAAACTGTGGTACATATACACAATGGAATATTTTGCAGCCATCAGGAGAGATGAAGTCATGAAATTTTCCTATACATGGATGTACTTGGAATCTATTATGCTGAGTGAAATAAGTCAGAGAGATAGAAAGACACAGTATGGTCTCACTCATCTATGGGTTTTAAGAAAAATGAAAGACATTCTTGCAATAATAATTTTTAAAGACAAAAGAGAGGAGGGCTAGTAGTTACAGCTCACTTCATGAAGCTCACCATAAAGAGTGATGATTTTAGTTAGGGAAATAACTACATTGAGAACTATCCTAACAGTGAGATTGTATGAGGGAAATATAAAGGCAGGGGTGGGTGGGAAGGAGGGAGATTTGGGACACTAATGATGGAAATGTTGCATTGGTGAAAGGGGGTGTTCTTTACATGACTGAAACCAACCACAATCATGTTTGTAATTAAGGTGTTTAAATATAATATTAAAACAATATTTTTTAATTTTTTCCTAATAACCCAATTAAAGACATATTTCTCACTAAGACTTGATTCCAAGTTTTGCTATTCTACTGAGTGCTACAATAAATAGTGGTGAGTACATTTTTAAATAAAGGAATAATTTTCCTCTAATCAGTTACTTTGAGCAAAAATTTAAATTTTTATTTTAGTCCAATCATAAATATATTGCTGTATGCTTGAAATACATAAATATGTTATTTGTTTTTGTTTTCATTTCCACATAACTGGTTATTAAGAACAATTTATTTTGGTGTTGACATTTATTTTGTAGTAGTTAGTGAATAAAGTCATATAACAATAATTTCTACAATGACATAGCATATTAGTGTTTTAGTGTTTTTTTTAAATAACATCTATATTTAAACACCATAATTACATGTTTGTAGTTGGGTTTCAGTTATAAAAAAAGAACATACCCATTCATCAGTGTAACCTTCCCATGACCAATGCCTCCATATCCTTCCTCTCACAAACCCTACCTGTATTTGTGATGGGCATTTTAATTCTATAACTCACTACCATTGTTATGATAATTGTTAGTGTAGTTATTTCTCTAATAGCACTCACCACTCTTTGTGGCAAGCTTCATGTTGTGGGGTGGTCCTTCCAGCCTTCATCTCTAATGACTTTGGGTATTATTAAAATGTTGCCTTTTATTTTTCTTAAATCTCACACATGAGTGAGCCCATTCTATGTTTATCTCTCTAACTCTGACTTATTTTATTCAGCATAGAAATTTCCATGTCCATCCATGTATAGGAAAATTTTATGACTGTATTTTTCTTGAAAGCTGAATAGTACTGCATTGTGTATATGTACCACAGTTTCTTCAGCTACTCATCTGTTGTCAAGCAGGTTGTTTCCAGATTCTGCCTATTGTAAATAGCTCTGCAATGAATATAGATGTGTAGAAGGTATTTTTGTAATGTTTTGTGTGTGTTCCTAAGGTATATTCCTAGGATATAGCTGGATCAGATGAGAACTCAATTTCAAGTTTTTTAAGAAATCTACATATTGTTTTCCATAAAGGCTTGACTAGACAGCATTCGCACCAGCAGTGAATGAAAGTACATGTCTCCCACATCCCCACCAACACTGATTGTTCTTGGTTTTTGTGATGTATGTCAGTCTCTGTGTAGTGAAATGGTATCTCATATTTGTTTTGAATTGCATCTCCCTGATGATGTGGAACATTTGATATGCCTTTTGGCCATTTAAATTTCTTCTTTCAGGAAGTGTCTTTTAATTTCTTTTCCCTACTTTTTGATGGGTTAGATGTTTTTTCTTATTAGTTCTGTCGGTACATTGTAAGTCTTGTATATTAGCCCCTTATCTGATCTTATAGGTGTTGTGTGAATAGTTTCTACAATAATGTGGGTGCCTTTATTTCCTAGTCACTATTTCCTTTGAGGTTCAGCAAGTTCTACAGCTTAATATAATCCCATCAGTTTATCTCTGCCTCCACTTGTTTGCACAATGATGTTTGTTTCTTAAATATTCATTATCCTGAATGTCATGGAGTGTTTTATCTATGTATTTTTCTGTATATATTATGGTTCCAGGTCTGATATCAAGGTATTTAATCCAATTGTATTTGACCTTTGTGCATGGTGTTAGACGGAGGTCAGAGTTAGCTTTTTTGTATGTGGCTGACAAGTTGTCCCAACACCAATTGAAGAAGCTTTTCTTGCTCCATTTTGTATTTCTTGCCCCTTTATCAAAGATTAATTTGTTTTATGTCTGAGGAACATTCCCTGAATACTCAAGTCTATTCCACTATCTGAGGGTCTCTCTTTATGCCAAAACCATGCTGGTAATTTTTTTAAATAATTTTTATTGTGACCAACATGAATTACAAATCTTTAACAGTAATATTTGAGATACATAGTGACATTGAATCAGGGGTATTCCCACCACCAGTGTTGATCCTCCTTCCACCCCAGTTCCCAGTATCTTTCTCCTTTGCCCCCCGGGTTGCTAGATTAAACTGTCCCCTCTGTGTAAAGCTTGTGGAAGATTGGCTATCAATTTTGTTGTCATTGACTTTAGGTTTGGTGTTTAAGTTTTTATTTGTACTCAATGTTCATACGACTGTTTGTTTCTGGTACCAACAATTTTCCCCTCAATTTCTGAGGCAGAACAAGATGATTCAAGTTATATGCAATACCATGCTGTTTCAATGACTTTGTAGTACAATTTAAAGTTGGGGAAAGTGATGCCTCCCATCTTCTTTTTCCTAAGGGTTGCTTTGGCTATTCATGTGTATTTGTTTATTCAAATGAATATTAGGAGTGTTTGATCTATTCTTTGAAGAATGTCATGAGTATCCTTAGAGGAATTGCATTAAATCTGTTCAATATTTTGGGGAATATTGTCATTTTAATTATGTTAATTCTCCCAATCTATAAATAGGGTATGACTCTAGTTCCTTGTGTCATCTTTTATTTCTTGAAGTAGTGTTTTGTAGTTTTCTTTGAATAAGTCCTTCACCTCTTTAAGTTGACTCCAACTCATTTGAATTTGTGTAAAACTAATGTGAAAGGAATTGTTTCTTTAATGTCCAATTCTTCTCTAAAATTATTTGTGCATAAGGTTATTGATATTTGAGTGTTAATTTTGTAGCCTGCCACTTTGTTATGAGTATTTTTTCTAGTAACTTTTTGGTAGAGACTTTAGGGTTTTCTAAATATAATAGCCTGTTATCTTTAAACATTGAGAGCTTGTATTCTTCCTTTGCTATTAGGTTGCCTTTGATATCTTTTCTTGCCTAATTGCTATTGCAAATACTTCTACTACAATGTTAAAAAGGAGTGATAAGAGGGGGCAGCCTTGTTTTGTACCTGATTTTAGAGGAAAGGATTATAGTTTATCTTCCTTGAGAATAATATTTGCCCTTGGCTTATGGAAATATCCTTGAATATATTGATAAAAGTTCCTTCCATTCCCTTCTTGTTGAGAGTTTGTAGCATGACTTGTTTTTGGACCTTAACAAATTATTTCTCTGAGTCTATTTTTTGATCATATGGTTTCTGTTTTTTCTTTTGTTGATATGGTGTAACTTGTTGATTGGTTTGTGCATGATAACCCTCCTTGCCTCACCGAATGAAAACAATTTTGTCATGGTGTATCACTTCGTGATGAGGCTTTGGATCCTATTTGCTAGGATTTTGTTGAGGATATTTGCATCTTTGTTCTTCAGGGATATTGGCCTTAATTTTTTTTATATAGCATCTCTGTATGCTTTTGGTATGAGGGTGAGGTTAGATTCATAAAAACTATTTCTTCATTTTCCTGAAAAAGCCTGAAAAATGTAGGTAGTATGTCCTCTGGAATTGTTTGAAAGAATGCATTAGTGAATCCATTTAAGCATGGGATCTTGTTGGGAAGACTTTTATTATCATTTTTATTTTCTCAATAGTGACAACTCTACTTATATATTCTAGATCATCCTGATTCAACCTTAGAAGTTTATAATAAGAATCCAAATTTATCATTTCTTCCAAGTTTTCTTGTTTTGTGGCAGTTTCTCAAAGTAGTCTCTGTTTACCCTTTGAATTTCTGTAGTATCTGTAGTAATTTCACCTTTTTCATTTTAATTTAGTTTATTTTTCTTTCTTCCTTTCTTTGTGACTTTTCCTAGTGGTTTATCAATTATTAATTTTTTTCAAAGAACCAACTCTAGTGTTTGTTGATCTTTTGAATTGTGTTTTGGATTTCCATTTTATTGATTTCTGCTCTAAGCTTTTTTATTTCCTTCTGTCTACTTACATTTTATTCCTTTTGTTGAACATTTTCTAATTTTATAAGCTGTGTCCTTACATTATTTATGTAGGCCCCATTTTCCTTTTAAATATGTGATTGCTAAGCTATTACTATTTTTCTTTGTTTAGCATTTGCTGTGCTCTACTATTTCTGGTAATTTGTGTTTACATCCACATTTGTTTCTAGGAAACTTTTGATTCCCTATTTGATTTCATCTTTGTTTTACTGGTTGTCCTGTAGTGAGCTGTTTAATTTCCAGTTGTTAAAGTTTTTCTTCTGTGTTTTTTTGTGATTTACTTCTAATATCAAGGCAATGTGATCTCAGAAAGTAGTTGTACAATTTCTATTCTCTTAATTTTATGGATGTGTGTTTTATGGAGCAGAATGTGGCCTACACTGGAGAAAGTTCCAGGTGTACCAGAGAAGAATTTATCCAGTTTTCTGGGGATGGAGTGCTTTATATATATTATATATAAGTATATATACATTTATTCGCTTGTTTCCATTACTCATTTTGAATCTACTATATTCTTGTTTGGTTTCAACCTGGTTGACCTATCAAGAGGTGACAGGTGACTCCTATTATTATTGTATTGTTATTGATGTCTTCTTTCACATTTTCAACAATTGTATTGAATATTTTGCTGCTCCCTCATTGGGTGTGTATATGTTTAGAACTTTCTTTTTGTCATGTTGTTCTTATTCCTTGGCTAGAAAATATCCATTTATGTCGCTTATAAATTTTCCAAGTCTAAACTTTGTGTCATCTGATATTAATTTGACCAACCCAACATTTTTATTGAGTTTCTTGTTTGGATTATTGTCCTCCAACCTTTGATTTTTGAGCCTATGTTTGCCCTGACTAATCAGATGTGTTTCTTGTAGATAGCAGAATGTTAGATACAGCTTTGTGATCTATTTTGCCACTCTGTGTCTCTTAACTGGTACGTTTAGTCCACTAATGCTGAGCTAGATAATTTTCATAGGATTTAGTGATATCTTTGTGTAAGAGTTTGGTGTGTCTGTTGGTCTGTCTTGTCTTAAAGTAGACCTTTCATTTTGCATCTTAAGGCTGGTTTTGAGACCATAAAATTTCTAACATTTGTTTATCTATGAAGCTATTTATGCTTCCTTCAAACCTGAATGTGAGTCTGATTGGGTGAAGTATTCTAGGTGAAGCTTTCATTTCATTGAGTTTTGTCACTATATACCACCACTGCCTTCTGTTTTTAAGATTTCTTTAGACAAATATGCTATAAATCTTAAGGATTGCTTTGGGAAGGTAAATTCTTGCTGTCAATATTATATCCCTATCAGTGTAACTCATCATTGTGATTAGGTTGTGTTTTGGGGTAATTTTCTTTGGGTCTCTTTTGGCTGGTACTCTTGGGGCATACAGCATTTGTTTGCAGTTTTTAGCTCTGGAATTTCTCTGCAATCATGTCTTAACTGTTGATACTTCCTTGGAATTTTCTTTCTGTGTATCTGGGAATCCAGTGATTCTTATGTTGTTTCTGTGAGTATATCAAAAATACTATTTTTTTCTGTTAATTTTCTTTGAGTATTTTTCCATTGTCTAATCTTTTGCGTTAAGGCTCTTTTCCAATCTCCCCTGTTGTATAAAGTTGTTATGCATCTCATCTTTCAGTTTACTGCTAATCTTATTCTTAATCTTACTCTGCTGTAGAGGCTTTTTAGTGAGGTTTTTAGCATGCCTACTAAGTTTGTCAGTCCCATTATTTCAGTTTTGAGTTTTCTCTTTTACATTTTCATCTCCTCTTGATTCTTATTTGTGGTCTGTTCAGTTCCATTCATGTGTTTGGGTTTCTTTTCTTTTCTTTTCTTTTTTGAGTTCTGTGAACATCCTCCATATTTCTTCTCTAAACTTCTTATTTGACAGGCTAAGAAAGTGATTCACACTTTTCAGGTCATCAGAGCTGCCATCTTCATTCTCTATGCATGGAGTTGTCTGCATATATTTCCTATTGTCAGGCTTGTAGTGAGATATTTTCTACATGTTGTCAGGGATTTTTTGTCTAGGAGATGTGCCTGGCCAATAAGAAGAGTGTTTTTACTCCTTTGTCTCCACCCTTCACCTCTGTTGTCTTACCCGTTGGAGTTTTCTGGGCAGGGTGGTTCATGGCATAGCACACAGCAGAACAGAGGTGCTTTTTTTGTTATTTGACTGAAACTATATTATTTCTATTTATTAAATTCATATTTTTCCTGCATATTCTACCAGTGCTGCCAAATGAGTATCTGGAACTGATTTATCACTTATTATTGATGTTTTTACACTTTATGTTTCTTTTCCTACAATGTTATTAGTGTTTCTCTAATGTATTTAGTTGGGTTAATTATATTTTTGTGCCACACCCAGTGATGCTCAGGAGTTACTCCTGGATTTGTGCTCAGAAATAGCCCCTGGCTTTGGGGGGCCATATGGGAACCCGGGATCTAACCGAGGTCCATGCTAGGACAGTTCCATATAAGGCAAATGCCCTACCACTGTGCAACTGCTCTAGCCCCAAGATTAAGTATATTTTTGTTCTATTTTTGCTTAGGTTGTTATGAGGTTATACAAGTGATTTCTCTTATTTAGATTTTAAATACCACTGTATGTATCCTTAAGTAATGTATTGAAAAGGGAAGTCATTACCCCACCCCCACCAACCTTGGCGGATGTCCCACCCTTAAGGAAGTCATCATTACCCCACCCCCCACCAACCTGGCGTATGTCCTGCCCTTAAAGAAGCCGTCACTACCCCTTCCTTTCTCTTTCCCCTTCTTATAGTATATAAGAACGAATGCAGAATGCCACGTGGTCTTTCACCTCTGTCCTGTTATGGACGCAGTGTTAGACCCTGACCGGCCAGAAATAAAGGACTTACTGGAGCATTTTCTGGGCCTCAATCTCTTCATTTCTTTGCATCAGGCAGCTAAATTAGGATGTCCAGACCTTTCAATTGGCGAGCCAGCCAGGAGTCCTCATCCTGCCCAGAACAGAGCTGTGAACAGGCGGCCTGGTGAGTTCTGATGTGTGTGTGAGTGCGCTTGCTTCGTGTCTGTCCTTGTTTAAGATTATGTTGTATTCTGTGAACAGTGGGAAGCAGACTTTGTAGTAGCTTAGTGACTGAGGGTATGAGTTCCCTACTCGATGTGAAATCTGAGTAGTAGCAGGATTTTTGACTGAGGGTTCGAGTCCCCTACTCGATGAGGAATTTCGAGTAGTAGCGAGCTGGCAGGCTCTGGTGCTATAGGTCACGACCCTGGAGGTGCCCCAGAAGGTCATTAAAAGCAGTAGGAAGATGTTCCCGGGCTGCTGGGAGAGGTTGTCTACCTGTAATTTGTGGAGCTCAACCAGCTTGGTTGTTATTGGCATTGCTGTCTGTCTTGGATTTATTGTTGGTATTTACAGTCAAGAATTAATCTGTGAATTTACAGTTGTGCCTCTGAATGTTCCTTTAATTCCTCTCTGACTGCCTCCTTTATCAGGTCAGAAATTGTGTGTTAAGCTGGTTTTGTTATTCTAGGGACATGGCAGAGGGTGTCGGAGATCACAAATCCCAGATTTCTCAATGTCCATCGGGAATAAATTTTCCCTGGAGAATTTCTGGACTTTGCAATCACCCAATTTTCCTGCCATGTGTTAAGGCCAGAAAGAAATGGGGCTAACTGGCCATTTTTTTATCTGAAAAAAAAAAAACTCTCCAACCTGAAGAAATTAACTGAGCCCCCAGGGCAATGGCTATTGTCCTCCCTGACTCACCTGGCTAGGTAATGTGGGTGTAGGCAAAGTAATCCCAGTGGGTCTTTTACATATCAAAGAAAAATTTAGCTAATGGTTTGGAAGCCAGGAAAAAAATTGTTGAGCGTTTAAATTTCTAACTTAAAGGTTTCTTAAATTGAACAATTGGAGAAAAAAAAAGATGTTGCAGATTATTGTGGTTGGCCTTTTTTTTAAAAACAATATTGTTGACTTTGTGAATGCATGTTATTGTTACAGTATCTCAATTCCATGTTGAATTTGTCTTACCAAACTTAATGGTGGATTTTAAGGTGGCTTAATATGAAAATCTTGATGGCACTAGGTTGTGATTACCTAAAGAAAAAGGAATCAATAAAATCTGGTCCTGCTAGGTGCAAAAATGTTCAGCAAAGTAATTCTAAACTGGCAGCAGACAATTTAAAGCGCTGTTCCTAGGGTCCAAATGCTAAGTTCTAGTCTGAGTTCGGTGCATGTGGTGGTTTTTAACAACAGAACCACTCCCAAAGGTTGAGTGAAGAAAAGAAAAAAAAAGAAGAGAAGAAGGAGCCGGAAGGTACAGCATTTGCCTTGCATGCAGAAAGGATGTGCAAAAGAAATTAAAAATGTGTACTAGGAAGAATCTGTATGATTATTATTGATATGCCTTTAGGTTAACATAAAGGAAGTGTTAATGTTTTTAAGCATGTTCTGCCAGAAGTAGTGAGCATTCATTCTTTCTGGTTTTCAGAATTAATTTGTGTAACGTGAATTGCTGGTGTCTTCTGCCTGTAAATCAAGGCAAGAAGACTAAGTAAACTTCTATATGTAGAGTTAAGCATGGTTAAAATATTATTTTACAATTTTTTTATTATTTGCTACCAAGAACATTAATGTTTGTATCACAGGAGGCTTTGTAAAATTGGTCATGGTTTTAAGAATCAAAAAAATATGAAAGATTTTGTTGTAGAAAAGATTCTAGAATCTTCTGTGCACATTTAAGTAATATTTGCTTTTTCTCTTCTAAAACCTTTTAGGACCATTTTATGTCATGGCATCATGTTGCTTTGCACAAGACACAAGCAGATGACTTTCCTCTCCGCATGAGGAGTGATCCCCATGCAGACAGAAAATCCTAAAATTAGTGAGGGGACCCCAAAGCCCTCTTTCAGAGGAATAATTGGAGTTGAGGTGGTGTGACAAGCAGGCACCCTTAAGCATTTGGCTGTAAAAATCGGAAAGATACCAAGATGAATGGCCTGAGTAAAGAAATTGAAGATTTCCTAGAAGATTCTGGAGCAGCACTAACTGACCACAGCCTGTGGGCCCAGCTCTCACCCTCCACCCTCAATCTCAAGAGAAAGAGGATTAGAGGTCAATCTCTTCCAAACCTGAAGAGGAGTAGAACAGACAGATCACCTCTGAAAATTCCTACAGAGGGTGAGATGACCACGGCCAGCCACAAGATCCTCCTGCTAAACTGACCAACTCATCAGCCAAACCTGAGTGACTGTGAGGTGATAAACCTGCTGTGTCTACAGCCTATCCTCAGAAAAGCTCTGTAAGTAATGGGGTGTCCAGATGGAGATTTCTCCAACAGTGCTGTATATGTGCAAAGGAAAAAGCCAAGTTATTCAAATACCTGGTAAGGTACAAGATAAAGGTGGAGAGAAAAACTATTTTGGTAGCTAATTAAAATTCTAGTGGGCCTAACTTAAAACCCACTTCTTTGAAGTAACTTATGTGAAAATGTTCTTACTAGTTGTACTGAACCAGATCATAAATTGTAAATGCAAACGTTAGTCTGGCTAAAGTAACTCAGAGCTGTGTTTATTGATAATGCTACACTGCTTTGTTTTCTGTTGTTTAATTTGTGCTATCATTACAGACAATAAGGACAGCTGTGCCATTCAAGTTGTACTATTTACTGCTCCAAGGCCTGATTGGGTTAAGTAATATTCCCCTGTCTAATTGATCTGACCCTTTTCAGGTGTTAAGACTGCAAAAGTGAACCAGTTAACTGCTCCTTTAGGGAAATATGTGATTAAACCCTATCTAGAGATTGAGACTGCAGTACTTCGTCAGCCTGAAGTAGCTACAGAAAATTAATCTTCGACCACGTTCCCTTTAATAACTTCTAGGGTGATGAAATCTCTAGGAAAAACATAGAGCAAAATGGTCATCAAAAAAGGCTATGAGGGGAGACCCCTGCGGGCCGGCTGGGGAGGCCTGTGTGAGTTTCTGTCCTTTGGCTCGGCGTTTGGGCGTGCCCCTCCCCCCAGAGACCCCTGCGGGCCGGCTGGGGAGGCCTGTGTGAGTTTCTGCCCTTTGGCTTGGCATTTGGGCGTGCCCCTTCCCCCAGAGACCCCTGTGAGCTGGCTGGGGAGGCCTGTGTAAGTTTCTGTCCTTTGGCTCGGCGTTTGGGCATGCCCCTCCCCCCAAAGACCCCTGCGGGCCGGCTGGGGAGGCCTGTGTGAGTTTCTGTCCTTTGGCTTGGCATTTGGGCGTGCCCCTCCCCCCAGAGACCCCTGTGGGCCAGCTGGGGAGGCCTGAGTGAGTTTCTGTCCTTTGGCTCGGCGTTTGGGCCTGCCCCTTCCCCCAGAGACCCCTGCGGGCTGGCTGGGGAGGCCTGTGTGAGTTTCTGTCCTTTGGCTTGGCGTTTGGGCCTGCCCCAACTCCCAGAGACCCCTGCGGGCCGGCTGGGGAGGCCTGTGTGAGTTTCTGTCCTTTGGCTCGGCGTTTGGGCCTGCCCCTCCCCCCAGAGACCCCTGCGGGCCGGCTGGGGAGGCCTGTGTGAGTTTCTGTCCTTTGGCTTGGCGTTTGGGCCTGCCCCAACTCCCAGAGACCCCTGCGGGCCAGCTGGGGAGGCCTGAGTGAGTTTCTGTCCTGTTGCTCGGCGTTTGGGCCGGCCCCTCCCCCCAGGGTGGCGCCTAGAAGGCAAGTTGAGTGACCCGAATAGACGGGGGAGATAGGGAGATAGGGAGATAGGGCCAGCCATCTGGACTTGCAGGTGACCTAGAGCAGTCCACCCCCCTGGACCCTGGAGTGGACCAGGGACTCCCCAAGGGCTTGGACAGAGCCTGCAGGGTCGAACTGAGGGAACTCATTCAAGGGAGGCTTGGAGGGGGCGGAGCTCCATTGAATCCCAGAGAAAGGAGGGTGGATTGAGAACTAGGCTCAATAGCGCCAGTAAACATTGTGGCCAGGAGTGGAACTGTACCACTGACAGAAATAAGGAGCAGAAAAGGGACAAGACCCACTGCAGGAAGGCTGAACTCAAGGTAGCAAAGGGGAGGAGAAAGGGCTAGGTTCAACAAACTCACCCAACAGCCCCTCTAGAAACACCTTCAGGAAGGAGACCAAAGCAGGCCGAAATTAGAAGCCACAGCACTCCAAAACACACCATTAAATACAAAGAATTATGCGTAAATCAAGGAGATCTCTTATAACTGGAGACACCATGACAAGCCCTATCAAGTTTCCAAGTCCACCAAAACGCACAGATCCAGGGGAAGAAGACCTAAAAGCGGTCATGAGGAAGGAAATGCAAGAATTACTAAAACAAATGAAAGAAACCCTAGCAACCGAGTATAAGAAATCCATGGACGAACGAATCAGCCAAATTAAAGAAGAAATGTCAAAGAACATGAGAGATTCCATACAAAAAGAAGTGAAGGATTTAAAAGACAAAGTAGCAAGCCTTACGAGTAGAAACACAGAGTTGGAGAAGCACATCGAAGAACTCGAAGGAAAACTGCAATCAAAAAATGATAAAGAATCCAACAAAGAAATAAAAGGCAAAGTACTGGAAGGAAAAATCCAATATTTAATGAACAAGGACAAAAAAAAACAATCTAAGAATTGTGGGTATACCAGAAGGGGAGGAAATAAAGAAGGGGGAAGAACAGGTGGTCAGGGAAATAATAACAGAGAACTTTCCCACCCTCTGGAAAGACAATTTAGGACAAATCCAAGAAGTCAAGAGAGTCCCTAATAAAATAGACCCTAATAAACCAACACCAAGACATATAATAATCCAAATGGCAAAAAACAAAGAGAAAGAGGAACTCCTGAAAGCAATAAGGGAGAAAAAAAAACCTCAAGTACAAAGAAAAGGACATAAGAATCAAACCAGATCTCCCATTTGAAATAATTCAAGCAAGAAGACCGTGGAATGACATATTTAAATGACTGAATGAAAGAAATTTCCAACCCAGGGTCCAATACCCATCAAAACTATCATTCATATGGGAGGGCAGACTAAAAACATTCTCAAACATGAACAAACTTGAACTATTTGCGCAAACTAAGCCGATCCTAAGCGACTTACTCAGAGATGAATTACACAGTCCAAACCCCCGATTGTAACAACAACCACTCCACACAATACAACTGCAAAACAGTCCTCTCTATCAATAATTTCCCTAAATGTAAACGGACTAAACTCTCCAATTAAAAGACACATAGTAGAGAACTGGGTTAGGAAAAATAAACCGGACTTCTGCTGTCTGCAAGAAACACACCTACAGTTACAGGATAAGCTCAGGCTTAGAATAAAAGGATGGAAAGTAATTATTCAGGCCAATGGAAAACAAAAAAGAGCAGGGACAGCCATTCTTATATCAGACCAAATTGTATTCAACCTCAAGAATGTGATTAGAGACAAAGAGGGTCACTACTTACTGATCAGGGGAACATTAGATCAAGATACACTAACCCTGGTCAATATCTATGCACCTAATGTAGAGTCACCAAAATATGTGAGGCAACTACTGGCAAACCTGGAGAAACACATGAAGGGAATTGTGATAATAGTAGGGTGTGGTGTACCCTAAGACCCACCCATTTCTGGGAGGGGTCTTAACCGGATAATAGGTGTGACCCTACCTGCAAGACCTCCCATTCCTGGGAGGGGTCGGGAAAAAGTTAGATAAGCCTGGGACGAAAGGGATTCGGCCCCCTTTTGTCTTTTGCCGTTTCTCTTTTGGCCCGGCTTGGTTTCCTGGTTTTTGGATCTTTGGGCCGCATGGAGCCCAAAGGGAAGATGGCTAACAGGAGATAAGATGCAGGGCTAGCATAATATAGCTGAATGCTTAAAAGGTTGACATAGGCCACACACCTGTGGTGGTTAGGGCATGAATAAAGATGATTCTTCCTGAAGCCTGCGTGTGAGTGATTTCACCTGGGCCTGGAACTCGCCGGCTGCATGGAGGTTGCAGAGCCATGTGGGCTGGATGGTATCCTCCACCATCCAGCCTCATCGTTAATTATTTCATGCTACAGTAGGGGACCTCAATACTCCACTATCACCACTGGACAGATCCTCCAAACAGAAAAATAGCAAGGAAATAAGAGCTCTAAATGAAAAATTAGAAGATTTAGGGCTAATAGACTTATATAGAGCCTTCCATCCCCAGAAAGTAGAATATACTTTTTTCTCAAACCCACATGGAATCTTCTCCAGAATAGACCATGTCTTAGGATACAAAGCCAACTTATATAAGACCACAAAGGTAAGGATCATTAGAAGTACCCTTTCAGATCACTATGCAACAGAGCTTATAATTGATGTCAAGAAGAAGCAATGGAGGAAAACTAATTCCTGGAGATTAAACAACATGCTGCTTAACAACAGCTGGATCAAAGAACAACTCAAGGAAGAAATAAAAAGATTCCTTGAGACAAATGACAATGAAGAGACAACATGTCAAAATTTATGGGACACAGCAAAAGTAGTAATTAGGGGGAAACTCATAGCAATTCAGGCCTATGTCAAGAAACAGGAAAATAACAAAACCAACAGTTTAAAAGATCACCTCAAAGAATTGGAACAACAGCAACAGAGAAATCCAACCACAACCAGAAGGCAAGAAATAATAAAAACCAGAGCAGAAATAAACAACATAGAAACTAAGAAAACAATAGAAAAAATCAATGAGACCAGGAGTTGGTTTTTCGAAAAAATAAACAAGATAGATAAACCATTGGCAAAACTCACCAAAATAAAAGAGGGAAAACACCCAAATCACTAGGATTACCAATGAAAGGGGAGAGATTACAACAGAACCCTAAGAAATACAACATATCATGAGATCATATTATGAACAACTTTATTCAACTAGGCTAGAGAACCCACTAGAAATCGACAGATTCTTGGACAAACATCCTCTTCCAAGACTGGAAAAGGAAGATCTAGAAAGTTTAAACAGTCCAATCACTTCAGAGGAAATTGAAGATGTAATTAAAAAACTTCCTAAGAACAAATGCCCAGGACCAGATGGATTTACAGGTGAATTCTTTCAAACATTTCAAGAAGACTTATTACCACTGTTCCATAGGCTTTTCCAAACCATACAAAAAACAGGAATCCTACCCAACTCCTTTTATGAGGCTAATACCACACTCATTCCCAAAGAAGGCAAAGACACCACCAAAAAAGAAAACTACAGACCAATCTCACTAATGAACATAGATGCAAAGATACCCAAAAAATCTTAGCAAACCGAATCCAACACTTCATCAAAAAGATCATACATCACGACCAAGTGGGTTTCATACCAGGAATGCAAGGTTGGTTCAACATACGCAAATCAATAAACATGATACATCACATCAACAACATGAAAGACAAAAACCACATGATCATATCAATCGATGCCGAGAAGGCGTTTGACAAAATCCAACATCCTTTCATGTTAAAGACACTCAGCAAAATAGGGTTAGAAGGCACCTTCTTTAAGATAGTTACAGCTATTTATGAAAAGCCTACAGCCAACATTATACTTAATGGCGAGAAGCTAGAAGCATTCCCACTAAGGTCAGGAACAAGGCAAGGCTGTCCACTCTCTCCACTCTTATTCAATATAACCTTAGAAGTCCTAGCAATAGCAATCCGACAAGAAAAGGGAATCAAAAGAATTCAAGTAGGGAAAGAGGAACACAAGCTAGCTCTATTTGCTGACGATATGATGATATACATCAAAAACTCTAAAAAGTCCACAGAAAAACTTCTAGAAACAATCAACCAATACAGCAAAGTGGCTGGATACAAAGTCAATACACAAAAGACAGTAGCGTTTTTATATACAAACAATGAAGTTGAGGAGAGAGATTAAAAATACAATCCCATTTAAGATAGTATCAAAAAATATCAAATATCTAGGAATCAACCTTACAAGAGAAGTGAAAGACCTATACCAGGGAAACTTCAAAACACTTCAGAAAGAAATTGTAGACGATCTAAAGAAATGGAAGAACATCCCATCCTCATGGATAGGTAGAATTAACATAGTCAAAATGACTATCTTACCCAAACTGCTATATAGATTTAATGCAATCCCTATCCAAATCCAGGCACAATTCTTTAAAGAAATAGAACAATCAATTTCAAAATTCATCTGGAACCACAAAAGACCCAGGATAGCCAAACACATACTGAAAAATGAGAAGTTGGGAGGCATCTCCTTACCTAACTTGAAACTATACTATAATGCCATAGTAATTAAAACAGCATGGTACTGGAACAGAGACAGGAACTCAGACCAGTGGATCAGAACAGAATTCCTAGACATAAACCCTCAGATATACAGCCAACTAATATTTGATAAAAGAGGCAAGAATATGAAATGAAACAAAGAAAGCCTATTCAACAAATGGTGTTGGTACAACTGGAAACTCACATGTACGAAAGTGAAAATCGACCCATATCTCACTCCTTATACAAAAGTCAACTCAAAATGGATCAAAGACCTGGAAATTAGACCTGAATCTATAAAGTTTATCGAGAATAAAATAGTCAGAACACTCAAAGACCTTTATATCAAAAGGGTCTTTGAGAATGGAGCACCAATGGCAAGAACGTTAGCGTCAAATATAAACAAATGGGACTACATCAAACTAAAAAGCTTCTGCATGGCAAAAGAAACTCTACTTAACGCAAGAAGACAGCTAACAGAATGGGAAAAAATCTTTTCACTTGATATATCAGATAAAGGGCTGATATCTAGAACATACAAAGCGCTCAGAAAGCTGAGCCCCTCAAAACCAAATAAAGCCATAGAAAAATGGGGAGATGAAATGAATAGACACTTCTCTGAGGAAGACAGAAGGATGGCCAACAAACACATGAAAACATGCTCACCTTCACTCATCATCAGGGAGATCCAAATCAAGACAACAATGAGATACCACCTCACACCAGTGAGGTTGGCTCACATCAAAAATAATGGAAACAACTTTTGTTGGCGAGGATGCGGTATGAAAGGAACTCTCATCCACTGTTGGTGGGAATGCCCCCTAGTCCAACATCTTTGGAGAAAAGTCTGGAGAGTGCTCAAAGAACTCAGAATTGAGCTGCCATTTGACCCAGCAATTGCTCTCCTAGGCATATACCCCCAAGATGGAAGGACATTCATTCCAAAATACGTATGCACCCCACTATTTATTGCAGCAATCAGTATAATAGCCAAATCTTGGAACCAACCTCGATGTCCAACAACAGATGAATGGATCATTAAGATGTGGTATATATATACAATGGAATATTACATGGCAGTTAGAAATGATACAATCACAGACTTTGCAGCAACGTGGATGGACCTAGATCATGTTATGTTAAATGAAGTAAGTCAGAAGACAAAAGAAAAATACAGAATGGTAGCACTATTCTGAAACACATAGAACACATATTTTATACACAACTAATACTTAACAATTAAATAACAGGGTTTAACATGGTAGAAACTCGGAACACTGTAATAGTCAACATATACGTGGGAGCAGTGTCCAAAATACATGAAAAAGGAATAATGCAAAATTTTGATTACACAATATACCATAAAGAAAACAATAACAACAGAAACGGCAGCATAGAGAGAACAGGTAGGTAATCAGACTTCTACAACAAAAGCCCACAATAATCCCTTGGAGTTCGTATACAGGAACACAAGTATAGAACACCAAGGGAAATCACGGACTGCAATGGCAACATACCATAACACTACCTTTTAATGCCTTTATCTTACTATATTTTAAATAACCTCTCAGCTTTTCTGTCCACAGGCGCCCTTGGATACAAAGGGCGGACAAACGAAGGTGGCAATTCGGGATACCACACGGGATACCATACCTTGTATGCACTACGAGATGGCCACGAGAAAACTCTTTAACATACACTTTATCTCTAGGTAATATCTCCATTTAGGAATTGAAGCACGTGATCATTCAGATCATCGAAGCAGTACCTGAGACGTACAGAATTAAACCACAGGCTTGATTCTTCGAAAACTTTTAATTAAACCAGCATTCCCTTGCTATTCTCTCCTCTCTTCTTACTACTTTTCTTTTCTTTTTTTTTTCTCTATTCTGCTTATTACTTTTTTCCCTTTTTCTTCCCCTTTTCTCTCTAAGGTATTTTCTCTTTTCTCTTCCTTCATACCCTTCCCATATACCTTCCCCTTTCTCCCCTCCGGAAATCCAACTATCTCTTTACCCCTCAATCCCATCCAGATCTTCCACCATATTAAAAATTTTTCACCCTCAGTTCTTATTCTATTAGGCATCAAGATCGACCTCCTACTCAACAATCCAGTACCCTGCACCCAGGCGAGGGGACACCCAGATAAACCCTCACCTTGTCTCCTGAAAGAAAAGACAGCCAACTCCCCTGTGGACTCATGCTGCGAGGCCCTCCCTACTAACTCTCCCTAATGCAGACTGTTCCTTGAAACTGGGCCTAGCTCCAAAAGTATCCCCAATGCAAGAACTCAGCCAAGACCTCCCTGCCACAAATTTTAATAATCTGAAGAACAGGGGATGTGTTAGGAAGATGCCTGGGAACCCACACACCACAAGAAAAACCCAAAAGACAATGGGAAAAACTGTACTTCCAACATAGGCATAAAACCTGTAATACACCACCTCTTACCTGCTCTCCCCCAAATGTAAGGTAGTCCTCTGCACCACTTTGGTTTCTTAAAAACTTCGCTAATTTATTTTATTTTTATTTATTTTTTGTTTTGTTTTGTTTTTTGTTTTTGTTATGTTTTGTTTTGTTTTTAATTTATTTCTTTATCTTTTTTAAATGATTGTCCTACATATATATTGGTGAGCACATACTTTTTTAATTCCCTTTTTTTTTTTCCCCCTTGTTTTTGGGTATGTGACCTGTTTCGGTTATCCCATCAATCCACCCACAAATATACAGACATTATAATGTAGCACCACTTCCCCTGGCAAAGGCACACTAAGTAAAGGGGAAATCTTACATAAAAAAATAATAATAACTAACAAGTTTAAGAAAAATCATTTAAGTTCAGTTTAAAAGTTTTTAAACAATTGGCGATTGTTAATTATAAAAAATTTTTTTGAATGCTGAAGTCTTACAGAAGTCAGGAGGCATTCCCGTGGCTTTCAAAAATAACCATTTTACCTCCTGCCAAGCTGTTTTCTTAC
Organism: Suncus etruscus; assembly: GCF_024139225.1. Classification (NCBI taxonomy): domain Eukaryota; kingdom Metazoa; phylum Chordata; class Mammalia; order Eulipotyphla; family Soricidae; genus Suncus; species Suncus etruscus. Next base: position 58,890,160 of record NC_064858.1, on the reverse strand, counting down.
AGACTTCCTGCAGCTTCCCGCAGTCCTGTCCTCATTCACTTCAAAATAGCCTGTCACCCCTCCTGCTAGCCCACCATTCCTGCCGAACGTTTCTGACTGACTCTGCCTAAGGGGAATGCGGGATGATACTCTGCCTGGCAGTCCTTCTATAAACCTTCAGCATGCCCACTGCTACCAACAACCCTGCTGACCTCCACTGGGGATCTGAGACTCATCAAGGCATACCTTTGACATAGGTCATGGGCGTGGGACCTTGCTTACTCGGACCATATATGCGCCCCCCCTGTCCAACTATCAAACATTTGCAATCAAACCATTGTGGTTAATAACACTTCCATCTTCATTGAAGCCCCCAGCTCCACTGGACATTCTCCCCATATTGTTATTAAATGTTTCTTGCTTATCATGACTATTAGCTTTGTTAATGCCTAGATTAACCATCAAACCTGTTGGTCCAGTTTCCACCTCGAACCTCATCCTGCAGATGGTCAACGCCTCCACCATAACTGACCCTGCCTATCTGCTATTCATCTCAACCACCCTTCTGCTTTGGCGACCCCCTGCCTGTCTCTGACCCCTTTGCTCTGCAATCCAGCCCCAAGCCTCACTTCGGCATCACCTTGGAACAGGTGGTGGAACTTGAACTTTGCCTTTTGGTACCCAATATGATTCCCCCTAAAATTGTAATCAAATTCTTGTCGTTGATTTCTCCTTTCAGTTCATGATTGCCCCCAATTTAACGTTTTTTGCCTGTTTCACTAGTTTATCTCCCCCATTGTTTTACATTTGTTTCTTTAGTCCTAGTACCACTGTGTTTTGGTTGTTTTAATGCCTAAATTGACTGTTAGATCAAAAATTGCCTTATTACCTCTTAAATATAATCTTGTGTCTCTCCCCCGCTGCAGTACAAAAATCAAACACTGCCATCACCCTAGCCTTATTAAAAGGCCTAGGTGTTATTGGTGTAAGCACAAATATTTATTCATTGGTTCATACTCTAGAATCTGCTAATGCCTTATAACTGTTGCTAAAAATGTTTACAAACTTAAAGAAGTTTACACTATTGTTGATTTCCTAGCAAAGAGTGCAGAATAACCGCCGTGGTTCAAAATTAAACATTTTTTGAGGGAGGGGGGAATTTGTGTCATCCTTAGAGTAAAATGTTGCTTTTTAAAATAAATTCGGCTTAGCTAGAGATAGCATTCAACACATAGAGGATAATTTAGTAAATAGATAAAAAGATATAGAGCAGAGTGAGAGCTGGTACAAAAATTGGTTTTCTACCACTCCATGGATAACAACAGTGCTCCCAGCCTTTTTGGGGCCCTTCATTGGCTTTATGTTGCTTGTTTCCTTTGGTCCTTGGGCTTTTCACAAACTCACCACCTTCGTAAAGAATCAAGTGGATGAAGCAACCAGAAAGGACTCAAAGGTTCTGTACCAACAACTATGCACCTCAGAAGACCAGCTGACACCTGACATCTCCCCTCCTGCCAACTCTCCGCCACTTAAGTTTGAAGTTATCGAGGAGCTGGCGCATAGACCTCAATCTGTGCGCTCGCGCCTTGCCAAGCTTTGGAAACGACTGAATCAAGGGTAGCAGATGCGGTGACTGGAAGCCCCACACCTCTTCACCCAGTGTGGCCAGTCCACAGAGGCACGTCTGTCCCTTCCATATTGTATACTAAACAGGGGGAGATGTGGGAGATCGAGCACCCCACATATCAAAGGAACTCTGAATGAATTTTCCACTGCCTGCCTGATTCAAGCCACAAAAGTTTGCATAGCCCCGAACGAACAGAAAACTCTGCAAATAAATTTAGCTCAGCACAAAGAATCTGGCTTAACCAGATGCCTTAACCTTTCCATGGAACCTGTTTTTGTAACTGCTCTCAAGCATGTAGTTATAGATATGTTTTTGTAAAGTTTAAATTATGATCCTTATTGCTTGCACAAAAGATAGATCTAAATGGAAAATAGGCTAAACAAATAATTGTATTTGCGTAAATATCAATTAGCTATTTGTTTAAGAATTTGCTTCCCCTCCCCCTATCCTGCCAGTTTCCTCTTTATCCTTCCCGCCATCAAAATGTGTTTATGCTCCCATTGGTTAAAATTGTTGTACTTGTAAAAAAAAAAAAAAGAATTTCCATACAGTTTCCCCATGGAGTCTGAACCAGATAATATTGTCACTAATTGGGAAAAGGTTTGCTTTTGTTACCATATTCCCACCAACATAGGTTGTTTTGTTTGTAATCATTTTTATTTATGCTATTGTCACTGGTGTGCTATGGTTTCTTGTTGTTTTGATTTGTATTTTTCTCATAATAAACAGCATGAACACGTAAAAAAAAAGGCTATGAGGGAAATAAAGGGAAAAGAAAGGCCACAGGAATTAATAAGCCAAGTTATCAATTAAATATAACATTATGCCTATCTATCCCAGATGTTGAAGCAGGTAGCAAAAATAAGCCCACCCTAATATTTAACAAAGATGGGTAGTATAAGGAAAGAAGCAAAATTATGCTTCCCTTGGTAATGTTAAAAGTAAGAAAATTATTACTAAATATAAAATTCCTTCATCTCTGTCTAACTCAGTGCAAGAAAGGCAACTGAAGTTTAGGGCTCTATTGTTTTCTCTCTACCCCAACAGCCCTTTTAAGTTGCAGGGTTAAAGGAAAGAATGCAGAAACCTCCTTATCTTCGTGGAGAAATTCACAGCCTGAACAAGAAGAAAGTCCTGAAGATCCAGCTGAGTCAGCTCATCGGACCAGAACAAAAGGCAGGCAGTCCTGGTCTTCCTACAGCAGCAACTATATGGCGCCCCCCCCCCCCACCTGTGCAAATGCTTTCTGAGCTTTATAATGTTTTCTCTCCCCCTTCCACTCCCCTAGCAACTCAGCTGGCTGCCATCACTGCCCTACAAAGCCAAGTCTGGAAGGGACTCAGACAGGCATATGAACCCGGAGAACTGATGGTGCCTCACCCCTTCAAGCCAGGAGACCAGGTCCTGGTGAGACAGCACTGCTCGTAGACAATAGAGCCTAGTGGAAAGGACCTTATGTAGTCCTTCTGATCACCCTGACTGCTGTTAAGGTGGACGGCATTGCTTTCCTGGTTCACGCCTCCCATCTAAGACCTGCCCCTGCTGATCTCAACCATGATGAGTGGAAAGTGGAGCACACTGAGAATCCCCTCAAGATTCGGTTCAGGCGGGCACACTCCAGCCCTGATGTGCTCACTGACTCTGACAATGCTCCTCCTGGCACTTGCTGAGGGAGGACTCGATCAGGCTGTACACCCGGATGAGCTGGTAAAAAGACTATATGAAACCCCTGTGACTGCAGGGGGGGGGGGGCTATCAACTCAATAGTAGGCTTCTGTACACTCGATCAGTAGACTGTGGAAATAGAACTGCTCACCTCCAGTCCCCTACTTCTTCCATTGGGGGAGGGGAAAGCCTAAATGTGTGTGTAAAGCAAAACCTCAGTCTTTGCCTCCCTCTTCGGGGAGTGGGGGGGGAAATGCCCTGCTGGATGTGTGGAGCTTAATCAAGTTTACTCCTGGTGCTATAGGGAGTATCGAGAGTGTACCAAAAATAACAAGGCATATCTGGTTCCCAAGCTTACTGAAACTTACAAGGGTAGCATGGGAAGGGGAATGAATAGTTAATAGCCATAAGTCCCCCTATGAAGCCACGAGTTGCATGGCCGAAGTGGGAGACTTGGTCTGTTGGCATCTAAAGGCACCCATTCACATCTCGGATGGCGGGGGCCAACAGACCAGGAAAGAGAGCAGGAGGCCATAGACTGGGCTACAAAGGAGGTGGAGACCCTAATGCCTAAGTGGCCCCGGTATCCCTCCCTCCGACCCCGGATGCCTGCTGAGAAGTTAGATCCAAATACTCAGAACATCCTGGAAGAAACTCATAAACTTCTTAGCTGCTGATTGTTGGCTTTGCATGAAGATGGGGGAAAATTGGCCTCTGGCTGTCCCTGTCCGACTAGGTAATCTAACATTTGCTTCTTTTAGTTGTAAGGTAGTCCCTTTTAGCTTTGAATCTTCTGTTTGCTATTCACATAATGGCACTGAATCTGTAGATTTGGGTCAGGTAGAAGCCGCTCAGTACTCAGAAGTCCTACCTGCCTCTCCCCTAGCCCAGGGTGCTTGCCTCTGGGACAGGTATGGATATGTGGGGGGAAATTTGGCTTACTCTCTTTTACCCCAAAACTGGACTGGAATTTGTGCCCCAGCATTAGTACTTCCCAACATTGACATCATTCCAGGGACAGAACCCATCCCTCTGCCTAGCAAAGATCTCTTAGGCAGCACTCATTGGTCTCGGTGAGCCATGGTGTTCCTGCCCCTACTGGTAGGGCTCGGGAGTAGCAGGTGGATTGGCGACTGGGAGAGCAGGGCTAGCAGTATCAATAGATAGGTATGACAGACTCTCGCAACAGCTAATTTCAGATGTGGAGACGGTATATAAATCTATTAATGATCTGCAGGACCAGCTCGACTCCATAGCTGAAGTGGTATTACAAAACAGGCGCGGGTCAGATTTAATCTTGGCAGAAAAAAGGAGGGCTTTGCAAGAAAAAAAATTTTTTTATACTAACAAATTGGGAATAGTGCAGGACAGAATCAGACACCATCAAGATGAGCTGGCCAAAAGAAGAAAGGAGCTATTAGACGGTCCGGTCCCTTATGGTCTTTTTGGGGTGGGATTCTCCCCTATTCCACTGGCTTCTAGGATTAGAAGCCTTTCTACAAGAAGTGGGGATTGAAAAGGGAAGTCATTACCCCGCCCCCACCAACCTTGGCGGATGTCCCGCCCTTAAGGAAGTCATCACTACCACCCCCACCAATAACTTGTATTACCTTGGCGGATGTCCCACCTTTAAGGAAGTCATCACTACCCTTTCCTTTCTCTTCCCCCTTCTTATGGTATATAAGAATGAACATAGAACGCCACGTGGTCTTTCGCCTCTGTCCTGTTATGGACGCAGTGTTAGACCGTCACTGGCCAGAAATAAAGGACTTACTGGAGCATTTGCTGGGGCCTCAGTCTCTTTATTTCTCTGCATCAGGAAGCTAGATTAGGACGTCCAGACCTTCCAGTATAATTAACCAGTTTATTTTTCTAATTTTTACCTTTTATAATCATTAAATCAAAGAGTTGTTTATGATTAAATTTTAGGCATTCAGTATTTCAAAACCAATCCCTGCAATAGTGTCAACTTCCCTTGGTTAATACCTCCCACCCACCTGTCTTCTTCTAGGAGAGGTCTTCATTATTCATTTTGTGTGTGTGCATTTTTAAAAATTTTTTTGAGACCAATGTGAATTACAAGTCGTTCACTGTTGTATTTAAATTACATAGTGACAGTGAATTAGGGCCATTCCACCAATGTTGACCTCCTCTACCATAATTCTCAACATGTATCCTATACCTCCACTCTTAGCCCTTTAGATTGCTAGTATAACAGGTCCATTTAGCATATAGCTTGTTATAGTTTGGATATCCTAATTCTACTGTCTTTGGCATTAGTTTGGGTATTTAGGGCCAACCAATTATTATTTAACTCAATGTTCATAAGACAACTTGGTCCCTGGGTCCCAACTACATTTTTTTCTTTCTCTCAGTTTGAAGGAAGACACAGAAATATGAGGCATAACAAGATTACATATGTTCTACTGTTCTGTAGAAAAATGTGAAGGTCTTTGTCTAGAAGCTATAAATATAAATAAAATAAAAAGGGAGGGACCAGAATGGTGGCACAAGTGGTAAGGCATCTGCCTTGCCTGTGCTAGCCTAGGATGGACCACGGTTTGATACCCCAGCAACCCATATGGTCCCCCAAACCAGAAGAGATTTCTGAGCACTTAGCCAAGAGTAACCCCTGAGGTCAACTGTGTGGCCCGAAAAAAAGAAAAATAAGAGGGGCAGATGTGTCAAGTTTTTAGATTTTAGGGGGTGGGGTTCTTTTTTTATAGGCACAGTAATCCTTGGGGGAAATTACAAAGGAAATACCCTTGGCATAAGAGATACAGGGTATCTCTAAACTTGGAACATATTGTCATGAGACCAACTACAGGCTCCTGGCATATAAGTTGTCAAACCCAAGGTCTTTATTTATGGTCCTAGGAAAAGTTCTTCTCAGTTCTGGTAGTCTAAGTTAGTTTTCTGTAATTAGAGGTCTTGGTTTTTGCACAGTTTAGGGTAAAACCTATGATAAAATCTTTCTTTATGACCCCAGGAAAAGTTCTGCTCAGTTGAGGTTGTGGTAGTCAGTCTTCTGTAATTAGTGATCTTGTTTATTTCAGATTCTAGGATGGAGGGTCTTCTCATTTTAATTTCATCAGTAGGTAGTGAGGTAGAGCTACCTTCCCTTAGATCTAGTTGTTCTTGCTTCTTCCTATTTAGGGTTTCATATGCACTTACTCTGGTTTAAGTTGGTGCCAGAGCAATATTAAGACCTCCCCCAGGGGGAGTTTGATTCCTGGTGCTGGTGCAGGGAACTGTGCCAACTCGAAGGATGGGATCTGGGGTGTGGGGTTAGTCAGACTATATCAAATCAATTGTGGGCTAAGTCGTCGCAACAAATGTTCAGGGTGGAAGGTACCCCGTGTTGTAAAATTTATGGGTTCTTATTCATGTCAGATAAGTACTTTCTATACATAAGATTGCCCCATTTGAGTGTGCCTATGCAAAATGTAACAATGCCATATTATGTTATTGGTGCACTTGTGGGTAAAAGTAACAAGCTATACAATCTCTGTGACCTGGTTTGATCTGAGTGCTTATCCCAAGCAAAACGTTTCTACTAGAATTTCTAAGAAGAACCAAATATACCCCAAAATGAAATTTAAAAAAAGGGATGAGGGATACCTTACATATGGAAATAAGCATAAGAGATAACTATTAAGAAAGTTAACATACAAATAAAATATAAATATCCCCATTAAGTTTTTTGATATCTCTCTGTGGAGGGAACAGGATCCATGGCATTTTTCATCTCTCACCATGGACTAATGGAGTCTGAAAAAAGGATTTGCAGCAGTCAGGGATTAGTTATGGTCCTCAAGGTTTTCTTAGTTCCTTCTGAAACTTAATTGGGAAGCAAGCATAAGTCCACATTGAGAGGAGGTGGGAGAAATAGGACCACATAGAATAAGTCACCAGGAGCAGTGGCTGCAGCTTCTTGCCAGAGCAAGAAATGGGGAACTGAAAGGGTATTCTTTCTCTTTGGGAGCCTGGGGGGAAGCTTATTGGGGCAGGGTGGAAGTCCCAGTTTCTGAAGAGTTAAGAACTGAAGGTAAGGATAATTAAATATGGAGAGATAATGGATCAGGGTTGAGGGAAAAAAAGGATAGGAGTTTTCAGGATGGTGAATTGGGAAAGGAGTAAGAAGAGATAATATATAATATATAAAATCCAGATTAGATAAACAGAGTTCACCGCAGCCACATACTTACTTATCAACAGACACTAGTGATCTATTCATAGGTTATAGTTGGAGGTCTAACCTTTATCTGATGGTTCAGAGCACTTAAAATAAGCCATCATCATCAGGGAGATGCAAATCAAAACAACGATGAGATACCACCTCACACCCCAGAGAATGGCACACATCACAAAGAATGAGAATAAACAGTGTTGGCGGGGATGTGGAGAGAAAGGAACTCTTATCCACTGCTGGTGGGAATGCCATCTAGTTCAACCTTTATGGAAAGAGATATGGAGATTCCTCCAAAAACTGGAAATCAAGCTCCCATACGATCCAGCTATACCACTCCTAGGAATATACCCTAGGAACACAAAAATACAATACAAAAACCCCTTCCTTACACCTATATTCATTGCAACACTATTTACCATAGCAAGACTCTGGAAACAACCAAGATGCCCTTCAACAGACGAATGGCTAAAGAAACTGTGGTACATCTACACAATGGAATATTATGCAGCTGTCAGGAGAGATGAAGTCATGAAATTTTCCTATACATGATGTACACGGAATCTATTATGCTGAGTGAAATAAGTCAGAGAGAGAGAGAAAAACGCAGAATGGTCTCACTCATCTATGGGTTTTAAGAAAAATGAAAGACATTCTTGCAATAATAAATTTCAGACACAAAAGAGAAAGAGCTGGAAATTCCAGCTCACCGCAGGAAGCTCACCACAAAGAGTGATGAGTTTAGTTAGAGAAATAACTACATTTTGAACTGTCCTAATAACGAGAATGTATGAGGAAAATGGAGAGCCTGTCTAGAGTACAGGCGGGGGTCGGGTGGGGCAAAGGGAGACTTGGGACATTGGTGATGGGAATGTTGCACTGGTGATGGGTGGTGTTCTTTACATGACTGAAACCCAAACACAATCATGTATGTAATTAAGGTGTTTAAATAAATTTAAAAAAATAAGCCATCATTTTGGAGGGGAAAGGTTTTCCAATTTCTAGGCCCTTCACCAATTGTGGGTGTGAACTTTGCTAAATAAAGTTTCAGGGTTAGATTTTGCATAGAGCATTTTAGTACAAACATAATTTTTATATCTAGAGTACAAAGCAATATGGTAGTGAGCACTATAATAATACTACCTATTATTCACCGTGTCCTGTGCATCAAGCTTTCTTTACTTAAAGAATACTTCCAGAGTAGGTATTATGATATAATAGTGACATAACTTAAATGGAAAAAGAAAATAGTGGCTGGAGGAGTGGCAAAAGCAGTAGAGCATTTGCCTTCCATTCACTGACCTAAGACAAACTGCAGTTTGATCCCCCAGTGTCCCAGATAGTTCCCCAAGCCAGGGACGATTTCTAGGTGGATGGCCAGGAGTAACCCCTGAGCATCACCGGGTGTGGCTCAAAAAACAAACAAAAATAAATAAATAAAATAAAACAAATAAAAGAAAGTAATTTGCAAAAAAAATCAATGAACTGGGTCTGTAACAAAACTATGGTGTGCATTTGTCTAATTCAGTGGTCTCTATGAATCTAAGCATTAGATCATATTAGCAGATATAATCAATTTTTTTATTTTATGTCTTTTATTAGGAACTAAAGCATTTGATTATTCAGACCACTGAAACAGTCAACAGCACACCACAGACTGATGTTACAGATACACTCATCAAATACATTTCTACAAATTATCATTTCCTTTTATTTCTTTTCTTATATTTCTCTTTTTTCTCTTTATACTTCTTTCCTTCTCTTCTTTCTCTTCTTCATCAATTCAATCTCTGTTAAATAAATCCCACACTAGCAGTTTCTCTTTAGTAAAGGAACCTTGATACATAAGATGTGGCAGACAATACTTCATAGGGTAGCCACCCTCTCTACCATATTGCTTAGTACTCTAAATGTGAAAACTATCCTTAATCTAATATGCTCCAGCCACTATCTAACACTAAAACCTTTGCTTAACAAAGCCCACCTTCTTCATTGATGAAGTGCCGAGAAATTGAAAAACCTTTCAATTATGACACACTGGCCCAATTTATTTTTACTGTATTTACTTATCATTCTTTTCTCTTCTCTCTTATCTTTTGTTTTCCCTTTCTTTCTCTCTTAATTTATATCTTAGCTAATTATTTATCTTTTCTTAATTTAAGTATTTCTTTAGAATTCATACCCATCCTATGAGGGTCAGGTCTACAACAACAATTTAAGAATAGATCTCTAATGTCTGTGTATATTTAGGCATGAGTTTGTAGACAGTGGACTCCTCTCTGATTGCCAAACCTAAATTGTAAGCAATCCATGCCTATAATGTATATAGCCTCTCTTATACATTATTTCCTCCTCCCCCCTTCAGAAATCCTTCTATCTTCTAATCCTTAGTCCTGATCCATTATCCCTTCTTACTTAACACTCTTTACCCTCAGTTCTTAACTCATTATTGTACTGAGACTGACCTCCTGCCCCAATAAGCCACCACCCAGCTACCAAAGTGAAAGGACACACTGTCAATTCCACATCTCGTTCCCCAGCAAGAAACTATAATCAACACTCCTGATGACTCATGCTATGTGACCCGTCTTCTTACCCCCCCCCCCACCAAATGTCGACTGTTGCATGCTACTAGACTCAGATACAGAAGAACTCACAGCTCAAGGACACCTGACCCCTATTGTTGCAAATCATTTCTCCAACTCAACAAAACCACTGTGTGAGAAGAAAAATTGTCCTGGATTTCACCACCCTAAAGGATACCTCAAAAGACTTAATAAGGATGCCTATATTTCCTCTGTATGTTTAATACTTCTATAATTATATGTCTTAGTGAGTTTATTCCCAAATGTAAAGGTAGCTTCCTCCATCACTTATTTTCTTTAATTACTTTATTTTCAATTTTATTTTTATTTATTTCTTCTATTTACATTTTTCTTTAACTTCACTTGTTTTGGTTCTTCTCAGTACAAAAATCTAGAAGAAAAGTCTTGCCTGAGATAAAAGCTCTGGTCAAAACCAGGGCACAGAGATTATGTAGCCTGACATTCTTATCCTCAAATACACAAGCAATATAATATGGCACCATTCCCTTTTGCTTAGGCACTCTAAAAAAGGGGAAATCTTATGCACAGAAACAAGCTCTTATCTACTTGGGATAAGAATCCATACATTTTATAATACAGGGTCGTCTTTCACCCTCAACATGTGTCATGTGGACCAAACAGACTTCATGTGATTGGACAGCGTCCAACCCAGAAACCCAGATCCCAGATGTAGAACCAACACAGTTCCCTGCAACAGCACCAGGAATGAAAACCCCTCTTGGGAAATTCCTAATACCTCTCTGGCACCAAATTGCACCAGTTTTAATATGACATCCTGACAATAAGGAAACAGCAACACTTGATCTAAGAACGAGTTGTCCTATCTCATCACCTAATAAGATGAAATCAGAAGACACATTGTCCTTTGCTCTGTGCAAAAATCATGATTACTAACTACAGAAGACTGACTTTGACAACCATGACTGGGCAGAACCTATCGTGGGACCAATAAGAAAGATCCTAACCTAGGCTTCAGTCCAGGTTAGTACAAAAACCAAGATCTCTAATTTCAGAGTTCGTACTTTGAAAACTGCAACTGAGCAGAACTTCTGGAGCCAGAATTAAAGACTCCATCCTAGGCTTTGTCCTGGAATCTGAGCAAAAATCAAGACTTCTAATTACAGAAGAGCGATTACAACAACAATAATGAAATAGAACTTCTAGAACCTTATAAAACAACTCTATTCTAGCCTTCATTCTATAACCTGCACAAATACCAAGATATCCAGCTACAGAGGCATGATGTTATCATACACAACCGAGTGGAAAGTACATTGGCACCATAAAAAGACCTTGGGTGTGAATATGAGCATGTTTGGAACTAGTAGTTGTTCCCATGGCAGTATGCTTCAAGGGTAGAGAAACCTTGCATCTCTTAGGCCAAGGGAATTTTCTTTCTAATTTCCCCAATGCTTAATGTGTTTCTGCAAAAAAGTAGCACAAAACCTTGCCACACCAGCCCTCCTTCCTTTGTTTTTTCTTTTTCTTCTTTATTTTTCCTTCTCTTTTCTATTTTATTTCATTTTATTTTTTGTTAAATAAATATTTTTACGCTATTTTATTTTCATTATTATATGATGGTGGTCATTTTTAGTAGCTGGGTGTTTTTTTGTAGTTGCTTTTTTTAAAATTGATATTTATAACCTCTAATGAAATCCTCCCAGTTTTGTGGGGGGTTTTCTTTTTTCTCTTTTCCCAAACAGAACCACATAACTTGAATCATCTTGTTCTACCTCATGAATTGAGGGAAAAAATGGAGGATATCAGGACCAACATTCATATGAACATTGAGTAAAAATAAAAAAAATGATCAGATCAGACTCAAACACCAAACCCAAAGTCATGACAACAGAATCAATAAACAATCTACAACAAGCTGTACACAGATGGGAGCAGTTACACTAGCAGTCCAGGGGACAAATGAGGGAGATCTGGGATGCATGCTGGAAATGGGAGTGGAAGTAGGGCAACCCTGGTGGTGGGAATGTTCCTAATTCATTGTCACTATGTACCTTAATTATTACTGTGAAAGATTTATAATTAACTTTGGTGACAATAAATTATTTTTTTAAAAGAGAAGTGGATAAATTGGAGTTTTTCTAAATACATGGTCATACTGAGCATGGTATTTGGTGTCTAATAAGCTAGAGCACTGAATTGCAAAATAAGGGTGTCCAATCTATATCTCCAAGAACTACTGTGAACAGAGAAATTGAAGAGTTAATTTAATTAACAGAAAGTTAATAAAAGTGGTAAGAAAGAAACTCTCATTCACTGTTGGTGAGAATGATAATATTAAAGATATTATTTTTATAAAAAATGAAATTAAAGCATTAAGACATACTGATAACAAGCACTTCTGTGGGAGACTTCAGCTTCCAATTGTATTCTGCACCTGTTTCTGTAATTCAAAACATTAGAATATTATTATGGGCCTATAGATGTTGACTAGACACCTATTAAATCCAAACAGCTAATTTCATTACATCTATTAAATCCAAACAGCTAATTTCATTGTTTCTGGTTTCTCTGTAGCATAAAAGAGAGAAAGGCTTTTTGTTTCTCCTCTTCCAGTTGATTTGTTTTCTTCTCCTCAGTAAAACTGCCAACTATGGTGTTCAGAATATCTGTCATTTGTACCAATGTGTTTCTTGTAGAGTTATTCTGAATACTACATATGAGTGGTATTTCTGTATTATCTTTTTTCTAGATTATTTCATGTAGCAATAATAATATTTTCTACTTCCATCCATGATGCTGCAAATTGCACAATTGTATCTTTTCTTATTGCAATGTTGCATATCATTGTGGCTATGTACCACATCTTCATAATTCACTCATCTTTTGTTGGATATTTAATTGATCTTCAGTCTTAGCTATTGTACTGAGTGCTGCAAGGAACAGTGGTGTACATACATACATTTGGATGGATGTCTTTCTATCATAGGGTCTATCCCCTCTCTATCCAAGAGAGGTATTTTTGGGTCATAAGGTAGCTCAATTTTACTGAGAACCCTCCATAATGTTTTCCATAGGGATTGGACAACGCATCATTCTCACCAACATGAATGAGATTTTCTTTCTTACCACTTCCCCACCAACATAGATAGTTCCCATTATTTTTGATATGTGCCATCCTCCCTGGTGTAAGATGATACCTCATCATTGTCTTGATTTAGATTTCCCTAGTGATAAATGGTGATGAACATGATTTCATGTGTCTGTTGGCCATCTGTTGGTTTTTCTTCTGTATATTTCTTCTTCCCATTTTTGGGAGATTTTAGGGACTTTTTCTTTTTTATAATGTATTTATTTAAACACCGTGATACAAACATGACTAGTTTGGTTTCAATTATACAAAGAGCAACCCCATTCACCAGTGCAACATTCCTACCACAAATACCCCCCAATATTTCACCTCTCCCTCATTTCTGGCCTGTATTCGAGACAGGAATTCTACTTCTCCTACTCATTAAGGTTGTCATGGTAGTTGTTAGTTATTTTTCTAACAGTACTCATCTCTCCTTGGGGGTAATCTTCATATTGTGAGCTTGTCCTTCTGGCCCTCATCTCTGGGGATTATAACAATAATGCTTTATATTTTTATTACAACTCATAGGTCAGTGAAATTATTCTCTGTCTCTCTCCCTCTGATTATTTCATTCAGCATTACAGTTTCCATGTACATTCATGTATAGGGAAATGTCATGACTTTAACTCTCCTGATAGCTGCACAATATTCTATTATGTGTATGTGCCACAGTTTCTTTAGCCATTTATCTGTTGAAGTGCATCTTTTTTTTCCCAAAGTCTGGCTATTGTAAATAGCACTGCAATAAATATAAGTGTGAAGAAGGGATTTTTGTATTGCATTTTTGTGTTCCTAGGGTATATCCCTCGGAGTGGTATAGCTGGATCATATTTTTAGGTTTTGAGGAGCTTACCTTCGTTAGTACTATTTTTGTCCTAGATATCAAGCCTTTCTCTGATGTGTTGAGTGCAAAAACTTTTTCCCAGTTAGCTGTATTTTAGTTTTAGCTCATGTTTCTTTTGCCACACAGGAACTTTTTTGTTTTAAAAAGTCTCATTTATTTAGGTTTGATGCTATAGCTCTTGCTATTGGCATTCTATCATCAAAGACTTTTTTGAGATATAAGTTTTGGAGTGTTATGCCTGTGTTTTCTTCAGTGAATTCTATAGCTTTGGATCTGATTTTAAGATCTTTAATTCATGTTGAGTTGAATTTTGTGTAAAGTGTGTGTTATGGATCAATCTTTAATTTCTTACACTTTCTTATTCAGTTGTTTCAATATAATCTATTGAAGGACTGTATTTGTTCCATTTCAAGTTCTTGGCACCTTTGTCAAATATTAGTTGACTGTATACTTGGGGGTATGTCAGTGGATATTCTATTGTGACCCAATTCTCTAAGACTCTATCTTTTTTCCAGTACCATGCTGTTTTGATCACAAGTTTGGTAAATAGATGCCACCTGGTTTCTTTTTCTCAATATCGATTTGACTAAACTAGGTCTTTTGTGTTCCACATGAACTTTATAGTTGGTTGTTCTAAGTCCTTAAAAATGTCTGAATTTGGATAGGGATTGCATCGAATCTATATATTAGTTTTGTTAAGATTGTCATTTGAATGATGTTGATTCTTCCTACCCATGAGCATGAGATGTTCTTCTAATTCCTTAGGTTTTCTTCCATTACTTTCTGAAGCATTTTCAAGTTTTCATGGTATAGGTCTTTCACCTTTCATGTTAGGGTTAATTCCTAGGTGCTTGATATTTTAGATACAATTTAAATGAGATGGACTTTTTATCTCTTTCTACTCTGACTCATTTAAATAAAGGAATGCAACTAATTTTTTTATTGGCTTTGTAGCTGGCCATTTTGTTGTATTGAGTTATTGTTTCTAGGAGCTATTCATGGAATCTTTGGGGGTTGTATATCACCATATCATGTGCAAATAAAGATAGTTTGACTTCCTATTTCCCTGTTAGAATTCTTTATTTCCTTCTCTTGTCTGATTGCTATTGCTAGAACTTCTAAAACTATGTTAAAGAAGAGTGAAAGCAGTGCACAGCTTTGTCTAGTGCCTGATCTTAGTGGAAGTATGTCAGACCGTGCATAAGGCAGTTCCATTAAGAGGGAAAACAGCAGGCCCGGCAATCTGTTCTGTTCTGTTCTGAGTGTTCTGAACACTCCTGATGCGGAGAACTGATAATTCCCCAAGAAATGTTTGTTTAGCAGGCCTGCTATAGATATTTTCCCCTTACATGGATTACTGGCAATATTACCACTTAACTGACTTGACCCTAGAATGGAGTCTGGGCACTGGAGATCCCTAAAACCCAGGAAGGTTCCCAGGAGTTGGGGATGTCTGGGGTCCCAGGAAGAAAAACACCCACCACCTAATGAGGAGCCACCAACCTTGAGGGTGTAATCACATACAGGTTTATTTCCTTTATAGAATTCTGGGGCCTCAGCTGCAGTGGGACCCCTAGATCCCAAATTTACCATCATGTAAGAGAATTCATATAATAATGAGCATACAGGTCAAAGATTTTATAAGTTTATACAGTTTGAATCATTCAATGATTTTTTACAGAAAAGGAGCAATTTTCTGACTGTTCAGCCCCTTCATGACATCATTTACCCCCAACTCCTAGAATGATGGCATGCAGAGATACAGATTGACAGATTGAACCCTTCAGGTGGTCTTCTAATCTACAATGTGGAGAACCTGTCTGTTCAGTGACTTCATGACATCATTAATTCCAGCCCTCATTCCAATGGCCTTTTTGTGATATGGGTTCTTGTGTGCACTGATTTGGCCTGGGAGGACCCCATGCTAACAGGGTAGAGGTGCTGCATGAGACCAGGGTGCAGGTACTGGGCTGTTGAGAGGAGGGAGTCTGGGGTCCCGTGCTTCTACCTCAGGCAAGCTAGTGACAGAAGCAAAAATAGCAGTAAACTAGATTTCACCCTATTCTATACCTATTAGCGATATTTCTGAGATTGATGCCATGGTACTGACATTACATTTTCTTCATATTATTTGGCTATCTTTCCCTTAAAATATTACAGGCCGAAATATGGCCTCAATTATATTATTTACTCAGAGAAATCCCAGCACCAAAAGCTTAAAAGACAAGCTTTCTCTCTCCTTCTCAGCCATATTTACATCTAAAAGCCAGTCAGCAAAGTTAGCTGAGTCTCTGTAGATAAAAGCCAGCTACAAAATTTAAGTTTCTTTAACATAGCTGGCTGCTAACACAATAGCAGAAAAGAAGCTTCAATTATCTCACTGCTAGCTTGCAGACCTGTAAAACTGGTCCAGCTACAAATATCAGGCAACCCCCTCCTTTTTATTATGCTACTTTCTCCCTTCTAAGGGTTTAAATAGACCATTTCCACCTGGGCTGCCTACCCAGTCATATTATTATGTATATTTAACAGCCATACTGCTGATGTTTCTGGTTTTTTTTTGAACCCCCTTTTTTCTCAACACAGAAATTTAATTCATGCCTAAGACTGGTTTTTATCTCTTATAAAACTCCCTGCTTAAGATTAAAGTTGGCACAGGCTTGCCAGAAAGTCTTGTCCGCATACAATCCATTTGTGTGGTCTTTCATTTCTCATTTATTTTACATTTTTCCATCTGTGTTAATCCATTCCCTGAAGTGGGCTCATTGAAGGCCACTGGAGTTATGGGACAGAAGCCACCCACAGCAGTACAATTTTTCACTGTTAAGGATAATGTTGGCTGTGTGCTTCTTATAGATAGCTGTAACCATCTTGAGAAAGGTTCCTTCCAGCCTATTTTGCTGAGTGTTTTCATCATTAATGTGTGTTCTATTTTCTCAAATGACTTCTCTGCATTGATTGATATGATGATGTGGGTTTTGTCTTTCTGTTGATGTGGTATAGATCTAGATGGGCTTGCATATGTTGAACCATCTTACATCCATGAAATTAAACCCACTTGATTATAATGAATATTTTGATATATTGTTGTACATGATTTACTAGGGTTTTTTTGTTTTTTTTTTTTTAAGAATTTTGGCATCCATGTTGTTAGGTTCGTCAGACCAATGATAAGGGTCTCAGCACGTGGAAGTGAAGAGACAAACACCTCTGTAAGGCACACAAGTAAACTCCAGTTTATTCTGACTGGCCAGGGTCCAGTGCCTTGCTGTAACTAGGCTCACGCAAAGGACCTCGTGGCTTTCTTTGTCAATCCTCATATACCATAAGGAGGGGAGAGGGGTAGGGGACAATTTAACATTTCCTTATAAGGGCATAACATCTGCTAAGACATTCTGAAGCAGTGGAAAAGTCACTTGATAGTTATACCAGGAAGTTCCCTACAATGAGCCATCGTTATGGGAATTTCTACCTTGCCCTGGGGGAGTTTCCACACATCCACCTTTTAGAAGGGTCGTTCCTTTCCTAGAACTGTGTTCCAGCCCTTACAATCCCCACTTCTTTTGTGGGGGCTTCTAATCCTAGAAGCCTCTAGTAGCCTGTGTCCAACTCCGGGTACTCTTGATATTGGGTAGTCCCGGGGGCCCACTCCTGCTATTGTTGCCTTAACACATTAAGCTTTACCTCTCCTACCTGGGCCCTGATGAAAGCTGTGAGTTGACTGATGGTGCAGGGCCCCACGGCTACAATAACTAGTAGGGCAACTAAGGGTCCCAGTAAGGGGAGTCGGTAAGGAAAGATACCTCCCCACAGAGACCATACAGGGCTTTTAAGTAGGG
The DNA here is from genome assembly GCF_024139225.1 of Suncus etruscus. NCBI lineage: Eukaryota > Metazoa > Chordata > Mammalia > Eulipotyphla > Soricidae > Suncus > Suncus etruscus. The sequence goes on along the minus strand of NC_064858.1, from coordinate 58,872,320 downwards.
CCTTTTTTATTTTTTGGGCTAAATCTTTTTGATGTTGGCAGATGCAGTTTCTCACTATTCCTGATTTGTTGACATAAAAACAACACTCCCCTGCAGAGCTACACATAGTCCTCCCTGTTCTGCCAGAATTAGATCTAAACCCCATCTATTTTGGAGGACCACTTCCACTAGGGAGTCTACTTGGTCCTGTAAGTCATTAATAGACTGATACACCATTTTTACATTGGACATCAGTTGCTGAGACAATTTTTTTAGCTTTTTCTAAGGTGATTCCTATCCCCATGCTCCCAGTAGCCAGGCCCACAACCTCCCTTATCCACAGTCTAGGTAAGAGGGTGTCATTCTTGCTAGCTGCTGTGCAGTCATGGTTACTGCTGCAGGAACACCAGGACTGTCTGCCTTCTATTCTGGTCCTATGAGCTGACTCAGTTGAATTTTTAGAGTTTTCTTCTTATTTAGGCTGTGAATTTCACCACGAAGATAAGGTTTCTGCTTCCTCTTCTTTAATCCTGCAACTTAAAGGGCTGTTAGGGTAGGGAGAACAATAGAGCCCTAAACTTCAGTTGCCTTTCCTGCACTGGGTTAGACAGAGATGAAGAAATTTTATGCCTAGTAATCTTGCTACCTGCTTTAACTTTTGAGATAGATAGGCATAATGTTATTTTTAATTGTCAACTTGGTTTATTAATTGGTTTATTAATAACCTTTCTTTCCCCCTTATTTTCCTGGTAGCGTTTTCTGATGACCATTCAGTTTCATGTTTTCCCTAGAGATTTTATCACCCTAGAAGTCATTAAAGAAAACGTGGTCGAAGATCAATTTTCTGTATCTACTTCAGGCT